>NC_081408.1:336750167-337059792 GCF_030272615.1 Cryptomeria japonica
ACATGTCCATGTGTAGTATAACACTTTCCTCAATTTGTCCTTTCTCATCTTCTGATAGGGTGTCATTGATTTTCCCTATGTTTTTCAATTTTCCTTCCTCTGTGATTTCATCCAGTAATATGTCAAAAGGGGCCAAGTCAGTGTTTGTCTTCTTCTTCCTTTTGGGGGTCAGCTTTTTCTTAGGTGTGGCTTTCTTGACTGGAGACCTCACAGCTTGTTGCTTCTATCTTGTCCTTCTAGGTGAAGGAGTGGATACCGGTGAGGGGTCTCTTTTCCTAACAACTCTTTTGAAAGTTGCTGGCATATCTCCTTCTGAGGAGGTATCTACTGGTGATAGATGAGTTTCAGGCTGTTGGGCTGCCAACTCTTCTTCTGTTATGCCGGTTTTCTTTAGTACATCATCTTTTAAGGCTTTTGCTTGCCTGCTTCCTTTCCTCACAGATGCCTCAACTTTCTTTACTCTCTTTTTGGATTGAATTTGACTTTCAATGTACTCAGTACTACCAAATACTTCTTCCTTTGGTTCATGGGGGGCTTCTAGAAGTGTTTTGGCATAAGTTTCCACTATGTGGTCATCTGCTTCATACCCCATTTCTGTAACCCAGATTGTTCTTGGGATGATTGCTTCCATCCAGATCTCATCCTTTTTTATTACAAAACATATGTCATCCTTGTATTTGTTGACAATTTCCTGTGATAGTCTGATCCTCTTATTCATTTTGACCTTTAGTGCTTGAAAATACTCATGGATATTCTTTTCTTTGTTTTCACCCATGTTGTTGAATAAGTCAGACAATTGTTTTCCTACCAGTATGTCAAATCCAAAATCCTTGTTGCCTATACCGGGAGCCTGTTTGGTTATATGTAGCATTAAGCATACAAGCAAATTTCCAATTCTAAAGGTTCCTTTCTTATCCTTCTTGATTTTTGCTAAGTTATCAATTAACTCATCTTTTAACCATTCACAGATGCCAATTTTTACATTGTTCTTAACCATGTCATAAGCACTTTTTATGCATAAACTGGAAACAGAATTAAGCCTATTTGCATGAGTTGCTTTGTAACCTAGAATCATGCTAATGAATCTCACATTTGTATCGGTTACATCATTAACCCTCAATGATCTTTTGTCGGATGTTGCACCAGTTAGTTTCGTTACTAGGTCATTGGAGACCTTCTTGGTTTTGTCGGGTTTGGTACTGGTGGAAGGTAACCCTGTTACTGCTTTCACAGCTATCTTTGTAATTTTATGCACTGAGTCAAGCCAAAAGAATGAGCCATGTACCTTGCTGAGAACTATCCTAACCACTTCCTTGGGAATTTCAGGAATGCAGAGGATTTCAGTGAATCCTAGGGTTTCAACAATTTTGTGTTCAGGTTTCACATTTCCGACATTGTCACATATAACAGATTTATACATGTCTTTGATTTCTTCATCACCTAATTCCTCTATGTTGCAATAAATATACATTCTAGGGTCTTCTGCATAAACAACACCCTTTGGAATTTGGAAAAAAGCACCTGTGTTGTCATCTTTCTTAGCTACCTCGGGAACTAGCTCAAACACGAGCCTAGGTTGTTTTATAACCTTGACTACTGTAGGGTTTGCTATGAATTCAGGTGCAGAGGAGGATGCCATGATGATAAATACCTTTTTCTGCCTTTGGATGGATTGATTGTTGAAGTGCTTTGCCTCTTTGCTTGGAATGCCTTAGCTCAGAAATCTTCGCACTCTCTGAAAGTTTGAATTCACGGTGAAATGAAATGGAGCCAAAAACCTTATTTTATAAAGTCTTTTCTGCCACCTACCACATTAATTGTTTGTCGCTAATGTATTAACTCAACTTTATTTGCCGGTAATGAAGGATTTTCAACTTCTTTTCTCTAACCGAGGGAATAATAGCACATGTGTCATTAAATTGCCAAACCCTCAAGATAATTTTCTTCAATTTGATGAAGAACATCCTACCAGTGGAGCATTGTTCTATCCTGCCGGTGGAGCATCATATTGTCCTGCCGGTGAAGCATTTGTTGGTTCTACCGGTGGAGGAGTAACCCCAATATTTAGATCACCTTTTCTAATCCATTGCTTTGAAAATTCTTGCTTAACCTCTTCAACCTTTTCTTTACCTTTCAAGCTAGTACTTTTGTTATCTACTGGTGTACCTTTACTTCTACAGAATTTTGCAATATAACCAATTTTGTTACATGCATAACAAGTTACATTATTTTTCTGAATAGCTTTCCCATAACCTATGCCGGTTTGCGTTCTGCATTTATTTGATAAATGACCAAATCTTCCACAAACATAACATCTTACATTCATTCTGCAATTTTTAGAGTTATGACCAATTTTGTTGCACTTGGTGTAGTGACCGGTGGGAGGATTGATGTTCTGATAATTCCTAGATCTACATTCATTTTCCCTATGACCATATTTATTTCAGTTAAAGCATTTTCCATTGAATTTGTAAGTATTAGAGGGTCTTACCGGTTTGCTTTGATCCTGGGTATTTACAGTACCAGAGCATTCTCCAACTTCAAATCCAACTCCAGAAGTGTCACCTTTGGGTTTTTGATTCTTCAATAAGGTACCAAGTTCTTCTGAGCTTTTCTTGAATTTTTCTTTGTGTTGATTTGCAGTTTCCAATTCCCTTTCCAAGATCTCTTTTTGTCTCATTAGTTCATTCGAGTCATTTTGAGTATGCATCAGATTTGTCTTCAACATATCATTTTCATAGCTAAGTCTTGTGTTCTCATTTGCTACATCACTTAGTCTTCTGGTCAATTCTTCTTCATTCCTCTTTCTGTCCTCAATCTCTTTGCAGAATCTCATAGTCATATCCTGCATTTCATTTTTTGTTGTCATGATCTCTTGTTTCAATTTGCTCATCATATCATTTAATGATTCCTTTTCATCATTTTCATTTTGCAATTTTTCACAAAGTTCTCTTCTCTTGTTTCTTGTAACAGTAAGATTTTCTTGAAGTGCCTGAATAATGTCTTGAGTTGCTTTTAAATCATCTTCTAATTTGATATTTTTCAACTTCTCCGCATCATATTCAGTAAGAGCTCCTTCAAGTTGCTTCATCAGATTTTCCATCTTTACCGGTGTCAAGATCTTCCTCAAGCTGTTAGGCTTCTGAAAATAGAGGACCAGGCTTTGATACCAATTGTTAGGGTTCCCACAGATACTGAGAGGGGGGGGTGAATCAGTATCTGACCGGTAATAAAATTTTGTTAAAACTAAATATGCAGAATATAAAGTAACAATATACCGGTATGCAAGAATTAATGCAAATAATAAAATCAAAAGCATCCACATGAAAAGAACACCATAACACAAGATGTTTAACGAGGAAACCCGGTGTGGGAAAAACCTCGGTGGGATTTGTGACCCACAATATTCACTTACTGGCCAATAAGAGAATATTACTTACAATAGGGGCTTGCACATGCAGGAAGGCCAACTGCCTAGAGCTCACTGATCAACAAGAAGTCACACTGACTTACAAAGAGGATTTACACAAATCCAATATTCTGTACTGTTTTACAATAGCATCTTCAATGCCAGATTCAGTACCGGTTCTTGCTTTGTTCTTTACATATACCCTTGACCTACAATTCGCACATTAGGTCTACCTTATAATTTTATTTTTTTCATTCTCTCCATAGCCTACAAATGCCTACAATGATCTCTTTTATATACAAGAGTCATTTTACAATTTGCCAAGTCGGCTTACAATGATAAACAAAATATTACATATCAAAAATCATGTTGGCCTCTGTGTCGGTATACATATTTCCTTCTGTGCTGGTGCAGGTGTAGATTGATTTTGTTGATGTCGGTGCACTGTTTTGTTTGAGTAATGCTTTTCCGGTATAGTGTCTTGCCGGTGCCATAGGATTGCAAGGTTACATGTGTAATTCTTTGCCGGTATAATGTCTTGCCAGTGCCATAGGATTGCAAGGTTGCTTGTGTAATGCTTTGCCGGTATAATGTCTTGTCGGTGCCATAGGATTGCAAGGTTGCCTGTGTAATGCTTTGCCGGTATAATGTCTTGCCAGTGCCATAGGATTGCAAGGTTGCCATCAATGACAAAACCTTCAATCACACACAATGTCTCATTGGAGTGTCCATATGCCAACAGAGTCCCGGCAACAAGGCCTAATTAGGTACCCAAATACAATGAAATCTCTATGAACTAGAGAAATAGAGAAAACCACATGGGAACAAAACTCTACTCCAAAAAGAGATGAAAAAGAATATCACTGAAGCATGAAGACCCTGCAAACTCTGTCGAAGAATAACTGCTGATCTGAAGAACATCCACTGAAGTAGAACATGACCAAGTAGAGAAGACTATAATCTACATGAGTGCCCTCAAATGACACTACTTGAATCAAGAGGCGAACAAGGCAAAACAACTGAAATCAAAGATATAGATGGCATGAGAAACCAAAGCTTGAAGAGCTGATCAATCGAACCATGGAAGTATTAGAACCAACAGGATAAACCTCCCCATAATGCGGAAGTGGGAGAGGGACAGGAACACTGAAAATGACAACCAAAAACAACTGCAGGATGAAGAACCAAGAACATCAAAGGTGTTGAGACACATCATCATGAGGTGAATGTCGTGGAAAGAACACTCACTTGACAAAGGAAGATGGCAAACAACAGGCAAACATCAACCCCCTCATGGCACTTGATAAACAGTGCATGTACAACAAGACACAAGATATGCAAGATTCCAAGTAAACAATGCAGGATGGCACTTTATCTCAGTGTGTTTGCATAATTACAAGCTACAATGATAAGAAGACTGGAAATAGAAACGAGAATCAAAATAGAGACACCCTACTCAGAAAAGAGATCCCAGGACTTGAAACAACCACGATATCCACCAAAGTGCTGAAAAGCAAAAAACTGAGTAAAATATGCATGGAGCAGAATCTGGATATAAAACCCATATTTCTAGAAAGTACACAGCACAAGCTTTCTGAAAATATAAAGTTTTTGAAAAACAGAGTTTGGATGCTCATTCTACGTCTCTCGGAGTGCAAAAAAGAGACCTCACTTTGCACAGTCAAATAGCAAAATTGGAAAAAATTACCAACACCATGAGGTCGACCTCGGAACTAGTTTTCCAATGCCTATTCGTTTTCAAAAAAACAACTCCGTATGCCCAAGATAGGGCCAAAAAACCAAACCCCCCCTGAAAAAGCCAAAAAAGGGGGTCTGGTTGCCTGTTGGTGGTCCAGTGGCCAGGGAGTGGAGCTCTGGTGGTGCACCGGTGGCGGCCGGGTGGCAGGGCGGTGGTCGGGTGGCGGGCCGATGGCGGAGCGGTGGCCGGCGGGCCAGGCGGAGATTTCCCAGCGGCAAAGGAGGCCAGGCTGGGCGAAGCTCGGCCGGGGAGAGGAGTTGCAGGTGGCGGTCGGCGAGCGAAGTGGTGGCTGGCGGGGAGCTAAGCGGGGAGCTGACGGAGGGCTAGGGCAGAGCACGATCGGGGAGAGGAGTTGCGGGCGGCGGTCGGCGAGCAGAGCGGCGACCAGAGGAACATGCAGCAGTCGGCGAGGAGCTGAGCGGTCGGCGAGAGCGGGCAGCTGGGGACCAAGCAGCGGCTGGCGGGAGCGGAAGCCGGGGACCGGAAAAGAATGCCAGAAAGGGCTGCCGGCGGGGGCCGTATAGGCTGGACTGACAGGTCTGTCAATCCAGTACCCAGCGGTACCCCCAAACCCCAAAAAAAAACTTCCAAAAATTTTTTTTCTTAAAAAGAAACAAACCCCCCCCCTTTTTTTTTTCAATAAATTTTTTTTAAAAACAAATTTCGGCCTGCATGCCGTAAAAAGGCAAATTTTTTATTTTTTTGAAATTTTTTTCTCGATATGCGTGCCAAGGTCGTACGACCTGGATCTAAGAAAAAAATGCTCCCAGAGGCTCAGGAACCAAAATAGGTCAAATTTTATATGACCATAGGGGTTTTCGGGCCTTGTGAGCATGATGGTGAGGTCCGTTTAGGCCCAAAGTGCTCAGAGAAAAATCTCAAACCCTAGGTACATAAAAAATTCCTGAAACCCTAGATCTACTTCCAAAGCAAAAATTCTCAAAACAAGAACAGGCAGCTGCAGATCCAAGCTCTAATACCATATAGGAGTTGAGAAAATACAACACCACAGGAGCCTAAAGATCTTCTGCAAGCCGAATAACCTGTTACAAGGAGAAGCAATGAAGCAAAATCTGAAGAACATACAAAACACAAAGAATATGGTCAAAAAGAGAGAGCTCAATATTCACAAAAATATGTAATGTGATTCTTACAATGAAAAGAAAGAACTCAACCTTTAATAGGTCAAGAAACCCTAAAAAGGGAAAACCTAGGTTTGCACATAATAATTAATTATATGCACCTAAAGTTAGCTTAAGTGTAAAAGAGATAAAGTGAACTTAAATAATTAAACAAAGAATGTTTAATTAATCAAGTAAATACTCGAATACTCTAACAATTACTTGTGTTGGGTGGTTGAGTTCTAATTAACTCTTACCTACCCTTGCATCTCATTAGGCCAAATGTCGTTATTGTGTCCTCTGATGCCTATATATGTAGGCTTATGTACGTTTTATGATGATTGATCTATTTGCATTTTGAAGATAATACAATTTGTTCTTGTCTCTATTGTTCTCTCTTGCTTGTGCTATTCAATTGACCTCTAGATATTTGGTCGCTAGTCAGTTTTTACAAAAATCACCATCTTACCAGATATAAAATGTTCAAACAAATGCATATCAATTGACATCTCTTGCCAATGAGTCATATTTGCTCACACTTAATTATTGTGCATCACAACTGTGAATTACCTTGAGAATGCTAGTGGTAGTCAGGATAACCTTTCAAAACTCTTTGTTCGAGTTCACTATGAATTCATATTCTTGTCAATAAACCCATTATTAATGTGTTTGTCTTTCTCATCACCATGGTCATTATCATAATATCTCCTTTAACCTCATTTTTGTCTTACCTTTTTGCATGATGTCTTCCAACACATGAAGTCAATGTCATATCAACATAATTTTTGAAACACTGTTGTCGTTGCACCAAAAGATCGACCTATTAAAGCTTGATACAATCATGATATTGAATGAATCCATGGGAGGTAGTTAATCCATGTCGCAAAATTGAGTGCTACACTGCACAACACCAAAAGACCAAAGGCACACACCTTGAAACAATCCCTCCCCTAGTGCAAGGGAGGTGTTTAAACCTATGACGTAGGCTTTGATATTACTTGTTAGAAACACAATTGTTGTTGCAACTAAATATTGACTTCTTAATGCTTGATACAACCATGAGACTTAATGAATCCATGGAAGGTGATTAAGCCATGTTGAAAACCCAAGTGCTATGCTACACATCACAAGGAGACCAAGGGTGCACACCTTGCAACACATAACTATTATTTAATTTAGGCATTTGATCTATGATGATTAGTCTTCTTGTTGTCATTGACTTTCATACTCATTTTGTTGTCTTTGTTGTTTCCATATTCACCTTAACAAGGCTACCTTATTCTTTGAATGCTATTTCTCAATGTCCTTACATCCATTATGACTATCAATTAGCTATATTCTTTATATTGTGTATTGGATCTATTGTCATGTCTTTGGTGATTCTATCATAGTCAATCTCTCCTAGATCACTTTTTCTTAACAAATTTTTCCCATGCATCATTGTATCTTGATCGTGAAATTGTCTTTATTGTCATAAGCATTTTCATTTATTTTTCCTCTACATTGATTCATTCATATAGGATTCTAAGGAGCACTATAAACATGTTTCTTTTCCTATTTTCCATATCATTGTAGCCTCAATACATTTCTTTACTCACTAATTCTACAAAACTATCATAACATTGGGGGTGGTTGTAGACACATGAACACCAATATTAGGGAATCAATAGCATAAGACCTTTCAATTAAAGTAACACAAAAAATCAAGCTCTATTGCTTAGAAAAATTATATATATGGACATTTGGGATTCAATAAGAATTACAACATGCTTACTAGTTTCTTCTATGAATGCATAGAAAAGTAGTGCTAAGAACTCAATTGACAAAGACATAAGAATGTGAAACAACCTCAAAGGAGACTCTTGATGCTTGATATGTTGTGTATTATATCCTTTTATAACAACCTAAAGTAAAAGAAGGTCAAAACACATTATGTTCTTTCCTTTTGTCTCCCACACCCATAATGGTAAATGATCTAAGAAACATGTCCTCTTTTGACTCTTTCAACCTTCCTTTTGAACTAAGAATCACTCAACTACATATTAGAGCCTTCAAGAAGTCAGGCAACTGTTAGAGTTATCTTGTATTAGCTAATAATTATTTATTTAATTATTAGTCTATTAAACTCTACACTTAAGCTAAACTTAGGCATTTAATAAATATTGTAGGTATTTAATAATTATTCTAATTATTAAATACACATTATCCCTTTAGGGTTTCTTTAGGATTTCTATTATCCTTTTATAAGGATTGTATTGTACTTGTTAATGCAAATTGATTCCCTTTCTAAACGATAATTTTCTTCTTCAGAGCATTTATGCTTTTTTGCTTTATGTGCTTCCATTCTTCTCTTGTGACAGGTATTTGCATGCAGGTGCTCTTGGGATCTCTGAAGTTGTATTTCCTCAACTTCTTCATGGTATCAAAGCCTACATCTGTTGCTACTTGTTCCTAATTTTTCAGAAGATTTTTTGGAGGAGGGTTTCAAGTTTTTTCAGAATTTTTTTATTGGATTTGGGGTAGCTATTTTGTTTCTAATCATTTTGGGCTCAAACGGACCTCACTGTTGAGCAAAGAACGCCCCAAAACCCCCATTTCCATATAAAATTTGTCAAATTTGGGTTTTGAAATTTTTTCTTTGGTTTTGCCTTTTTTTTTGCATGAATTTCGAGAAATTTGTCAAAAAAGTTATTAAAAAAATCAGAGCAGTTTGGGCCAAAACAAACCTCACTGTTGGCTTCCGAAGGGCGTTTCCATTCATTTTGATATATAATTTGACCTATTTCGGTGACAAGTGCATTTGGACCATGATTTTTTCATTGGCACACTTTACGAGGCACAAAAATCCGTACGGTTGTACCTTCAAATGCGTCAGAAATTTTTCATCAAAAATAAAATAAAATAAATTTTTTAAATTTTTTTTTTTTTACCCTTTTTATGCACAAAAAGAGGGGTTTTTTTTTTCTTTTGGTCATATCTTGGGCATACAAAGTTGTTTTTTCAAAAACAAATAGGCGTCGGAAAGCTGGTTCCGAGCCGGACCTCATCATGTTGGTAATTTTTTCCAATTTTTCTATTTGACTATGTTTTTTTTCAGTCAAAGTGGGGTCTCTTTTTTGCACTCCGGGAGCCATAGAATGAGCATCCGAACTTTGTTTTTTGAAAAATTTATATCGTTGGAAAGCTTGTTCTGTGCACTTTCCAGCCATATGAGTTTTATTTCTAAATTCTGCTCCATGCATATTTTATTTAGTTTTTTTCTTTTCAGCACTCTGGTGGATATCTTGGTTGTTTCAGGTCCTAGGATCTCTTCTCTGGATAGGATGTCTCTATTTTGGTTCTCATTTCTATTTCCAGTCTTCTTATCATTGTAGCTTGTATTTATGCAAATGCACTGAGATAAAGTGCCATCATGCATTGTTTACTTGGGATCTTGCACATCTTGTGCCTTATTGTACATGCACTACTTATAAAGTGCCATGTGGGGTTGATGTTTGCCTTTTGTTTCCCATCTACCTTTGTCCAGTGAGTGTTCCTTCCACGACATTCTCCTCATGATGTGTGTCAAGTGAGAGTTCCTTCCACGACACTATGTACTTTCTCAGCACCTTCGATGTTCCTGGTTATTTGTCATGCAACTTTTGTTGGTCGTTCTTTTCAGTGTACCTGTCCCTCTCCCTCTTTAGCATTATGGGGAGGTTTGTCCTGTTGGTTCTAATGCTTCCTTGGTTCGATTGATCAGCTCTTCAGGCTTTGGTGTCTCATTCCATCTATATCGTTGAGTTCATTTGTTTGCCTTTGTTTTCCATCTGATTCGAGTAGTGTCATTTGAGGGTACTCATATAGATTATTGTCTTCTCTACCTAGTCATGTTCTATTTCAATGGAGGTTCTTCAGATCGGCAGTTACTCTTCGATAATGTTTGCAGTAATTTCCTGCTTCAGTGGTGTTCTTCTTGCTTTTCCATCTCTTTTTGGAGTAGAGTTTTTTCCCACGTGGTTTTCTCTATTTCTCCAATTCATAGAGATTTGGTTGTGATTGGGTACCTCATCAGGCCTTGTTGCCGGGACCCAAATTTGCCTTCATCATGTAGTTGCATTTTTTGCTTCATGCATTTAGTTTTTAGCTACTCCCTAAGTTCATCTTAAGGGGGGGTGTTAGAGTTATCTTGTATTAGCTAATAATTATTTATTTAATTATTAGTCTATTAAACTCTACGCTTAAGCTAAACTTAGGCATTTAATAAATATTGTAGGTTTATCCCTTAAGGGTTTCTTTAGGGTTGCTATTATCCTTTTATAAGGATTGTATTGTACTTGTTAATTCAAATTGATTCCCTTTCTGAATGATAATTTTCTTCTTTAGAGCATTTATGCTTTTTTGCTTTATGTGCCTCCATTCTTCTCTTGTGACAAGTATTTGCATGCAGGTGTTCTTAGGATCTCTGAAGTTGTATTTCCTCAACTTCTTCAGCAACCACCATAGCTTTTGTTCAACTACTGAAAGATAATACAAAAGAAAATAGAAACCCTAGGTAAACTAAGTCAAAGTGTCTTGCCTTTTCCTTTACAAATCATTTTCCTCCCTTTTCCAATCATGTGTTTTAGCTCCTTAAAAAATTCAAACCTCAACCTTTTACTAAGCCCATGCAAAGAAAGAAATGAGAAAAACATACAAAAATCTAAAACCCTAAGCTCTTAACCAAGACTAATTTAATTAAGCTTTAAGAAAACCCCATCATGAGCATACCAAAATTGAGGCTTACTATTAATTATGATAAAATAAAACAAAAAAGAACCCATACGAGTATGAAATACAAAAAATGGGCAACTAGAAATATGACAAGATAAAACAAAAATGGACTCATATTAGTATGAAATACAAAAAGGGGTAAGAATAACATACCTCTTCTTACCCTTTTTCCCATTAGATATCACAAATTATTTATCAGGTTATCCTATATAAGAAAAGGAAATTAATCAAATTTAGGAGAATTAAATATAAAAGGGAGAACTTTTTTTGATAGCCCTAAAACCTCCTTGAACAAGATAACATGTTTTCTCTTCACTTAGAAACTTTCTCAATAGTTTTTCCACAATCCTTGCCTAGATATAATTTTCAATGAACAAAATAAAGCAAATGGAATCTTGAGATATCTTACATGTTTGAAAAGGCCACCCCATTTCAACCTCCTTTAGTCACCTAGTCTAGGGGGTGATATTTCTAACCCAAAATAATAAATTTATGAAAGGTAATTTTAGATTCCAATGCATCGCTTGACGAAAATCAAATCCATTTTGTAGTTTTTCAATGTTTTGATCTTCTAAAATAGGAAACAAGGACATATCATAAACAAAATATTTTTCAATCAAGAATTATTTGTTTGGTAGATAAATTGCTTTGATATGGGGGTGTAGGAAATCATGCCTAAGTACATGTTGAACATCCTCAACAACTCACAATAAGGTAACGAGCCAATGAGAAACCTTTCGTTTATATTATGGTTGGGTCTAATCTTCATGACTGAACCTCTCGTTGTTAGTTGTACCTATTAAAATCTAGTCAACTAGATTGAGAATTCATTAATGTGGCTACTCTAAGGTTTATAGGACTGTGATAGAAAGTATCACTCTCATGATAATGTCCATTATTTATTGCATTTGGGAATAGCATTCGAGAATACTATCATTATTTTCCATTGCAGTTTGTGACCCATTAGTGTAAGCCTTGTGGACTTTTCCCTCTAGTGACTGCATTATGAGTTCTTTGATTGTTGTTGCACTTCTCTGTGACTGTAACTTGTACCTAAAGCTTTGGTAACTATGAAATAAAATTGCAGCAAACTTCTTATTAAGCTCTTGTTCAACCATTCACCTTATATGTTGCACTAAGCATTAAGACTTCTTTGTTATTCTCAAGGCCACTATTAAACTTTTATGATTTCTAATATAAGATCTCTTATTGTTCCAAGATTTTAACAGAAGACATAATTTTTTGATGGCTTTTCCTTTAAGGTTTGAATCCTTTGATGCTTTATGAATATCTCAATAAGCACACCTCTCCATTTTCCACATTGACCCCTATCTGTTATTCTTATCACTTGGTCAAATTATGCTTTTGACACTTATCATTTCATATATTATTCTAAGTGTCCCATTGCACTTTGCATGGACTATTTGTGAGCTCATTGAGTTGACAGTAATCTTGAAAACACTTTTACTCTATGTATTGTTTTCAAAAATATTGAAACGGTGATTGATTTTTGAAGCCTTAATTCTCTATCTGTTCTAATTGTCTTTGATAGAAGATTGCAGACTTCTAAGATTTTGTCCTTAGGAGAGTGATCACAATCTGTATTCTACAGTGAATGCTTATGCTGGTGGATTGGATAGTGAAATCAATGAAGCTTCTCTTTCATTGTTCTATGACTGCCCTTGGAAAGACTATTTCCTCTTGTGACTGCAGATCTTTTTGACAACAATTGTAAATGATAATTTCAAGGTTGTGTTTCTAATTTGATCCCCACTTAATCCACTTTGACAGTATGCTTTGGTGATTGTACCTTGCATCTTCTCTAGTAGATCATTCACTGTGAATATCAATTCTAAGATTGTTCTTGGATGTCTTAGGCCTTTCTTCATTATTCACTATGTATTGTATCTCATCTAATTATCATTGTTAAAGACAAAGAGATGGTTGCACTTTTGTTGTACTTACTGGTATGATGCTCTATCCTTGAAGATGCTATAAAACATTTAATGAGTTGGGCTCAACCCTTGTGGGAGCTGCATTTTACTCCACTCATGTTACATTGATGAATAACATTCTTACTTTTCATGTATCTACACATGAAGCAAACAAGCTAGAGAAAAACAATGCATATATGATTCCTTATTAATGGATTGATCTGATGTTTGCCTCTTGAGTTTATATGTTGAGCTATCTGCTATGATGCACATGAGAGTTAGATGTATGCTTGTAGGTGCATGTGCAGGTAATGGATGATGACCCTTCATTTCTCTAACACCTATTTACTCAAATGCAGGTACTTAGGGCAGTGAGGAAGCAACCAATTGATTGCGAGTTGGTCAAGGGCTATAGATGACACCAGACAACAAAGAGAGGACTCGTCATTTAGGAAATGATGAGTCACCCTTCATTCTTTGCATTTACTTTATCTTTTTCCATTTGCAAGTATATATTTTACCCCTTATTTGCACCACCAGTTAGTCTCACATCTCGTGTGAGACACTATACAATCATTTTTAATAAAGATTACTCTTTTTCAAAAAAAATATATACTCTCATATTGTTCTAAATTTGAAAACATGGAAATGTAACCTTATTTCCTCTTATCATGCACATGAATGTAATAATGGCAGAATAAAATGTACCTTTTTGTATGTTAAAACACTAAAGTTCTACCTGATTGAGCTTGTAGCGAAAATAGGTAACAGTTATCAATAAAAAAATTGACTCCTAAATATTGAGGAAGACTTGTTCTTAACTCCTAGGCAAGGGTATCCAACCCATCAATGAGTTCTAGTTGATCATCATTTGGCCTAAGGTTGGGTTGTTCAAATGGGAAAAAACCATCACCTGGTAAACCCATGCCAAGATATGCTCTAAGAATTTCTATAGATGGAGGATTGTGATAAACATGTATGGAGACTATGCAAGGACTAGTTGGAGAGATACCTAAATGATAAGTGTGGACCCTAATGCAGTTTATTGGAATATGCAACCCAAACTCTATCTTAAGAAGGACATAAATGATGATAATGCAAAGGTTATTTGAACACAACTCTTGACAAATTTGAACTTATTTCTAAGTGCAGAGTGAGGACTAGTTCAGTATGAGGATGTAAATGATGACTATGCATGGACTGTGTAAATGGAAGGACTATGCAACTTATAAGACCTGTAATCACAAAGGGTATTTTTTTGTTTATTTGAAAGTAGGAACCTTGTTTGATTGTTGTCTTTTGAGGTGAGATTGTCTTGGTAATAGATTTGTCTTCTGATTTTGAGAACACTGTTTGTGAACAAGTATGGCCAATGAATTTTGTTCTGACAGATTTTGTAAATCAAATTATGCAAATAAGGGCCTGAATCAGCCTAGATCAAAATTGACTCTATACTAGTTCAGAACATAAGTGGTACAAAGAAAATCATAGTAGACAAATCCTAGGTTGGAAATTTGAAACCATTCAATGGGGCCCCCACAATAAAATATCAAAATAGAATGGACAGATAGAGAAGTTGGCAGCACTAGCTCCACACCACAACACACACTTCTCGGGCATGCCAGTTTATGTTACCTTGTTGATCAAAAGATCTTATCACCGAGGGTTTTTTGTCTCATTAAGTAAGGTACATGAGGGGTATCTATGGGGTATGATCCACACACCCAGAACCATCAAATGAAAGGATTTGGGATACTATATTGGTTCTTAGTGATTTTTCGATGGGTCTAGTCCAACAACGGATTTTGAGGCAAGCCACTTAAGACTTTTGGTGAGATTATTGGTGCAGGGAAGGCCCCCACATATGTCAAATTCACTCAACACCTCAACTATTTCACCAAGTTTTTATATAGTGGCTTGAAAGCACACCGCTCAAGAATATGTTGGGATAGATGATATCCCCAATACAACCCAATTTGAAATATCTCTATGAGGTGATAAAATCCCCACTCAAAGATATCACTCTACTACTTAAAAATAAAAGGTGAGTTTTTTTAACACTTTTCTCTTGCACTCAGATCCATGAAAGCCAAGGGAGATGATAGTGTGTGTTAAGAGTGGGACCACTCCAGAAAAGAAAATGGTTCTTTTTCCTTAAGATATTACAATATGAGCTAAACTAAATATAAGCCAGATTTATGTTTATTTTACAACCCAAACTAAGGTGTGAGATCCGCATGTTCATGTCCATTTTAAACACCCAAATAAAAATGTGAGATTTGTGTTGTTCTTTTTAGGCACCAAAAATGAAATGTGAGATTCCCATTGTCAATTTTTAGGCACCAAAATGAAATGTGACATTTGTATTGTTCATTTTAAGCACCAAAATGAGATATGGGATTTGTGTTGTTCATTTTTAGGCACCAAAACCAAATATGAGATTTGTATTATTCATTTTAAGCACCAAAATGAGATATGAGCTAAAAACCTAACAAACCCTGCATTTACACATGTCAGTAATTTCATGCAACTCTCTGACCGATCAGTTCTTCTTTGTTCTTCCCGCCACCAGCTATAAAATAAGATTATCAGTAATATCAAAGAACCTAAACATAACAAAAAACTAGAGGCAGTGAATTTCCTATTTCAACAAATAAATGTGACGCTCTATGTGAACGATTGTGCAATGATAACTAAACTAATGTGAATTGTTGCATCTATGAATGCAAATTTTAGTCTAAGTGAATGCTAAATTCTGACTAAATGATTGTGAATTTATGACTAGATGAATGTGAAATGCAAAACAAAAAACCTAAGAAAATTAAGGACCTTGCAAAACAAATAATTAATCCAAAATCACATTAACCATTACTTCAGCTTCGTTCATCATATTGTATCTCATAATGTACTTTTGCACGATGAAATGGTATCTAGATAAAGCAATTTCATCTTCTAGGTTTTGGATTCTCTTCTCTTCTTTTCACATACCCTGATAGTGTCTTACTTGTCTCCTCTACTTTGCTGCCCTTCTGGAACCTGCAATCTTAAATCTCACCTTTCCTGCCATAAGATGTGATTCATTTTAAACAGTATATGAAAGTGATATTTCTTGAAAAGTGAATTACGGGTTAGATAGAGAGAGGAATCGTGCAAAGAAACAACAAAAGAGAATGAATGCACAATCAACCTAGACGAATGTGAGACACCATTAGGACAATTGCAAATTTCTTGTTAAACTAATACAAATTTTTGCGTGTAAGAATATGACACGTTGTGGATGAATGAGACACATTTTCAGGATGAATGCGAGATTAATCAGATTGATCCATACAGATTCTGCAAGAACCTTGAAAATCACAAAAAAACACAAAAAAGAGATCAGATGTTGAAGTTCACGTTGGGTTCATCATTGTTTTCATGTCTAAAATCATTAGGGGAATCAAGCTAAATAGGTATAAGGAAATCACAAATCCTTAACTATTAAAGCAATCCTAAACATAAACGAATGAAAGTATTAGCCTAATAAGAGATTTTAATCAAATGAATCTAATTAAAACTCCCTATTATCCATGTTGCTTCCATTGTCCTTCTCTTCCTTGAGTTATGTTGGCTCTTAGATATTGCGCTAGTTACCTGCATATGGCACAAAGATTCAAAGTTTGTGATTGTTGAAAATGGAGAATTGGTGTTGCTTTCATAGATTTTTGGGGAAGATTGGGTGAGAAATGGAACTCAAGTGCTAATTGATAGTTAAATTGATTTGATTGATCAATTAACTCTTGTGATTGATCTGTTATGTGGATAGATTGAATAGTTGAGTAGATAGATTGTCTAGTTAACTGAGTTAACTAGGGAGATGATTGAATTGATTGATTTGTTATAAAAAGGTGATTGGGAGTTAGAAATGCAGATTGGAGAGTTAACTAAGTTAACTGATTTGATTGATCAATCATGATTTTCAACGTGTTGTACGACTTTTGAATTGAAATTCATTTTCATTTTTATTTTTATTTCAATTTGATTTTTGAATGATGAATTTGAAATGCACAATTACTTGAAATTTGATGAAATTGGAATTTGGTGAAATTTGAATTTGGGAAAAATTGAAATTAGTTGAAATTAGAAGAATATTGAAAATAGACAAAATTAAAATTAGGGGATTTAGAATGTGAATTAGAAGAATAAATTAGTTAACTAAATAATATAAAGAAATTATTTAATCATTAGAAGTTGAATTTTAATTAAATGATAAAGATTATTCAATTAAAGGAATTAAATCATGATTAATTAAATAATTAATATTTAATTAATATTAAGAAGAGGTTAAACAATTAAATGATAAAGATACAAATGAATAATTAGTGATATGATGATGTGATGAATTCAAAGGAATAATAATTAGCTTAATTAAATAATTAAAGAAATATTTAATTAATAAGAGGAATAATTAGTGTGTAATCAATGAGGCATTTTTCAGGTATCAACACATTGGTCTAGTAAATCTGTCATCAAGTGTTGGTCACAATTTTGTTCTCATAGCCAATAATTACTTCATCAGGTGGGTTGGGGCCATACTCGTTAAGCATGCCCATCTAAAGTGGTGTGTACTTTCATAAAGGAAAACATCATCTAGTAGGTTTGGTGCCCCAAATAAGATATTAGTAGAGAATGTTACTTATTTCTCATCAGATGAGATAACTTAACTTTATTTTCAATATAGGATTATCCTTATCCTTGCTCATTCATCAAATTACTACCCTCAAGGCAATGGTTAGGCAGAGTCCAACAACAAAAACTTGGTGAACATAATCAGGAAATTGGTCAGTGAGAACGAGTGGTCATGGCATAAACAAATATTTGATGCATTGTGGGTTGAATGTATCACCCCCAAAAGAACAATTGATATGTCCCCATTCCAGCTCCTCTATAGCTTGAATGCATAAATTCCTATCACATTGGAGTTACCTACATTGGAAATAGCTAAAGAAGTAGAAGATGAAACTTATTATAGGTATCTCGACAAGTGCATCATATTCCTTTAAGAACTAGAGGATAAGCATGTGTAAGTGGTAGACCACATTGTAGAATACCAGAATTAAGTCAAGAAATTATTAAATAAGAAGGCAAAGTCTCAAACCTTCAAAGTGGAGATCAAGTCATTTTGTGGGATGAAAGGAGAGAACCCAAAGAAATCCATTAGAATTTTGTTTCTCTATGGACAAGTCCTTTCACAATTCATCAGATCTATGGTGAAAATAATTATCTCCTTGGATATAAAGATAGGACACTTTTTGTTGTTGCCCCACAATAGATAACACTTGAAGCTTTTCTCTCAATAAAGTGACAAAGAAGTTTGTACATAGGTGTATGGTTTTGTGTTTTTGTGACTTTTCTTTTTGTTTTTGTGCCTTGTTGCTTGATTCTATGTCAAATGGATGGATGAAGGTGCTAAGAGGTGCGAGCTTTCTACTTCACTTGGTCATTTCAAAGAATGACCAAAGAAAGTTGGCTAGTCAGAGCTGGTTGTAATCCTCAAGTCCGAGTAAGTTAAAAATTGTGGATAAGCCCCCTCAAAATTTTACCCATTTATGGCCTTAAATCTCTAACGTGTTTCTCAAAGAATATTTTGCTCCTTTTCGTCATTTCCTAGAAAATCATCTTTGTCATATTTAAGGTCTCTCTTTAAGTTATTTTTCTTTTCAAAGTTAGTTGTTTTCTAAGAATTTTTTTTTGGGGGTTTAAAACCTAAAATTACATGTTCTTGAGTCCTTTGTTGTAATTTGGGTTTCAAAAGCCGAATTACAAGTTTTTGAAGTTGTTAGCAAAAATTTGTACTTTGGGTTTCCAAACCCAAAGTGCATCTATTAATATCACACACATTGGTCATTAATGATTTTCCAGTTAGGTTTTTGCTTTGTGTTTGAACTCTTCTTAGACATTTTTTATGTCATTTTTTGGTCATTTTGTTTTCATTTTATCTTTTTAAGCCTCTTCTTGTGCACCCACTACCTTTGTCCTTGTAGATTTGAGTGAATTTGTGACAATTTTTTTCAAGAATTCTATTTATTCCTCTTTTCTCCATTTCTTTTTCTATGCGTTTATGCTTATATTTGAATGGATGTGATTTGGACATGTAAACCCAAACCACACGCATTTCTTGTAGGGCATGATTTGGTTTAATAGGATTGAATCACTTTTTTGTTTTGAACTATATTGAAGCAATCATGTTGGGTGGGGTTTGCACCCCAATCAACATGTATTCCATGATGGTCATTGTGTAAACCCTTCCCAACACAAAAGGGTGTTGTCTATACTGAAGCCTTTGTGTTTTTAATATTTGCATTTTGACCAACACAGAATTCATGTTGGCTAAAATACAAATATTTCCAAACACAAGCTTTCATTTCATAATGGTTGGTCAAGATTTAAATCTCAGCTAACAAAATGTTGCACTGCCCATAGTTTGCGAAATACCCAATCTTATGTGTTTATCAGGTTTTGAAACCCCATCAATATGAATAACGTGTTAGACTAGTTTCAAACCCCAACCAACACATGTACACAAAAAGTTTCACCCAAGGTGTTCATAAGGTTTTTAAACTTGATGAATACCAAGACATTAAATTTGTTCATCAGTTTTCAAGACCTGATGAACATTTTTTATTTGATTTACAAGTTTTTGCCCACATTTAAATTGGGTTTCAAAATCCAATTTGCATGTTAGACCTCCTTAGGTGCAAATCAGGTTTTAAAACTCGATTTACACCATTTGATTGTTTTTTTTCCCACTTACTTACAAATTGGGTTTTGAAACATGATTAGGAAGTTTTGCTCCTCTTTTATGTAAATCAAGTTTTAAAACTCGATTTACAAGTTTTTTTAGACAACAAGTTTTCCTAACTGGGATGATTTTGTCGAATAGTCTTGCAACTTCAAATGTTAGAGCCATCTCCAATAAAAAGTATGAAGTTCAAATATTAGAAACATTTGAACATGCTTCTAGAAAGCTCGATTTCTTTAGATGTCAAAGACATTAAAGGTATCAAAATTGGGCATATGGACATGTCCAAGTTCTTGGAACGAACAGAGAGACAATCACAAAGCTTCAATATGATTGCACTTGCTAACAATCACCTCCATCTAGCTACATCATTCCTAGTTGCAAATCATGATCTAGATTTTTTTATGGCAATAGAAACTCATTTTGACAATGAAACAAGAACTGTGAAATACTCAAGTGGGAAGGTGATCATCAAACTAGATGTTGAATTCTTTGACAACATCTTCAGATGTTCAGATGTTGATGAATATGCAGATATTTCCTTTGAGTCTACACATGAATACTATGATAATAATTTAGATAAATGCAAGAAGAACATATGTACTAACTTGCTAGAGGCATCTAGACCACCAATCATCAGATGGACTAAGTTCCTCTATAGGAGTGACTTTTATTGTCCTTGTTTTTGTTTTGTGTGAAAACGGGACAACCCCTACGAATTTTTCATAATTCATCCTCTCTTTTTTTAAGTCAAGTAAATGAGGCATATTGGTTGTCACATTCATCTTTGAATATGTGTTATTCGATTTTGAAATTCCCTCTTAAAGTTAAAATTTCAAAAAAATTAACTTAGAAGTTAATTTTCCCTTTTTTGGTGTAAAGTCGGGTTTTATCTCCAATTTTGCACCATCTTTGATCACTTGGTGTCAAATCAGGTTTTAACCTCGACTCTACAACATGGTTATTCATTAAGATGTAAATTGGACCTATAGGTCCGATTTATACCATTTTAGTCATTTAAGTGCAAATTGTAGGTCCAATTTACACCATTTTGGTCATTTAAGTGCAAATTGTAGGTCCAATTTATATCTTAATGGTGCACGATTTTGGTCCAATTTATATCTTAATGGTGTACAATTTTGTAATTAATTTTTTGAGAGTTTGTTTTTAATCGGGTTTATTTACCCATTTATATATCGATTTCTTCCCCAATAATTCATTATTATTTTTGTGGAGTTGTTAAGAGCTCAATTTCTTTCAAGCCCAATTTTTAGAATTCGTGGTATGTTTTTATTTGCCCTACCTTTCTAGATTTTACTTTCAAAAGCTTTGTATTGATAAGCTTTCAATTTATATTTTCATATTGTCATGCCCTAGTTTTCAATGGTATGAATTAGGTTTGGAACTCGACACATACCAAAGATTTCTTTGATATGTATTGGATTACAAATCTGACTCATACCCTCATAGTTGCATGCTTTTATATGGTGGATGGCAAGACTCTATGTCCACCACACACTATAGCATGCTTTTATGGTGTGTGGCGAGCACACACCCCCGTCGTTCACATCGTTTTACTCTTTATTAACCTTAGTGGTGGGCAGGGATTTTAACCCGATTTCTCACCACTGTTAAACAGTGGTGGTAATGTTGGACATTGCTACTGCTAGGATATGTTGTTATCATTGATGCCAACATATTCTTGTGATTTATTGCTTTGATGGTTGCAAATTGGTTTATTGGGATCATGGTTTGGTATTTGGAGTATTTTTAGTATCATTATATCTTTCCGCACTGGATTCAGTGATCTAGGAGTTTAATTGATCATATCATATGATTCGGTTTATAGTTTGGTTCTTCTAATCAATGCTTTGCAGAGTTCGATACTTCCTCCGGTATAGTCCGGTGTGATCAGATCTTGATTTGTGATTTTGGAAGATTGTATGGGATGTTCATGTGTATGTTCATTTGAGATGGATCGTGACTTGGTGCTCCGCAAGTTATCTTTCCTCTTGTTAGTTGTTGTTGTTTTATTATTCTTGAGTTTCAAATGTTGATCGATGAAGATTTGATAAGTGGTAGTGGTTTAGCTATTACAGATGATTCTAACATGCTTGTTGGTGTTTCCTAATTATGTCCTATTTATTTTGATGATCTACATTGATCATTTTGCATAGTTTTGGTGCTATGTTTATGTGGTGGTGTTCTTCATGATATAAGAACTATTTGGTGGTGTAGCATGTTGTGCTTGATCTTGGAATTGATTCTGGTGGTGTTTCGTGTTTGAGAATTTGGTTTAGGCCCATGTTATGTCATGTATATCATTATATTGGTCTGGTGATTCACATATGTATCTTTTGATGTAATTTTGTAATAGAAAGTTGAGGGTTTGGCCAACCTTGTAGGCAAGGTTGATGAATTGTATAAATAAATGGTGTAGTCATGTAAATTGGGTATCAATGTAGTGTCTGCATTATCAGAGAATGGTAAAGGTGTGAACAAGCGAATACATCCTTTGACATTGTGATTGAGCAGAGATTGAAGTGTTGCAAATAAGACAAATGTGCTTAACTGAAACTGTCATCAGGCATTTGCAGATGCTATTATTTCAATTCATTTGATTTTGGATTGTTGTCTGAATATTTTGTAAGTCAAAGAGACTTCCTTGTAAGGTAGTGAACCTTCCCTGAGGGTTGTAGCCTTCCAGTTTATTGTATTTTGAGCAGTGAGCCTGAATGCATGTGCATCCCCCATTGTAATTATTTTCACATACTACTGCAGAGTATCATCTTATTGTGGGTAGGTTCCGACCATGGTTTTTCCCTTAACTGGGTATTTCACATCAAAATCTTGGTGTCGTGTGTTGTGTTATAAATTTTTTTTATCTTTGTTGTTGTTGCAGTTAATCAGATTTGCATTTGAGGTAAAAGTTTTCTAATCCGGTGAAAACTAATTCACCCCCGCCCCTCTCATTTTTCCTACATTTTTGTTGCCAATAGGTAATCGGTCTCGTATCCTCGGCCCACCATATCATGCCTTTCTTTCAAATGTTTGGTGGTGATTGGGTTTTTAACTCCAATCCCCACCACCTTCAAAGTCTTTAGTGGTGGTCAGGGTTATGAACCCGACCATCACCAAAGTTGTTCATTGTTTTTCCTTTGAACAGGTGTCGGTCGAGGTTATATCCTTGCCCGACACCTTGGTTTGTCTTTCATTTTATTAAGTGTCGGTTGTGGTTATAACCCCGCTCGACACCCATCATTAGCACTTCCTTTACCAAGTTTAAATCTAAGTTATATCTCTGATATACACTTAACTCATATTTTGGTTATTCATTATAATTAGTGTAAATCAGAGTTATAACTCCAATATAAACCACTATGTGAGTTTTTTCATGATGTATTTCAGAGTTATAACTCTGGTATACATCTTTTTTGGTTTTTGCTTTACATGAAGTTAAAATTGGACCTATAAGTCTGATGTGCACTTGGTCTTGGTTTTACACTTATATTAAGTGTAAATCAGACTTATAAGTGAGATTTACATCTAATGCACACACTTGCAAATTAGTGTTTTTTAACCAAATTTGTGATTGATCGATGGTTTTGTCCTATCAAATAGAGACTCATATTGAGGCAAATCATTTAAAATGATGATATTTTCATGTTGTAGTGCATTTATTGCACATGACAGAGCCTTGACCTAGCAAAAGAACAATGAAGATCAAGAAGCAAGAGATTCATCTAGTTTTTCCTCCTTCTTCTGTAACATCCAACACTGATAATATCAGAGATACGGAGATTGGTCATGTGGATCTCGATGAGTTCTTAATGAGAGTGAAATCACCACTAGTATCCTAAAACATGGATCCCAAAGTTAATAGTGGAATTCATTTGGTGTTTGTGTTTCCTATGCCTGCGCAAAATCCAAAATCTGTGTTGGCTCTAGCCAATAGATATGATCCTACCATCAAATCATTAAAGGATGTTGATGGAAAGAAAACACTCATTAAGCTTGATGAAGACTTCTTTGATACCAATATCAAATGTTCTCCTATAGATCAATATGTAGATACTGACATGCAATCAACTGTTGCTTATTTTCACAATAATTCAGAGAAGTGCAAGAGGAATATTAATGATATTTGGCTAAAAATAGTTAGGCCTACCATTTCAAGATTGCCTAAGACTCTTCCCTGTAGTGACTTCATTAAGGAAATCATTGACCTCATTAGCCTTCTCAACAGAGTGAAAGGTCTCCCAACTTCCAACACATATCACAAGTGGATGTATCAATACATTCACATTATTAGGCAAAACAAGAAGCAAATTTATTGGGGCAAGTAAATTGTAGATGCATTGTGCGAACAATTGACCAAGGTACCCACCACCTTTAAATTTTACAAGACTTCTTATCTTGTTTATGTGATTGTCTCGATGAGGCATTTTCCAAGTCTATCTACTACAGGTGACAAGAGTCAAGTTCCTATTTAAAAATACTTCACTCAGTTAACTCTCAAGGAGAGTTTACATAATTTTAGGAGGGTAAACGATGCCTTCTTTGCTCACTATATGTGTTTATTTGATAAGGACCTTCAAAAAAAAAGAGTATCAGGTGAGGCGCGGAAGGGTGTGAGTGAATATGGTTGCATTTTCCTTCAATTTCCCACATTTACATATATCAGGATTGGATGCTTTGATGGAGAACCATTCATGCTCCCAAGGTATCTGTTAGACAAGATCATCCTTATGGAGATGGCTCACCAAATTATTTCGATCCATGAGCATCAATCTGGAGCTCACAAGATAGGTCTCAAGTTCTCCATCACCATACGAAGATATTTTATCGATTCCATCTATAAGGCCTATGCCATGGAGGAAGAGATGAGAAGGGTGACTATGAGATTCTTCAAGGCCAAGAAATTCTTTGACTATAGGGGCATGAAGAATAAGATTAAGAAAAACTACACACATATTCTTCGAATAGAGGATGTATGGGTACATTGTAGGATTGAAGAGGATGTCTGAAGAATGGATTATTGTCATTTGACAATAAAGCATATTGAAAATCTTGCTCTTGTAGAAGTTCTTGAAGATCTTGAAGAAGATGGTGACATCCTAGATCCTGCATATGAGATAAACAAAGTTGTTGGATTACCTATGTGTCTCATTCAATGGTCCTACAAGGAGAACACTTCTATAAGGGCAAAGTTTTAGAAGATTATTGATAATACCAATGTTTGTTTTAACCTACATGGTGTGTAGTTAAAGCCCTTTTAAACTGAGTCATTTGAAGATGATACTGCAAGCCCCGAGGGAAAGACTTTTGAATTGAGAACCAAAAATAAACAAGATCTCATGCCTTCCAAAGGGCCAAAATTCAAGTTCACTGTTGGAAAGGGCAAAATCCAAGGTGAGTCTTCAACTCAAGAGACTCAAGCTCAGGAAGAGGTTGACGAAGGAAATGAAGGTGAACAACAAGATAAAGATGGTCTTGAAAAAGAACAGGAACAACAAGAAGAAGAATTTAATGAGGAGGGTTTACCTAAAATCTCAAGTACTTCTCAGTCTCAAGAGACACACGAAAGTATTCCTCCTACATCATGTGATATCACAAGTACTACTTTAGTCTCTATTATTGATGCTAATCCTTTGGGTTCTACTATGTCATTTTCATCTCAAGCTCCTGAAATACATATTATTCCTTCCACTTCCACAAGTGAATCAACCCTTGATACACCTCATGACAACCTTGATACTGTTTTTCTTCCCAATTTGTCTGAGGTTACTTCTTCCATGTTAGAATATTTTGATAAAGTCATGTCAGAAACCCAAGTTCCTCCTTAGGTTTCTATTACTCCAAATCCACTTGCTATTGTTACCTCAGTTTTACCCATTGTTACTACAAGTATTTAGTCTCAAGTGTAATAAACCACTTAACTCAATCCAAAAATCTCAACTGATTTTTTTTATATATATACTTAATAAAAATTGATTACTTGTTCTTACTTATTTGATTCAATCACATACTTAGGTGCATCTATCCAAATGGGATAGGCATCCATCCAACCAAGATGGACATCTAATCATACGGGTTAAACATCTAACCATATGGGTTTGGCATCTATCCATATAAGACTAGGCATCTAACCATACAAGTTAGGCATTCATCCATACGAGACAAGAGGTTTCATCTATCCAATCCAGGATAGGCATCTACCCAAATAGGGTAGGCATCTATTCATAAGAATAGGATATGCTCTGGCCAGAGACTTTAGACTCATCGGGACCATCTGGGTCCTGAGCCACTCTCTAAAGACTACACTCTCCTACTAGGAGTGCACCGAGGTCACCTTCTCTATGAGTATATAAAAATAATTATATAACAAGCTTGAGTTCTGCCTTGGAATTTGGCCTAAAGCCTCAAGAAGTCAAGCAAATCCATACGGGATTCCTTCTGAGTATGCATTGAATTAATTTTAACTTTTCAATTAGTATTTGCACCATTGATTAAAATACCAAGGCACTTTGAGAACAAACTACTCACCCAAAACCAAATCCTAATCCCTATCCCCGAACACGTGAGTACAAGGGACAACTTCATCCCTAAACTACCTACATACCTGTTTCAAGGCGAGATCAAGGCGTAAAGTATGTAGTTTTGGTTTCTAACTATGGTTTAATGTAAACTTTTTGGTGGGTACACAACCCTTTTTAGGGTCAATGTCCCAAATAGTTTCTTTGCGGTTGCTACACATGATAGTAGCTCTATAGAAAAAAGGCTCGATATGGCCTTTTGCTTGTGGTCTAAAATATTGAGTCCTATTTCCTATCGTGTGCATCACCCTTGACCCAATTTCATCTGCCAAAAATCATCATGATTAATAAAGTCCAAAACCACATACGCAACCAAACCCTATTGGGGTTTTCTAAGGTTTAACTGAGCGGATGTAAAGTTCATTTCAAATTTATCTTTTCAAGATTATCGATCCAAGGGGGATTACCCGCCCCTTGGATTTTAACTTCCAATGGCCCTTATTTCTCCCATGACAGTTTATAGGGACAATGTCACAGACATCGTTGTTGCATCTTTTTCGTGGGGGCGTTAAGTGTAGTAGTTCAACACGATGACATTACCCATAAGTGTGGCCATAGATACTGAATGTTGCTAAGGTTTTTCTTTTGGGTTTCATCACCTCTTTTTTATTTCTCTAACTAATAATTTCAACTATAACTTTATGAAACTCAACTAATCATTACACTGAAACAACTTTGAAAATAAAACTATTCCACAAGGATAAACTGCTTGAGAATCAACTAAGATTCAAATTCTATATAAATGAAGGAACACTTGTTTGAAAATGAAGGTAACTAAGCAGCTACTTAGAAATTATTATTTCTTAAGGAAGTAAGACTCTTTAAATCCATCCTTTTGAAATCAACAATTATTCATCTACGTGTCTAACTAAAATTAATTTCAAATTGCTAAAAAACATAAATTGTTTTGAGAAGGAAACTAAGAATCTATACATATCCATATGAAAGATAAATCCTCTTTATTTCTTAGAATTGAGCTAGGTGAAGTATGCTAAAAGGGTATAAGGAGTTCGAATGTTTAAGGTGTGTTAGATGAACCAACACTTTGGGATAAAATTATTTATTTGACTTGTACAAAAGTTTTGTAAATTCTCATTTTCTTTTTTTCTAAAACAACCAATTTTATCTATTTATACAACCCCATAAATTGATTATGGCAAATAAATCTATTTGAAAGAATCATCATTCAATTGTTTCTATCCATTTCCCATCTAATCCTAGTGTTATAATTTCCTTGATTAATGAGAACATATACATGAAATTTCATAAAGAGAATACTTTTTTTAATGATTTAAGTAATTAATATCTCTATAATTTTTCAAACAATAACTAACGTTCAAAACAATAAATATACAATATTCAAAACAATTAAACTACTTCAAGATAAGATAAATTGAAAATGATCTCTTTTATGTTAAAAATAAATACCAATTTCTTAACAAATACAATATTAAATTTTTATTCTCCTTTAATATTTTTCTTACTTAAAAAAAATAACTCATATCTTTTAAGAATAAGTTAAGTTTTAATAAATAAGATTTCTTTATGCAAATTGTGGATGGACCCTACTCTCCTCACTTAAGTTTTAAACCAAAATTACTTTGCTTGCTTACTTTGTCTTTTCACCTTTTTCCCTTAAAAGAAATATACTGTGCACATGACATTTACTAAATATTTAAAGAACCATACTAATTACGGAAGCATGGCAATTATGGGAACATGGATTTTTTTATATATATTTTTAAAAACTATTCTAAGGAGATAGGGATTTTTAGATAAAGTGGAGTGTTTTAAATTTATTGGCTAGTAGCAGTTGCTCAACTTTTTAAGGAGCAATTTGCCGAGCAGGGGGCCCCATGGATAGTCAAATGACTGCTAAATAGGAGAGCAAAAAAATATGGTGAAGCCATATGTCTTTTTTTTCAATAAGCAGCCACTGCTTATTTCTAGCCCCCCTATTTTTTAAAGCTTATTTTCAATTTTTAAGCATTTGGTGCTCCACTAAAATAGGAAAAGATTAATTAGAATTTTAAATGGGAACACTCCAGCTGCTTAAATGTAAGCAGAAAATGATGCTCATAAATAACCGCATGGGAACATGGGATGAAAGAGATTGAAATTGACAAGGAGGAAAAAGTGAGCATGGTTCCTTATTTCTCTCCACAATTTTAGCCAAGTGCCCAACGTCCTAACATCGATTTAATTTGTTACTCTCTCTGTAACAAGTAAACCAAAAAGGATGAAATATTGCCAGTGATTCTCAGTTCTCAGAGGGAGGACAACGTTTACCGTGAAGTAAGGGAAATATACATATAAAGTTTTCTTTTATTCCTTTAAAGAAATTGTTCTCAAGAACACAAACAATATTCTTACAGCTGAAGTAATCAATCTGAAAATAAGCTTGCATTGCTATAATTTGTATTGTGATAGATATCCAATATGGTTAAGGAAACATCGATCAAAAGCATGATGGTAGAAGATTTTATTGAATACTAAGGTTGGCTAACCCCATGTTTTCATTTGTAAATAAGCTTGCATTGCTATAATTTGTATTGTGATAGATATCCAATATGGTTAAGGAAACATCGATCAAAAGCATGATGGTAGAAGATTTTATTGAATACTAAGGTTGGCTAACCCCATGTTTCCATTTGTTGCTGTTTATGAACATTTTCTGCTTAAAATTAAGCACTTGGAGGGTTCCCATGTAAAATTCTAATTAAGGGAAAAGGATAAATTGGAATTTTTCCCTATTTTAGTGGACCAACAACTGCTTAAAAATTGTTGAAATAAACAGTGGCTGTTTATTGAAAAAAAAAAATGACATGTGGCTTCACCAATTTTTTTTTTCTCTCCTATTTATTTGCCTACAATTTTGATTATGAATTTTATTTGTAAGAAATGTTACCAATAATTTCATTTACAAAATGTTTTAAGAAGATAAGCAGTCATTTTACAATCCATGAGGATACCTGCTCCACAAATTGTTCCTTAAAAAGTTGAGCAACCACTGCTAACCAAAACAACATGGAGCCTGCTCTGAACAGAAGAAATACTTGCAAAAATATTGTGTTTCTGGTTGGCCAGATCACAAGCGTTTAGTTGTAAGATAAGCACAAAAAAGGATATTTATTAAAAAGGGATTTAGAAACAAGGTAGGGACAACACTCAAAGCATAATGAAGGCAGATTGTCAAATATTACGGCCAAAATAAGGTTTGTATAAATGTAGATGTACGGACAAGGCTAATGAACTGTTTGACAAAATGCCACTAGACGGATGACATCCTAGGGAATAAAACAATTACAAGAATTGTAGAGAAATTACTTGTTGAAAAGGCTTTAGAAATTTTTTTTTTTTTAAACCAAGGCAAATGGACGCGTAAAGCCAAGTTATTTGCCAGCATTTTCTTGTGCCAAAATGGGAGCTATGAAACGGAGTACGGACTCACATCGGAGAGATGGATTTGTCAATGGCTAAGGTTGGAAATGTTCTAGTAGAGATATGAACAAAATGAGAAATACAATGAAATACTGAAAGCTTTACAATAGAAGTTTTATTCATTTATCTCCTTTGTGCCTATGTTGATTTAGTAATTGATCGCCCTTTAGCTAGATGAAATACTTTCAAACAAAATATGATTTGGACCATGATAATGTGCATTGTTTCAAATATACAACATGGTGATAACAAAGAATTAAATTACCACAACATAATAGAAGGTGGATTTGTTAAATACTGAGTTGGAAAAGCATCGATAAATATAAATGTGGAATCTCAATAAGGTTCTAAAAATTTTCTTTGACATAATATCACCAAAGGAAGACATCTCATGAAATGCTCTGATTGCAGAAAAATGGATTTGTTGAAAGACTTCAGAAACTTCTTGCAACACATGGTAGTTATAAAGAATATACCAAATGCGGAATTGGCATGTGTAAAGCCGAGTTCTAGATAGATTTATTTATTTACTTCATAGAATGGGAGTTGGGTAAGCGGGTATGGACATCCATGAAGCTTGCGTATAGCTTGAAATCTTTTCTAGAGATGTGAACCGATTCTATCGTGTGGAAATTTAGATCATAAGGGTTTAGTTGTAGAATAAGCACAAGAAGGGTATTTGCAAACCTTGAAACAAAAACATGAATAGTAAATCTAAAATATACGTCCATTCACATTCCTATCTCACATCAAAATTTTAAACTGCATTCCTCATCTTTGCTATTGACTAACATATGTTAGAGAAAAGAATTCCTCAGAAATCTCTATTTCACATGCCTTTCTCTTTGAGCTTCCTAACTTGTGTATAAAGCTGGTTGAGACGATCCTTTCTCCCCTCCTACCAATTCCCTTATATCTTTTTTCGAACAAATAAAGGAAATCTTTGTCATATTATCTCTAGTCTCCTCTTGTGGAGGAAAACTTCTTCAATCCTTCCTTTTAGCTGGGTAGATCTCTTCAAAGAAGCTTGAAAATCCCACAATACTACAAAATCCTACTACTACTAACAAGAATTTGCAAGAACTCAAGAAATTACTTTTTCCATCCAAACCAAGAACTCTCTTTTCGAAGAATCCAGAATTCAATATATAGAAAAAGAGCCATTTCCCACTACCAAAGAAATTAATTGATTAGATATTCTTTTCCAAAATAAACTTCATACAAATTAATTAATGTCAAAGTGGGTCAGCTTACATGCAAGAGAATGGAATTTGAAAACTACTTCTAGAAACTTCTTTTTTTCTCCTACGACATGTGTGCTCAATTGGTATTTTGAGTAAATAAATAATTTGTCAATTAAATTTATGATCTCAAGTGTATGTATCCATGATTTAATTCCTTTTTATGTAAAAACAAATTTTCAACCATATCCAATTGCTAACATTACTCATAAAAACACTATTAATAAAACAATAATAATTTCATCCTTATTTCATTTATCTTTTGTATCTAACATTACTCATAAAATTAATAATAATGATAATAATGGTAGTAGTAACAATAATAATAATATTAATAATAATAATAATAGTAATAATAATAATGGCTAGTCATATCAAGGTCTAAAAAGAGGGTTATGACATCAAGAATTGGAAACACAAGTTTTGACTATTGGAGTGGATGAAGTCGCTTCCTTGCCACCTTGGCTAGTGTCTAACACTCCAAAGAGAAAGAAGCAAGCCATCTCACCGGATGAATTGATTTCAACCGTTTGGTACCAGTTAAGCCCAAGGTCAAAAAGAAGGCCAAGAATTTGTCCAGATTGAGAATAGACCCATCCAAGAACAAGTATGTAGAAATGGCAATTCCTCCTCCAGACACAGACGGAGATAAAGTACACTCTATTGATTATGTCATTAAAAGAATTGATTTGGGCAAACAAACACATGAGGGTGCAATTGAAGAAGCTCAAACTTCTTTCCAACATCTTGTGTCAATGTTCAACGAAGAGAAAGTTAAGAAAGATAACTTGAAGAAACAAGTTGATCAGCTCACAAAGGTCCTAATTTCAAGATTACCAAATCATCAGAGGTAGTCAAGTTGATCATTTCTTCAATGGATGAGAAAGTTGTTAAGCAAGTTGAATAGGTGAATTCTCATGGGAGAACAGTTGGCAAATCGATAGATAGACTACTGAGTCAGGGACCACATCTCCTATGTTCAAAAGTTACTCTTGTTAACAATTTGGAGGAGGTAAACATTGAAATTGATAAAACTTTGAATTTATTTTCTAATGAATTGGAAGCACATGAGAAGGACTTTGAATCTTCATTGAAGTTAGAACATTTCTAATTGGATTTTCTAGTTGATAATGGAGTAACCCCTTCAAGGGATATATATACATTGAGCAAAGAGATATTTTGGAACATCAAATGAACACTATAGAGATGCTTATAAAAGATTTGAGGAAAGCACAAAAAGATTGTAATGATAAAGGGAAAGACATCATTGAGAAGATATCAACTCTTCTTTGCACTTTCCTCGATGAGAACCAGAAACCCCTTCATGAGGATGTTATCATCAAATAATTTAATTTTTTAATTGGTGAAAAGGTTGATAAGCAATCTTTCTAATTATTCTTTATTGATAAGCTAGTGGATATCCAAGTGAATTTGGATGATCTAGCCTCATTTTTGAATAAGCATAAAAAATTCTACATGAGTCTCAGAGATTCTATCACCCGGGTCAAGGTCATCACAAATCACACTAAAGGACTTGACCAGGAACAAATGAAAGCAATTCTACAAAAGTTCGAGGAATTCATGGAGCGGGATCAGAATGGAGTGTCTGGTGACACTTAATAATTTTCATAGTAGATGCAGTTTTTAATAAGACATTGACACTTGAAGTGTCAATTTTGTATTTAGTTTTTGCACTTAGGCAATACACGAGTCCAAAGTCAATTAGGACTCTTCCTTGAATTAGTCATAGTTTTTCCCTAGTTTCATGATGCACCTCCCCTCTCTCTCTCTATATATAAGGTTGCTCATTGTAATCTAGGATCTATTATCTTTGAATCTATATGTTGAAACATTGTCGAAGTGAAGTGCAAAAGTGAAACTTTGTGTTCCTCTTGTGATTTTATAAACTTGATGAAATAAAAATAAAGATTTGGCATCCAAACTTTGTGTTGGATTCATTTGTGTTTATGGTGAGGGCGTTCTTATGTCATTTTCATTATAAATTCTTATTTTTCTCAAAGTAAAGGTGTGTTGAGAAAATATTGTTAAAGTGTAGAGGCAATTGTTAACATGTGAACTTTGTATCATATCTTGACTATTGTTGTTAGAATTAGGAATTGGTGATCGTAATATCATTTTGAAGATTTTGTGCTTCATATTGGTATTTTCAAGTTAAATTTAGATGAGATATATATATTAAGGTCATACTTTGAAGAATTTGTGCTTTATTGTGTCATCTTGGAAAAGGAAATAGTGGCTGGAAGACTTTGAGCTTCATATTACCATTTAACAAAAGCATTATCAAAGGTGAAGCTAAGAATCAGTTTAAAGACTTTGAGCTTTATTTCGATTCTCTTAGTTAACTCATTTAATTATAGAAAAAAATGTAAAAGGTTGATAGGATAGTAGTGAAATTAAGACTTTGAGCTTAAGCGCTCTTTCTAGTCCCGGAAAAGTAACGAAGGGCTTTGTGCCTTTATGGAAAATTTTCTTTTTTCTTATCTATATTGTATGGTTCTTGCTTTCCAAGTTAATTTGTAACAAAGAAATTGAGAGAATTATTGTTTCTCTATATTGTAAATTCTTTTCTGAAAAGAAAGGAAAAGAATAACATCTATCTAAAAAAAAAAAGATAGGATGATGTATCGCCCATGTTAAAATAGGAATTAAAAATTTATATCTTATTTTGCTGGAATAGAGTAGTGAATCATAGGGGGGGCCTTCCCTTAAGAATTAGGAGAGATTTACTCTTGTGTTGTTGTGATTGAAATCACAATTTTGTAAACTCTTCTAGTTTGCAAAATTTTCAATCAACAACTTTAAGGAAGAAATAGGAGACATGATAACTCTCCTAAGAAAGGTAAGAAGTCTACCTACTTCAAATGTTTTCTAAGAATGGATGTATTAGTTCATCCAAATAATCAGAAAGGGCGGGGATATGATCTACTGGGGAGAGTTGATTAGTGACTAAATCTATGAATAATTATCCTAGGTGACCACTACCCTAAAGTTTTACATGACTTCTTATCTAATCTATGTTGCAGAGTCCATATGACACTTTCCAAGTCTCACATCAGAGGGAGAAAAACATGTCACCCTTGTTCATAGATATTACCCCAAGTTGACCTTCAAGTAAATTTTGAGTCACTTCATATTGGTCAATGATGCTTTCTTCGGTGGACTGGTGTGCTCACTTGATCAAGGCTTGGAGAAAAGAAGAGTATCAAAAGATACATGGAACATTGTGAAGAAGTATGAGTGTCTTTTCCTTCAATTTATCATGTTTTAATACATCAAGATTGGTTGTTATGAAAGAGCCCCCTTTATGTTACCAAGGTAACCTAGTGAAAATATTATTGATGAGCTTTAATCATGATACTTTTAATTATATTTTCTGCTTAAAAACTTTTAATATTTTGTGAACTAATGTCTGGCGGAAGATCTTATCCATGCATGTTTACTCCTTTATACTCTTGTATACTGTTAATTAGAAATTATATTAGAAGTAATACTTTGTGATTAAATCTTTTACTTTTAATGATTATTATGGATGAATGGTCAAATATTCAGGATGATTACCATTGTATTTTGTACTATTTTCTTGGATACATTTTCAAATGTGTTTGAAACTAATTAGCAGACAAGGAGCTATGAATTCCACTTCAGCCAGTGTGTGGATGATGGTCAGTTTTGATCACTCCAACTAGAAAGATACCCCTAATTTCCTCTAAGTCTATTTCATCGATTGTTTCCTTGAACTTCAACTTCCATTTGAAGTCATTAAGTGTAGTGTAAAGTTTTATTTAGTTAGTCATTATTTGTTACTCTGTTTAAGCAGGTAACTTTGTATTTGAATTCAAATAAGTATATGTATAAATATCCCATCACTTTCAACAGAAAGCTGGTTAGATAGTCAGGAAGTTAACCAACAATTTAGAGTCTTGCATCTGTAATCCTCAAACTTATTTTTACTTCCTCCCAAAAGTTCATTCCAATGAAATTCTAAAGTTGATCTAAGAATATCTGTGTTATGGATCCCACCAGAGGAAGAGCAGGACCTGCTCAACCAAAGGGAGATGATCTTTGTTTGATTTTATTTCTATTTCACTTATGTGCATTGACTCTATTACATTTCTTTATGTTCAATTATGATAGTTGTGGGAAGTTGAAAATTGATCGCAAAGGTTGTAGTTGTTTATTTTCATGCAGTAGCACTTTGATAAATGAATACATTGTTAGAAATCTTAGTTTAAAGGTTTTCCTTAATTTGATTTATTAATGCATTTTACTTTCATAGTAATTGTTAATGATGATGGTACTTGGAACCAAGATTAGGATAGAGAATCTATTAGACTTGCTCATGGAATCTAGTCTGTTTTAATGTTTATTAGAGTAGATTTCAAATTTTGCAAGCGTAAGATAGATTCTGTTATCCTACAAGTGAAATAGACCTACTTTTCTAGAACATAAAATAGGATTTGAATTTGGAAGAAATTAAGATGTGTTTTAGTCTTAAATAGATAATTTTATGAATGAGTCTTGATTGTGTCCCGTTTAAACTCTTGTCATAAATGCCAAAATCTTCCTTAGGATAGTTCTAGTCTTTTTAACTTAATTTGCAAAATATCTTTAGCTTAAAATTCAGCCTTAGAAAAGAGATCCTAAGAGCTCCTAATGAAGGATGACCGAACCAAAGTCACTATTTTATAGTGTAAGAACCCCCAACCTTAATAAACATCCCTATCGCAGATAGCTTTAAGACACACTTGGGTTGATATTGAACAAAACTAAATGGTGTGAGTTGTGACATCAATGAACTCGCCCACCAATTATCCTCGTGGAGTTAAGTCGACAAATTATAATTGTTCATGGTCAGCGGTCTGAGGCACACAAAGATGACTTCAAATTCCCTCTCACAATTTATTGTTACTCAGTGTCTACATTGTACATGTTGGAAAATTAGGTGTTGTAAACCTTGCATAATAATTTTTAAAATTGTAATATTTATTTATTATGTGAGTTTCTCATGGATGTGTAATGTAATATTTAATTGATGTTGCACATGGATGTGTAACATGTAGAGATTCCTTGGTAATATTCTTGGGACCACTTGATGAGTTGTATTGTAACATTGGGATATATTATAAATTATATTTATTTAATATTGGGGAAAGTAATTTAATAAAGTACCCAATATTTGATGTGGGGTCAAAGGGGTAGGTAGCCCATGGTATTTGGACATGGTTTTGTAGCACGTGGTTTTGATGTAATACAACTTGGTGGTTTTGTGGAAGCTTGTGTTTATAAAAACAACCACAAGGATAGTTTTTTGGGTTAGCCAAAGAGCCAGTTAGCTAGGTTAGCATTTGTGGAGGTTGGAAGCATGGCATGGGATATGTGGTTACATGCTTGTTTACATGTAGTGCTTGTTGATGGTTGGGTTTCAAAATCTTTCACAATTGTATTGTAATGTTGCATTATTGAATAATACATGGTGATGGATGCTTTTGGAGGCTAGATTTTTCCCTCATTAGGGTTTTCCCTGGGTATATCTTATGTCATATTTGATGGGTATGTTGTCTATTTTTTGCATGTGGATTCTATGTGATTGTTTTGTTGAAATCTAAATTGGGTTATGTGGAAATTTTCATAAAGTTGGTTGCAAGTTTCCTTACAGTACAAAGCCAAGCAAATGGAGAATGAGATGCAATGGCTCACCATGAAAATATGTAAGAGGAGGGAATATTTTGACTACCATGGCATGAAGGACAAACTCAAAAAGAGTTATATTCATGTACATAGGATTGAGGATATCTTGGATAAATGCAAAACAAGTGAAGATATGAGAATATTAGACTGCAGTCGACTCGATTGAACATAATGACAATCTTGATCTGGCAGATATTCCTAACATAATGGATGACAAAGATGATGTTATTGATCCTAAATATCTGCAAAATAAGATTGCTAGGATCCCTCTTCCAAGGATCCAATGGTATCAAAAGGAATCAATCTCCATTAGGGAAAGATTTCAGTGTATTCTTGCTAATACCAATATTTGGTTACGAAAGAAAGGAATCAGATTTAAGCCTCTCAGGTCAAGATTAGAAGAGGGCACTATGAGACCTCCCAGGAAAAAGTTTGAGTTAAGGACTAAGAATAGGGAAAATGTGTCCACTCCAAAGAAGGCACCCAAGCTCAAACTTCAAGTGGAACAACTCACCTCTATTTTGTTTAAGATAACAATCCTCACAAGTCATTGAACTAGTCAATTCTTTATTGATGAAACAATTGTTAAGATGGCCAAATGAACTACAAACCATGGGGGAGTTGTTGCAGCATGGGTAGATAGAATGTTGTCACAAGGAACACACCTTTTGAGTTCTTCAGTCAAGTTGTTAGACAACATAAATAGTGTGAATTTTCAACTAGACCAAACACTTGATCTACTGTCATAGGAATTACAAGTGCAAGAAAAGGACCTTGGTGCTTGGCTCAAGCTAGAGGATTTTGAATTAGATGTTATTGTGGATAGTGAAGTAATTCCTAACCAAAAAATGTATGTTGAGCAACGACAATCCCTAGAATACAAGATGGATGCTTTTGAATAATTGATCAAGGACCTTCAAAAATATTAGAAAGAATGCAACTATAAAAGGCTCGATAGTGTTAAAAAATTCTTTGAATTTCCATTCAAGCTATTGGATGAGGATCAAAAGCCTCTACCCGTTCACTCCATTATCCTAGATATTCATTCTACTGGTCATTACAAAAATAGAAAAAGAATAATTTTGTAAAGACGTAAATTGTGCTAACTTTCTATTTCATTCCACTATTCCATCCATAGCTTCATTTGATCATTCCATTTATATCGTAATAAATATGAAATTTTTTATAAAAGATAAAGATAATTCATTCTAAAAATCGATATAAGTAGTATCTCAATCATACATCTTTATACAATGCTTAGGCTTTCTATTGCCTTAATTATAATTTCAAACATAAAAGAAAGAGAGATGCGTCATTTGATCTCCAATCTGAGCTACTTCATTTCAGTCCTTTGAATGAAGATGAGAACAAGATTCAGGCGCTTTTTTTGCCCAACCTTGAAGCTTATGCTTCCCCAGAATTCTTAGTCAATCAAGAATACCCAACCCTGCATGAATTGCTTAGCAAAATAATTTGATAGACAAGATGGAATTTGGTGCATGCCTAGATGATACATGCATTTTCAATTTTCTAATTCCATTAAGAAACAAGAAAGATCAATCAAGGATGTGGTAGAGTGGATAAATAAATGAATCCATCTATTTCAATGGTTATTCAATTGGTTACTCAGCTGAGTATAATGCCATGCATAGAAAATAATATAGTTTGGAAAAAGAAAACTCTCTCTCTATAATCCACGTTTGGCACCCGTCCTGGAAGGTAACTTTCCACAAACACAAGCCTATCTAGCTTTGTTCACATGAATCTAGAATAAATATATACAAAATATAATCTTTCATTTTTCAATTCTAGCTTCCTATTTCTCGCAAGATAAAATACAATGTAAAGAAGACAATCTTTCGTTAAATACAAATAGAAAGAATCAATCTTTTGTTACAACCAATCCTATCTAACAGGAAGAAATCTTTCATGGATAAAAAATATACATCTGAAAGAAAACTATCTTTTGCTTCTATCTTTCAAGCGCTTTAAAGACAATAATTAAATATTAAGAAGGTGTAACACAGGTATGTATCCCTTCTACCATATATCAACTATCAAACACAAAGCGGCTAATAGGATCAAAAAACTGATGGTGGATAATGTGGAGCTAGTCAAGGAGGAGGAGATAAGAAATGAAGCCAAAATTTTCTTCTCAGATCTTCTTTGTAAGGATCAAAGCTTGGATGATGATGTTCAAAACTCCTTCAGAATACTCCTTGCCTTATTGATGAGTAGAAGAATGCTTTCTTGACTTCCATCCCTTCGGACTTGGAGATCAGAAATGTTGTCTTCTCTTTTGAAGGCAACAAAGCCCCTAGACCTGATGGCTTCCCTATGTTCTTCTTCCAAGAGTTATGGGATATAGTTGGGAAAGATGTCTCCAATGGGGTTAAAGAATTTTTTGGGGCAAGAAAAGTTCTTAAAGAAATTAATGGCACCTTCATTGCTTTGATAACCCCAAAATTCAAGGAGCTGACTCCATGGACAAGTTCAAGCCAATCAGTTTATGCAACTCTTTTTATAAGATAATTTCCAAGGTCCTAACCTCCAGACTCTCGAATGTCCTTCCCTCTTTGATCAGTCAACAGCAGAATGGTTTTGTGCCAAGAAGGAAAATTCTTGATTCCATCATTACTGTCCATGAGAATATTCATTCCCTTGTTATGGCCAAGAAACAGGGTTTTATTCTTAAGCATGATCTCTCTAAGGCTTATGACCGGGTCGATTGGTCTTTCCTCGTGAAGGTTCTTTTGCCTTTTGGCTTCTCTAACAGATGTGTGGACCTCTTCAAGAAGCATATCTCCTCTACCTCCTTTGTTGTTCTTGTTAACGGATCTCTCTCCTCCTTCTTTAAGGCCTCTAGAGGCTTGAGGCAAGGGGATCCCATCTCCCCTATTCTCTTCATCATTATGGCTGAATGTTTTGGTAGATTCATGGAAATCATGGTGACTAGAGGTATTTTTAAAGGTCTCCAACCCTCTTCCGTAGATCATACTTTCTCCCACGAGCAATTTGTGGATGACACCATCATTATGGGGGAGTCAAGCATTTTAGAAGCCAGAATCCTAAAGGACACCCTATGCAAGTTTGTGTGTACTTCTGGCCAGCTTATCAACTAAGTTAAAAGTGAAGTGTTTTTCATCAACACTCCTGAGCGAAGACATCATAGAATTAGCAGAATTATAGAATGTTAGATTGTTGATCTCCCTGCTACCTACCTTGGCCTCCCCCTGAGTATTGCTCCCCTTGATTCCTTTTGGAGTTCTTTGGTGGATAAATTTCAAAGAAACCTTGCTGGTTGGAAAGGTGCTCTCTTAAGTCAGGCTGGCAAGCTACAACTTCTTAAGGCATCCCTTTAAAGCATTCCTATTTATGCCCTCGGTCTCTTCAAAATCGCAGTTAAGTTTGCTGATGCTATTGAAAAAATACAAAAAAAATTCTTTCGTCTGGGGTTGAGGAAAAGAAAAGAATGGCTTTAGTGGCTTGGGACAAGGTTTGTAAATTGAAAAGAAAGGGTGGTCTGGGTCTGAGGAGAATCAGGACCCTCAATGAAGCTCTTTTGTCTAAACAGATATGGAGATTGTTCCACTCTGATACTGAGTGGTGTGAAATTTGGAGAAGTAAGTATCCTCTTCTGTCTTCATCTCTTTTCTCTTTCATCAATTTTGATTTCAGTATCAACGGGTCTCACATTTGGAATCATGCTTCTAAGTGTAAAGACAACATTGCCAAAGGGGTGAAATGGAGAGTTGGTAATGGTAGGAAAGTCAGATTTTGGGAAGATCCCTGGTTGCTTGATAAGCCTTTTCTAGAAATCCCTGATTGGGCCCCTTTTGCTGCCCCTTGTAAAAGGTTTTTTGGTTCCTTGGTTGAGGGGTATTGGATAGGTGATAAATGGCAGAACATTGAAGGTATTCACCCTGACCTCATCAATCTCAAGAAACACCTATCTTCTGCTTGGTTGAACAATGAAGAAGATATTCTTATTTGGAAATTTGAACCCAAAGGCAACATTACTGTTTCTTCCATGTATGGAGTGCTGACTCCAACCCCCTCAGAGAACCCCTTCTACTCTAGAGCCTGGATAAAGGGTCTTATTCCAAAGATCAATATCTTCTACTGGACCATCCTCCAAAACAAAATTTTGACTCTAGACAACCTGATGGTTAGAGGTTTTATCTTCCCTAATAGGTGTGCTTTGTGTCTTATGGAGGAAGAGTCTGTGGACCACTTGGCTATTCACTGTTCTTTCACTATCTCAATTTGAGAAAGCTTTCTTAAGAATTTTTGTATGGAATGGGTTTTTCCTAACTCTTTTCAAGATTTGTTCCATTCTTGGAGTTATCATTGCTCTAATCTCTCTTTGAGATCCTTGTGGCAACTCTCTCTCCCTCACATCTTGTGGGGGATTTGGAAAGAAAGAAACAACTACATCTTCAGGGATACTTCTCTCACCCGGGCTATTGTCTTTCAGAAAATTCAAAGGGCAACTATGGAGAACCTCAGGATCATTGGAGAACCTTGCAATCTTGTCAATTGCCTGGAAGCTCACATCCTCAACTCCTGGAACCTGAAGAGTGTTGTTAGTATTGATTCTAAACAAAGCAAGAGACTTGAAGCTAAATGGTACTCTCCCCCTCATGGATGGCTCAAAATCAACTTTGACGGTGCTGCTAAAGGCAATCCTAGACCACCAGGATGTGGTGCAATTCTTAGAGATGAAAATGGCATTGTAAGGAAATGGTAGTTGTTCCTATAGGTTGCCAAACTAACCACATGGCAGAAGCTATGGCTACTCTCCAAGACATCCTCCTAGCTAAAAGGTGGAACTGTCCCTACCTATGGATTGAGGGGGACTCTAATAATATCATTAAATGCCTAAAAGGAATTTCTAAGCCCTCACGGACTATCAACAATATTATAAAGGTTGCTAGGGATCTCATTAACACCTTTGATAAATATTTTATTTCCCACATTTATCATGAAGCAAATGGCCCCGCTGACTGGGCAACTAATGTGGCGGTCACCCATGACAACATGGTTACCTAGAAGGGTGAAGAGGATCTCCTCAATGACGCCAGATCAACCATTTTTATGGATCAACATAACTGCACCTCAAAGATATTACTAATTATAATTGTGTCAGTACCATTAATGACAAGACGAATGCCACCTTCTCCCACGTTTTCTAGGTCTTCTGGGTCACTTCGAGAAATTTCTTTCCTGTAGCTTTCTGCAACTCTCAGTTTTTTGGTTTGAGTTGTGAAACTATGGGAGGTAATAGGCATTGCTACGAGCCTAGTAATTGTAAGGAATGGAAACAAAAGGAGGAAATTTGGAGTATCTTGCAGAAGGGCGGGCTAATGAAGTATATGGAAAGACTCCATGGGAGGGATGCTAAAATCACTAATTTTTTCAGCAAAAATTGGAGGAAGGGCACCTTGAAGATGGGAGATCAAACTATCTCCATTGTCGAAGACCTCATTTCTCATGTGACGGGTCTCTGGAGAGAGGGAAGTAATTTCTATAGGGACAGAAAGCTTAGCAAGAAGGCCATCGAGCGCTACCCTGAAACTACTAAGGAGAAGAAGTGTCTGGTTAAACTTAGCAAGACCTATTACCCTCCCAGGGATTTTGCTAAGCCTTGGAGGGAGGTTCTATTTTCTATTATGTGCTACATAACCTTGGATGGCAGATTCACCAAAGTTTATGGCTACCATTTTGTGCTGCTCAACCATTTCAGGTATGAAGACAAAGTTAACATACCCTATTTCCTGATTTGTTCAATGAATACTACTATCAAAGCCCATAGAGAGAACCCTAAGGGAGACACTGCCATGCACCAAGGTCTTATGGTTTTAATCTATGACCATATTAAAGATAATCAAATTGCCCCCCCCTAGCTTTCTATCTCTAATTCTGAGGAGGAAGGGTCAAACTCTGATTTTTCAATGCGTGAGGATTCTAAAAGTGATTCAAAAAGTGAGACTGAGGAGAGTTTGGAGAACTCTGAAGCTGAACTTGGTAAGAAAAGAAAGCAGGTGAGCATTAAATCGTCCTCTTCTAAGGGAAAGAAAAAAAAAGTAAACAAGAGGTCCTCCAGATTCACTCCTCCTTAGAGGAGGAGGTCTCTGAGGACTCTAAAAAGGATGACTCTCCGTCCCCTCGGAAGAAGAAATCAAAATCTTCCTTTCAGAAAAGGAAAAAGAAGAAAAGGCAAGGCAATTCTAAGTTGGAGTCGGAGGAAAAAGTGTAGAGTAAGGATCTTAATGTGGACCAAAAATTTGAGGAGGAGATTACGGGGGATGGCTTCAACCAGAGTGTTGGTGGAAATGTCGAATAGATTACTAGTGGAGATGTTCCCAATACTGAACAGGTCAAAACTGGTGAACCCTTCAAACCCTCATTATTGAGGGTTTGAAGGGGTTTATGGACACCCTCGACTGGCTCATAAACAGTCACAAGAAAGTTGTGGAGGAAAACAAGAAGCTGAGCCATAGGGTTCAAATTCTGGAGACAATCAGTATTGGTGAAGGTAAATTCATGGCTGAGTATGTTGATGATTTGGGAAAAACCATTGCCAGAGCTAAAGAGATTAGGGACGCCTTCAACCCAAGGTTTGAGCAAGTGGAGAAGGCCCTGGAAGAGATAAAAACCAATGACAATGCTACGAACTAGAGAATGGTGGGCACTAACAACAAACTCAACAAAATTGAAACTTGTCTTAGAAGCATTGCTGAACAAAGCCATAACATTCTGAAGGCCTCGACTAACAACACCAAAATCCTAATTAGTAAGCTGGAGAATGAGAAGGATTCCCTAGAGAAGGAACCTGATATGGAAGGCATGGGAGATGTGCAAGGACCAAGAATGAGGACCAGAGGCAAAAAGAAGGAGAAAAAGCCAAACAAGGAAATTGAAGAGCTCAAAGTTGCTTCAGTAAATTATGACTTGTTGGTCATCAAGGCGGCTAATCTTCTTAAGTCTATGTAGTTGTTGTTAGCTAACTAGGCCTTTTATTTGGTTTTATTTGCTTTGTTGTTCCTTGTCTTTTGTTGTTCATTCGGTTTACTAGCCTTCTTGCAAGACTTTTGTATGTTGTTTCATTGTTGGTCTTGTTGTTCTCTACTGAACTATCTTTTGCTCTTATGTTAAAGGTTTCGGGTCCTTAAAACCTGTTTTTCATATTAATCAGAACACATGTATGTATCTTTACATAAAAATTGAATAAAAATGAGTACACATTGTTTCATTCAATTATTAAAACATTTTGTTAGAATATTTAATCTTTACTTGGCTTAGGTTTATTTGTACTTAGTTTAGGATATTCCTTTGGAATTCCTACATGTAATTTATCCTCAAGTACATGTGTGAGGACAAGTCATTTCTTTTATTTTCCTTTATTAAGGAATATTAGATTTCCTCCATAAGAGGATGGGGACACATGGCACACACATTTTATGAATGGTGGCATTCATAGATTTGGGAGTTACTTTGTAACTCCTCTCCTCATCTCTATTTAAGAGATGTCTCCTCTTTCATTTCTTATTAATGACAATATTGTAAAGAACTTTTCTCTCTCTCTCTCTCTCTCTCTCTCTCTCTCTCTCTCTCTCTCACACACACACACACACACACACACACATTTTAGGCATTGCCTCATTCATAATATCACAAGGGGTTTTTCTTTGCTTTTCCCCTTTCAAAAGTTCATGTGCCTTCTTCTTCACATTTGGGTGATTGCTCCAAGGTTTCTGCATTTCTCTTGGTAACATTTACTTCATCAATAAACTTACTTAGATTTTATTTTTCTTTCCTTGCTCTTGTATTTCCTTTCATGGTATCAGAGCTGGTTTCTAATCCTTATTTCAAGTTGAGATTGATGAAGGTTACCATTCTGTGGAGTTCACCCTGTTGGAGGCATTCTTGAGAGGAGAAGAAGTTTTTTTTTCTAATATTTTCTATTGTGCAGGTTTTGGTTTTAGTTTTAATTTTTTTTTCAAACTTGTTAACAAGTTTGCCTACAGGTTTAATCTTCTTTTCTAGTTTTTTTATTAAAAAATAAAAGCTTTGGAAGGCTTGCCGCCAAAGTTTCTTCTTTCTGGTTTAAAGCTGTGACTTTGGAAGGCTTGCCGCCAAAGTTTCTGATTTTTTTATTGTGAATAGTTTGGAAGGTTTACCCCCAAACTCAACCTCCTTAATTTGTTTGGTCGGCTTGCCGCCAAATCTGATCCATTATTCAGTTGCTTCTATGATTTTCTTGCAGGTTTTAAGATTTCAATTGCAGATTTTTGGATAAAAATAAATTTCATATTGTTAAATATCTACCTTTGTGTTTATATGTGTTGATAGCACCTCAACATCTGCTCAAATTTGTATTTGCCCCTTTGTACCATGTAACGCCTTTTCTCTGAGTGCAACATTTTTGTTTTCTCTAATTTATTTACAGAGTCTAATATTTCACTTACTTGCAGATTTTTTGATAAAAAAGAAATTTATATTGTTACTCTATGTAATATTAATCTCTATTCTATTAATCTTTGTTTATATCTTCTGTGTATATCTTCTATAATTTTTGGCTGCGTGCAGATTGTTGTATCAATTCTTTTTGTTGCCCCTCTTGTCTATGTTGTCCTCGCTTGTTCTACTCTTGTTACTTTTGTCTCTGTGCCTCCTTTGTATTGTTTTCTGCCATTTGTTCCTGTCATATTTCTCGACTTATGTTGCTTAATTATTTATGTGCGTTCATAATTTCCTTTTCTCTTTGCATTTTCTGCATTTTCTGTTTGTAACGTTTCTAACGTTATCTTACATCTCTGTATTGCTTTGCATTGATAACGTATTCCTTTATTATATCATTGTTTTTTAACCTTTGCTTTAGTTCCGTATTCCTTCATTTCTCTTTGTTCTTCATGCAAATTACACCTCTAAAAGTTTTAAGCTTTCCTTATGCAGCTTGTATAAAGTAAGTTTCATTTTTTTTTAAAGTAGAAATTTACTTTCTTTAAATAAAGTTAAGTTTATTTTAAAGTTTAATTCTTATAACATTCACGTATTAAAAGTTTAAAGTTTATAAATTTTAATATATATGAAATTTTAAATTAAAAAGATATATTTTAAAAAACAAAAAAACTTTAACAAAGTTAAAAACTTTTAAAACTTTATAAAGTGTTTATATATATATATAGTTTTTATAATAATTTTTAATATAAATTATTTAAAGTTTATACAGTTTGTTTAATTAAATATCTCATTGTTAAAAATAATATTTTTTTATAAATAATTTAAATTTTTTAAAGTTATTATTGAATTTTAATTGAGGGTTTTTTTTTCAATTTTAAACTAACTATTATTTGTTCAAGCTTATTTTGCTATCATGTCTACATTAATTCTTGAAATTAAATTAAATAGCACTAATTATCATTTGTGGAAAACACATATTTCCTTCATTTTTCGTTTCAAGCACCTTTTGGATGTTGCTACTGATAAAACCTCAGAGCCCGCTTCAACTGCTCCTCAAGCCAACCAAGATAGATGGAAGGCTCAAAATGAGGAAGCACTTGGTTTAATTGGTATTTCAATGGTTCCTGATTTGTATGTTCTAATTGGAAATTGTACAAAAGCGTATGAAGCTTGGGAAATTTTAAAAACAACTTATGATAGCTCAAATGAATCCCGAAAAATTTAGCTTCAAGATCAACTCGAAGATCTCAGGTATACGGATTTTAAAACCATGGATGAATTCTTATTAAAGTTTGATTCAATTAATAGTCAATTAACTGGTTTAGGAGTTACGCTAGCTAATTTACGTTTAATTCATCTTATTCTTAAAAAATGTCTTCCTCGTTAATTTCAACAATTTATTAAGAATATTCATGCTCAACTTGCTATTCCTAGTTTAACTACTCAATTAACTTATGATATTTTTCGCAATTTATTACGTCAAGAGGAAGCAAAATTCATTCAATTTGGTACTCTTAAAAGTAGTGAACATGCTTTATGTCTAAAAATCATAATAATAATAATTTTAGATCCAATAATAATAATCATAATCATAATAATAATCACAAGTCTTCTAATTATCAATCTCATTCTAAATCCTATCATAACGATTCTCATAATAATAATCATAATAATTCGTACAATAATCAAAGGAATAATTCTCAAACAAGACCCCATTGCACATATTGTGGGAAAGATGGACATATTACTAATAATTGTTTTAAGAAGCAAAATGGTAAAAAGCCCATGACCCAAAATAATCAAAATAATCAACAACATAAACCTCATTATAAGAAAGGTAATAATAATGGTAATTCATCTTGTCATGCATTTACATGTACTTATAATGTTTCTCAACCACTTGAGTGGATTATTGATTCTGGTGCATCTCAACATGCTACTTCTCATAAAGAATGTTTTGAATCTTTGCATCCTGATACTTCTAATATTCTTGTTCAATTAGCTAATAGTCATAGTTGCAAAGTTGAAGCTATTGGTGATGTGAATGTTCCTAATGGGAAATTACATGATGTTATTTATGTTCCTGAATTAAAATCAAATTTGATTTCAGTTCCTAAACTTTGTCAAGATTATAAGATTAACTTTTATAGGGGCATGTGTTATATCATTGATCCAAAAACTAATCATGTTATTGCTACTGCTAAAATGTATAGTGATAACTTATTCAAGTTCTATGAATTTGCTCCTACAAAGTATTCCTTGCTTACTACTATTGATTTTACTATATGGCATGAAAGACTTGGCCATCTCAATTCTGATTATATTTCATTGATGCAAAAAACAAATATGGTTGATGGATTGCCTAGTATTGTTCCTTCTCAAATTGTTTGCAATGGTTACATGAGTGGTAAGATGCATAAGGAACCCTTTCCCCATGGTCAATCTTGGAGGGCATATACTAAATTGCATCTAGTTCATAGTGATCTCTTGGGTCCCATGGAGAATCCCTCCATCCAAGGTTCAAGGTATGCTCTTACCTTTGTTGATGATTTTTCAAGGAGAACATGGATATATTTCCTTCATAGTAAGGATCAAGTGCTTGATGTGTTTACTGAATTTCATATGTTTGTAGAAAGGCAATCTGGTTCTAAAATTAAGATTCTTCCTACTGACAATGGAAGTGAATATGTCAATAATGCATTTAATGCTTATTTGAAATCTTTTAGAATTAAACATGATCTTACCATTCCTTATACACCACAACAAAATGGTGTGGCAGAACGGAAGCATAGGACAATTGTTGAAATGGCTAGATGTTTATTGCATGCAAAAAATATGGATTACAAGTTTTGGGTTGAAGCTATGGCTTGTGCAACTTATTTAATTAATAGAACACCTACCAAAGTCTTAAAGGATAAAACTCCTGAAGAAGCTTGGTCTGGTAGAAAGCCCAATTTGTAGAATTTAAGAATTTTTGGTTCCATAGCTTATGTTCACAAACCTAAGGAGAAAAGGAAAAAATTAGATGCTAAATATTCTCCTTTTATTTTTGTTGGTTATGATGAAAATACTAAAGGTTATAGAGTTTACAATCCTATTACTAACAAGGTAAAAGTTGCAAGAGATGTTTGTATTATAGAAAAATGCATTCATGATTGCTCTAAAGTGGAGGATGATGAACTTTCTCAAAGCAAAGTTGTGCTTGTGGAGGACCAACCTCCTTCTCTTAACCCTACTCCTAATGCATCTCTTTCTATTCCTTCTAGTGATATTGATGATGATAATAATAACTCTACTAACTCTACTCCTCATGACTCTTCTTCTAGTGATGAATCCATTACTTCTAAAAGAAGACCTAAATGGTTTAAATCTTTAATTCAAGATAGTGATGAATACTTAGCTAGAATAGATAGACTTCAAGCTAGAAGAGTTAATTATTGTAATTATGCTTTAATGGCTACTATTATGAATTCTAATGATCCTAAAACATTTGATCAAGCTAAAAATCAACCACATTGGCAAAAAGCAATGAAGGAAGAATATGATACTTTAATTTCTAACCAAACTTGGGATTTAGTTCCCTTGCCTCATGGTAAAAATATTGTTTCTTGCAAATGGCTTTATAAAACTAAATTGAATGCTAATAATCAAGTTAGTAAATTTAAAGCTAGATTAGTTTCTAGAGGTTTTTCTCAAATTGAAGGCTTAGATTATACTAAAACTTTTGCTCCTGTTGCTAAAATGCCTACAATTAAACTTGTTCTTGCTTTAGCTTCTAGAATGAATTGGCCTATTCACCAAATGGATGTTAAAAGTGCTTTTCTTAATGGTGATTTACATGAAGAAATTTGTATGTCTCAACCTCCTGGTTTTATTAAAGAAGGTAATGCACACTTAGTTTGTAAATTAAAGAAATCAATTTATGGATTAAAGAAATCTCCTAGGGAGTGGTATTCAAACATTAATGCATTCTTTATTTCTCAAGGCTTTATTAGAAGTAAAAATGATCCTAACTTGTATATTAAACATAGTGAAGATGATATTATCATTATTATCTTGTATGTAGATGATTTGGTTCTTACTTCAAGTTCCAATACTTTGATTTTTGATATTAAGTTTCAACTTAATCAAAAATTTCAAATGATTGATTTAGGTCTTTTACATTATTTCTTAGGAATGCAAATTTGGCAAACCTCTAAAGGAATTTTCTTATCTCAAAGTAAATATGCTCAAGATCTCATAGATAAGTTTAAAATGAATCATACTCACCATGTTTCAATTCCTATTGAATTAGGCACTAAGTTAATGCTTGATATGCAAACTCCTCTTGTTGATCCTACTTTGTATAGACAATTAGTTAGAAGTTTGAATTATTTAACTCTTACTAGGTCGGATATTGCTTATAGTGTTGGTTTGGTTTCAAGATTCATGTCTAAACCTCAACAAACACACTTTAAAGTTGCTAAAAGAATTTTAAGATATATTAAAGGAACTATTAATGTAGGTTTGTTTTATGATGCAAATTCTTATTTTACTTTAAAAGGTTTTACTGATTCCAATCTAGGTGGAGATCCCAATGATGGGAAATCTACTTGTGGTTATTGTTTTTTTGTTGGTTCAGGAGCAATTTCATGGAATAGTAAAAGCAACAATATACCTCTCTTGGATCCACTGAACCCGAGTACAAAGGATGCACTAATGCTTCCAAAGAAGTCTTGTGGCTTAGAAGACTACTTGAAGATTTGGGTCTACCTCAACACGAACCAACTCAATTGTATTGTGACAACCAAAGTGCCATTGCCTTAGCTAAAAATCCAGTTTTTCATGCAAGGACAAAACACATTTCTTTCCAATGCCACTTTATTAGAGAACAAATTGAAGACAAGCAAGTTTCACTCCTCTATTGCAAGGGGGAAAACCAAGTTGCAGATATTTTGACCAAGCTACTTTGTAAAGAAAAGTTCTAGTTTCATTGTAAAAATCTTGGATTGCAACCCATTGAAGGGTTTGATGTAAACTCCCCAAGTAAAGATTAAGAGGGGGTGTTAGAATATTTAATCTTTACTTGGCTTAGGTTTATTTGTACTTAGTTTAGGATATTCCTTTGGGATTCCTACATGTAATTTATCCTCTAGTACATGTGTGAGGACAAGTCATTTCTTTTATTTTCCTTTATTAAGGAATATTATATTTCCTGCATAAGAGGATGTGGACACATGGCACACACATATTATGAATGGTGGCATTCATAGATTTGGGAGTTACTTTGTAACTCCTCTCCTCATCTCTATTTAAGAGATGTCTCCTCTCTCATTTCTTCTTAATGACAATATTGTAAAGAGCTTCTTGCTCTCTCTCTCTCTCTCTCTCTCTCTCTCTCTCTCTCTCTCTCTCTCTCTCTCTCTCTCATTTTAGGCATTGCCTCATTCATAATATCACAAGGGGTTTTTCTTTGCTTTTCCCCTTTCAAAAGTTTGTGTGCCTCCTTCTTCACATTTGGGTGATTGCTCCAAGGTTTCTGCATTTCTCTTGGTAACATTTACTTCATCAATAAACTTACTTGGATTTTATTTTTCTTTCCTTGCTCTTGTATTTCCTTTCACATTTAAATAGTGTAATCATTAACTTGCATTCCATTTCTTATGGTTTAGAATTTCCATGTTTATATCGTCTAAGCTCTCTATCTTTCCATGTGTTTTGGTTTGTCTACCTTTTCTCTCAAATAACATATTTAGTTTAATACTAATATGTGACTTTCATGATTTAAGAACTCAACTAACTGATTTTAGTAATTTTCCATAACAACAATCTAACATGATCTAGTAAGAAAGATAAATCCTTCTTCATCAAATGGTCACAAATTCATCCTTGTAGCTACATAATATTTTACAAAATGGATCAAAGCAGTACCTCTCATCAACATCATAGGAAAACAAATTGTGGCATTTATCTTGAACTATATCATTTGTCGCTATGGAATACCAATGACCATTATCACTAATAATGGGTGACCATTCAGAAATTAGAATGTACAAGAGCTATGTGAGAAGTTCAAAATCTAGCACAGATTCTCCACACCCTATTATCCACAGGGAAATGGGCAGGCAGAAGCATCTAACAAAACTATTTTGAAAATCCTCAAAAAGACAATGAACGATGCTGGAAGAGATTGGCATATTCAACTGAACCCTGGTCTATGGGTCTACCATACCAGTATTCGCACACCAACAAGTGCCACACCTTTCTCTCTTGTATACGGATCAGAAGCAATATTGCCAATCGAAGAAGAGATACCCTCTCTATGAGTATCCTTAAAAGGCCTTATTCCAGATGAAGAGCAAAGAATATCTAGACTACAAGAGCTAGAACTAATCTAGGAACACAGATAAAATACCTTTAATCATCGAAAGGTATATCAACAAATAATGTGTCAAAGCTACAATCACAAGGTCAAATCAAGAACATTTCAAGTTAGAGAACTAGTACTAAAGGAAAATCCAAGAAATCAGGCAGAGTGAGAAAAGAAAGGAAAATTTGAACCAAGCTGGTTAGGTCTGTTTGTGATCACAACAGTATTTGGGTCAGGAGCATATCAATTATCAAAATAGGATGGGGATCAGCTCGAGGAACCTATCAATAGCATGCATCTGAAGAAGTTCTATGTCTGAAAAAGCAAAAAAAAAAAAAAAAATAGTGAAAAAGCAGAAAATCCAAAAAAAAATCAAATATGAGAAAAAGTGCAATAAAAATAGATGGTGAAAACCTGGCAAATAGGAAATATCTCTCCACTAGTTCTTCCATCTATTAGTTCATGCATCTTTCTACTTGCATTCATCCTCCATCAACGCTATCCATATCCATCATAAGCATTTGTACATACGCAAGCATCACAGCTGCTCTCTCACCATGGTTTGGTTCATTGAGTATATCATAACGAATTTGTTTCTAGGCTTAGGGAAAATCCTGCACTTAACTGGGGGCAAAATCTTGATCATTTTGAGCTTAATTAAAAAGGCAAAACAAACAATTAGACAACTCTTATCAAGCAAAAACTGTGACATATCCAACATTGAACACGAGATCAAATTATCAATCATCAAACTATCACAAAGTCAGTATAAGCACATTCACACGCCTTTTCAATGGATGATATCCTTTGGATAATAATTTTAGCATGAATGTTCAACTTTTTTATCTTGATTTTTGCTACCATGATTTCTGAGTGACTCCAGGATGTCTTTGACTAGAGGAACAAGGAAGAAACACGATATTTTTCTTGTCTGTTGTCTAAAAATTAATCATTAATATGTGCAAAGTTGTCTTAGGACATGATGATCAGTGGACTATCATTGAAGACATTTCCGATTTGCGTATAGAAATGATTAATACTGCTTGTTTTACATAAGCAACACTCAGGTCATCTCGGTTCAATTATACCTTGATGTTTGTGTTAACTTGCTATATCAAAATTCAGGAAAGATATGCTCAAGTCATCATGGTTTAATTATACCATCGATGTTTGCACTCACTTCCCACATTCCAAAATCTCAATTATGACAAAAAGCAATAATCCAATGACTGGTTCGGTCATAGTTTGCATTCACATTTAGCTTTCATTTCATTCTTGCATGAGATCCCACAAGCTCATCTTATCCAAGGCTAAATATATCACAGGAATAAGTGAAGCATCATCACAAGTGTATACACAATCAAACAGATGACTCATCTCTCTCATGATGTTGTCAACCCAACCCAAATCTTATGTTATCATCTCAACAAAACTACCATCAGCATATCTAATTGGTCCTACAAACTGATATCAACGAATCTGTCAGTTCTTTATCTAATCAATCTTATCAATTTTGTCAATCAATTACATCTAGTCTATCTGATTATATCTTATACAGGATGTATCCTTCCTAAAACTAGTTATTCAGATCTAGTCTTATACAGGATGTATCCTTCCTGAAACCAGACGTTCTGATCTAGTCTTATAGAGGATGTATCCTTCCTCAAACCAGATGCTCTTATCAGCTTAGTCTTATACAGGATGTATCCTTCCTGAAACCAGACTAAATCTCAATCAATCCTATCATATCAAATCAAGCTTTATCAATCAATCAGAATTATATCATCGAGATCAAAGAACTCGCATTTTCATCAATCAACATTGCAAAAATCAAATCAATTCTATTCGGGACATCAATCTCGCAAATCTCAATTGATCTCCTGAGGGGGCATCATCATACCACAATCTATCAATCAAGGATTGGGGCATCCTATCGAACCAATATCAACATCAAAATGAGATTATTCTTTGAATCAACATGTCATCACACCTTGATTCAAAGAGGGGCAAAATGTATACACCTAAAAATGGTCTGAAGTTAATTAATTGAATAAGCAATTATTTAATTGATCCCCCTTCCTAATTTAATTTAAGTCATAAGCAATTTGATTAAATTCTCCCTCTCATCTACCTATTAATAAATCCAAGGATTTATTTAATAGGTTCATTTCAATAATCCCCTTTGATTAATTAATTCAAATTAATTAATTCCCCCCATCAAATTCACTTCTTCTAAAATCCCCTAATTAATTAAAATAAATCAAATTCATGAGTTGTTGAAATTAATTAGCCTTTTCCTATCATTTGAATTTTTTAAATTCAAATTCTCCTAACTTCTAACCACCTAACCTAACCACTCCTAAACCTAGCTCATTCCATCTAATCCCGGGTTTGCCTAACCCTATCCTAGCTTGCATATCCTAACCACCATGTCCCCTTTCCTTGAACAATTTTCCCTCTCATGAGCAAAGCTTTGTGACACTTGTCACTAAGTGTTCCCCTTCATCCAACCTCTTCTAGAAGTTTCTTGACACTTGTCACCACGGAGATGACATTTTCCCCTTTCATCCAACCCCTTCTCCTACCAGCCTCCAAATGTTCCCTTTAATCCAACCTCTTTGCCAACCTCCTCCAATATCACCATTGATATCTTCAGACTTAATCTTGACCGTTGATTCCTACCACCTCACCCCTAGCCTTGGAAATCCTATAAATAGACCCTATTTTGGAGTTAAAATAACCTTGATTGATTCATCTCATCCATCCCGAACCCCATCTCATTTTTCATCTTATGCATTGTTACTATAGGCATCTAGCTTCTAGTTTATCATTTTAGCAATGTTATCATGTTCAATTTTAGCTTAAATCTTAGCTTATTTCATAGCAATATCACAGAATCATATATCTCATCTAGATCATGCATCTTCGTCATTTAAATCCACCATTTAAGTGTAGTCAAGTCACTAGAATTTGCATAACTAGATCTAAGAGCAAAATTCATACTCGCATTTAATAGGAGGCAATAGATCACTTAGCTATGGTTTATCTTTCTTTGTTTTAAATTTTCTAACCATGCTTGTAATGATATATTGAGTGTTTTGTGTTTGCGGGTACACAATTCCACGCTTCACAGATACACGACATTTACTTTTCATGCAAGGATCAAATTCGGAAGTGTAAGTCTTTTCTTCACGAATTCAAAATAAGCTTCAATATTTAATAATTCGTTTTCCTAGTATTTCATCTTCTTTGTGGTTCAAATTCAAAGTTTCTATCTCTATCCTCTTACTCTGTTTCTAGAGGGTTTGGTGATCTAATTTCTGAGAGTTTCACTAAGTTTATCAACAAACTTTGAGAAAATATTTCATTATTGCATCTATATATTTACATGAACATAATTTAAAACAATAAAAAATGGTACATATCATGAGTCTAATTCCTTCATTAGAATATTGTATAAATATAAAAATAGAACATTCTTTATCTTTTAGATCTCTACAACAAGACATGCTAGATTAGAACCTACCTCTGAAATGTGATCCAAGTCTGTTATGATTAGTGATAACTTTAAACTATCTGCAATTCATCTTGATTCCAAGGCTTTTCTCCTCTACGCTATTCTATCTCATGAGCTCTCTCTACTCTACTTACTACTCTATTTTTCCATTCTCCATTCTTAGATCTTATCTTTTCTATATTCTACAAATTTCTCTTTTTCATAATACTGTCTTCTCTCCCTTCTATTCTCTACTAATAAAACAAACTAATGCTCGTTTAAGAGCCTAACTCTTAAATTCAACTATAAATAGGAGATGATCATAACCAATCCTCTACACCTGGTGGTCATTCTCCTAAATATCGAATTCTTATTCTCTTCTACCTTCCATTCTATATTCCTTTGTTGCATCCATGTCTCTCTCTTCTCTATTTGTCACTTCTTCTATCAATACTATTTTATATATCCTCTCTATTCCTGCATCTCTATTCTTTCTCTCTTCTTTCCTCTCTATTATTTCTTCTCTTCTCATTCTTGTTGTCTTTTCTATTGAGCCTTCACTAATATTTATACTATTCTTATCCTACGTTGGTTGCTATTCTATTGGCTTTAACTTAGCCATATCAACGACACCATTGATAGTCATTAAGCTCTCTTTCAGTTCTAAATGGTTTAGAACTTTTATGAATTACATACATGTCGACTAGCTTGCATCTATCGTTTTAAACATTTGATAGGATTGTTCAACTCTGTTCCATGTCTTCCTATCTTCTCCGACTTAGCTAATGTTTGGTTTAATAGCAAGTGCAAGATATTACTGCAGATCCACTTACCTCACGGGGTTCATTTCCTTTGTTGCCACGTCTCTTAGTCCTTTGACCATCAACCTGCCAAGTCTCTCGATCGACCACCCTCTATCGTTCATTGGCAGTCATGGGGTGCCAGGTCGACCACTTCCTACTGTTCCTCTGCTACCGTGGGTCGTGTGCCAAGTCAACCAAGTTGCTTACCATGGGTCGTGGAGTGTCAAGTCGACCAATTTAATCGGCTCGACCATCGTCCATCGCTTTACTAACTGTCGATAACTTTTATATATATATATATATATATATATATCTATATATATATATATATATATATATATATATATATATATCTATATATATATATATATATATATATATATATATATATATGTTACATGTTCATATCAAAGGAAGTCTAAAATAGAAAGTCATTAGAAATAAGATATATAATCTAAATTATATATATGCGTATTCATAAATACATTATTTCGAATTGATAATTTTATAAAATAAGAAAATATTGACTTTAAGCATAATTTAAAATAATTACACACAATACATAATCACCTTCGTTTTATATTATATATATATATATATACATGATTGAATCACAGTTATCTAACTAACATGCATATGAAATCTGTATAATTGTAACAAAATAATCATTAATAAAATTATATTCTCTTATACTAGGAATATTAAATCATCCTTTATAAAGAACGTTAAGTCGTTAAATCACTTAACTCTTTTTCAAAATATCAAACTAATTTTCACCCTCATAAACGAAATAAATTTAACAATTACCATTTACTCATAACATTTCATTTCTAATTCAAAATCACGCATCGGAGAAATCACAATTGCACAAACATAACTTTTCTACTGTGGTGTGTGAGGTTCCTCTAATCTATTGAAATCCATGAGCTAAGACAACTCTATCTGAACCCTATTCTCGCACTCATCTGTGTTCACTTGTTCCTGCATTCACTTGCACTCAATTGCTCATTAGCAATGACGATCCCAATTTTACAATAAAAATTATTTTTAATCATTCAATTGTAATTATATCATTTCAGTGCATTCGATCTCCTATCTTATTTCATTAACAATTCCATTTTCATTTCATTTCAATTTCATTTGCGAAAAATAAACATTATTTTCCTAATTAAATAATTATGGAAAAATAGGGTTTGTGACAAATTTACAGTTTCTTCTATTGACAAACTAGTATATTTTCAGATGATCTTGGATAATTTAGAAGCTCTTCTGAAGAAATATAAGAAGGGATATTTCAACATGGGTGATTTAGTTACTCGATTTGACGCTATCACTAACCGCATTAATGGACCTGATGAATAACAACTAAAGGAATCCCTCCACAAATTTGAATAATTTCTAAAAATGAAATTTGATGAATAATAAGAAGCATCTCTCAACACTTAGTAGTTTTTATCATATCTTTGTAGTTTGTGGTTTTTGTTTTCAACATTTTACATGACAATTTGTATATATGTAATTGCATGTAAAGAAACTACAAGTCTTAAATCAAATCAGATTGTACTTTGAATAAGTCAAATTAGTTGTATAATCCCTAGATTTTTTCAAGGCTCTTCTCTATATAAAGGAGATGCCCCATTGTAAATATTCATCTTTTGGCTAATGCATCAAAACTCTATCGGATTGTAGAGCTTTCAAAGACTTGTTGCTTTCAAGTACAAATCTTAAAATTCAATCAATAAAGAAATAGAGTTATTTTCCAATGTTTTTCTTGGATTTACTTTATTATATGGTAAGATGGTTATTTTGTCATTCTTATCATATTATCTTTAAGGATTGAATTGTGCAGTGTGAGAAGTTGTTATATTGAGGGATATAAAGATAAAAATATTGTAGAATTTTTTATAGTACTTTATTGATAACCATTTATTTGTGATTGATAACAAGGTGGAGACATTGTGCTACATCAGGTTGTTTGTTTAGAGTAGTGAATGTTGTGATATATGTGAAAAACTTTGAGCTTTTTGCATATCACAATTTAGTTTCAAGAATTAGTTAGAAGGATTATGCAAGACTTTGGGCCTAGAAAGGTTTCATAGTTATTGTAGATTTGTTGGTACATCGTTGAGCCATTCTTTTGTTTGGTAGGAATTTATATCGATTATTATTGCTTGAATTAATATCTTATAATTTATGATTGTTGTAAATGAGAGAATCTATTATGAAGTGAGAGAACTGGATAAACACTTATTCTTAAGAAAAAGAATAGAGTGATTGCAATACCTTGTGAAATAGTTTAGAAGATAGAGGCTAGATAGATACTAATTGTTAGATTGCAATGAGAAGGAAACCTCCCCTTTGCGAGGAGAGATTCAATCTCATGACATTGTGATAGTTTAGACACCTAAATTTGATTAATTTAATTAATTAAATTTAGCTATCTCGAGCACATTTAATTAAATAATTACATATTATTTAATTAATTAGTGGTTCTTCCCTCTAGCTAATTAATTATGTTAATTATGATATAGTCCTCCTTTAATTAATTAATTGGTAGTTATAAATCAATGAATTAATTGAATTTGACCCCTCCTTCTAGATCAAATATATCAAATGCATAATTTGATTATTTAATTCACCTTTTGCCCTTTCCTCCTAATTCCCTCATTGAATTAATTAATTCTATTTTCCCACATGTCTCCTAACTCTAACCCCCCATCTAACCCTTCTTCTAGCCTAACCCGCCTAGTTAACCATAGGTTCTAGTCAACCTTATCCCTTATCCCTCACCATATGTGTGCACATTCCCCAAATATCTTAAAATTCCTAAAATTTAGGAAATGTCTTTGAATTTGTGGGAAATTTCCTAAAATTTGGGAAAATATCCCATATATCCTAAAAACATGGGAATATCTCCATATTTGGAATGAAACCTTCTTATTCAAGTGTCTCTCTCCCAAATAGGGATGTGTCCTCAAGGATACATGTCATTCTTCCCAATGACACTTGTCCTTCGCAAGGACACATGGCATTTACATCCATGACACTTGCCCTTCTCAAGGACAAGTGTCTCATTTTCATGCCTTCTCATCTCCCATTCTATCCTATTTAAACCCTTCATTTTCTTTTCAATCCATTCGCTTTCATTTTCATGCCATCGTAACATAGAATTGTTTACTCATCCTTTTGCATATCCATAGCCATTTAGCATAGAATTTGCATCCCATTTTAGCTTAATCTTTATCTTGCATTCATTATCATGGAGCAAAATTGATTATCTATAACATAGAAAGCACACATCAAATCGTAGGACTATCAAATCAAAGGATAAATCTAGAGTTTGCATTTGAATTATTTTTATTTTGTTTATCTAGTTTTCTTCCTTCTTAGCATCCTAATATTGAGTGTGGTTGAAATATGTGTTTCTTGATTGTTAATTTCATCTTTTCAATCTCTTTAGTTTTACATTCACAATTATTTGCATACAAGTAGGAACATTTTGTCAATCATCCTTTGATTACAAAATTTTCAACCAATAGATTGTGAAGTGTGTGTTTAAGATCTAGAATAAATGATAGGAAAATGATGACATTTGATAATAGCAACAAATTATTAAATAAATAACCAACACATTAAGCCAAATATGGAAATAGAATGCATAAAAGAACTTGGATCTAAAAAATGAGTTTGAAAGTGTGAGACTACTCTATTGGGTGCCCTAGTCCTAGAGGTTTATGAATTGACAGGATGGAATAAAAATATAGTCAAGAGATCCTGTAGGCCCGTCTCCCAAAAATCCAACTAAAAAGTGTTAGACGTGTGTGTTTCACACCCTAGTCCAAGGGTTTTCACTTGTTCAAAACTTGGAACTATCTACTCTTCTTCTCTGTAACACTCTATATTGTCTGGTTTGAACCTCCACACATGAAAAAATGGGGAAAATAAGTGGTGCTATAAAAGATCTTACCAAAGACAAACCTCATGTTAGTGTTCCAACCTTCATAACAACTATGATGATTGAAAGGATAACTTATCCTTAGAATGAAAGAGGCTAAATGATAATGGAAATGTTGAGATGTAACAATTATACTTTAGGTATAAGACCCTTTCGTAGAGTTTCACATAAAGGTGGGTCCTCCAAATGTTACTGCAGTAGCATGATAAACATGAATCATGAATGTGACATCATACTTGAATATTGAATTCTTTATTCTATTGATCAATGTGTCAATCTCTCATATTTAGAATGCTTGAATGCAATTGGAATCAATTAACCCTTATGAGTGATTGAAGATGTGCTTTATATAGGGATCACAATGTTATTTAAAGTTTAGGCTAACAGAAAATGATCAAGTACTTAAATCAAGACCAAATTTTAAAATGTGAAGGCCAACACTTGCATTGACTACAATTTCGAGGAATTTTGTGGGACTTGTCTACTAGGTGCCTAGGTCTCACCAAAACAGGGCCTCCAAAAGGGAGTTACATGTGTCACGTTTTGTGATGTTAGATCTAGTTGTATTTTAAGTATTTGATGACAATTAAATTATAGGATTCATAATGAAGATTTAAAATAGAATAAGGCCCAAATAAGATTAAAATGATCTAGGAATAATAACACTAAACTAATTGCCAAATATAGTGTTAATTCTACAGGGATATAACTTACTACACTACTCCATTATACATATGAACCAAGATGATATATCTATAATATAAAACCATTAATCCATAAAATATAACTTTTTGTGCTCATGCTAATGGGTGACAATTTGAACTTCGGATTTTCAAACTTAAAAAATGTAATTTTTAAAAATTTTAAATGCGAGGGAAGAATTACAACAATTATCTTCTCCAAGATCATTAATATATGAGCGGATAATACAACTAAGGAACAGCGGAACAACGGAACAACAGAGTTTTTTTCAACTATTAAAAAGTAATATAATATAAGAAATATATATATATATATATATATATATTTCTTATATTATAATAATTCTAAATTGGATGCCAAAATTCCTTTTAGAATTCATATCGTGATATATAATAGGAATTAGCCCTGTTTTTGATTGGGGTTATTATGTTGTTGAGAATGGAGTGAACAATGTTTTGAATAGAGAAAACTAATATGTCAAAGTGGTGGATTTAATCTCATTTCAGTGAAGCCAATAAATAGTGAAATCATACATTAAATTTTTGCATGCAAGTACTTGATTGAAATTAACACAAAATAAGGGTAGAAAAAGAGTTATGGTATATTATTATTTTATAAAATAATCCAACAACTTTCAAGATATTTGTTTTTTATATTTTAATCTCTTACATTAGCTAATTCGATAATAAAATGAGTTTTCCTCGAGCTTAATATATGATAATCCAATAAAATGCATGGAATAGACACAAATGAATCTAGATTAGAGTAAGCCAATTATGTAGGGAAATAAACTTTTCCTAAGCTTAATATATGCTAATCCAATAAAATGCACATAATAGACACAAATTAACCTAGATTAAAGTAAGTTGTTTGTATTGAAAAATAAGTAGGTTAATCTAATAAAATGCATATAATAAATATAAATTAAACTAAATTACAGTGATAATAACTATGACTAAATAGTTCAAAAATAAATAATTTATAAAAAAATTTAAATAGATTTGGAATTATATAATTATTTCTAGGAATAGTAAGGAAGGTTACTATAGTGCAATACTAATGTTCTCTCATAATGAGTTTAAAAATAGATCCCCGCTTTTTGAGAAATCCGTAGGATTAGAATAATTTATAAAATCTATGGTAAGTTGAATTGGGGATTCTAAGTCACTTCTATAGGTGTGAATTTGTCTTGTAATCTATGGATTTGATTTAGTAAATTATATAATTCTACTCCTTAGTTCATGTAGATTCTTTGACTACAGCTAGATTGAGTTGGGTTTTGATCTAAAGGAGTCATAATCCTTGCAACCTCAATCTCTCCAAAAAGCGCATGAAACATTTGAAGAAGGTTCCTTTTTTTGAAAGCTTTCCACGTTGAAGCTTAGCAAAAACTCAAAGGCCCAAAGAGGGAGAAGTTTCAAAGATTTTTCGTTGACATGTCATTTGTAGAAAGAATGAGACAAAAATTCTCTGCAATCTCCCAAAAGACTTTATATCCACAAATCAAAGGGTCCATGGAGATTTCCACACGTAAGCTGGATGGAGAAATAGAACAAGAACAAAAGAAAAACCTCACAAACTCCTGCCATCATCTCTTGTGTTTCTGGGAGATTTTTGGTTATAGCATGTCCATTGGAAGTAAGATGTGTGGAATCCCTATGAAAGTTTGAGCTCAATTCAAGAAATATTACCAAAATAATCCTAAGAACATGTCATGTGTCCCAAATATGTACAGGCCCATAAGTGAATTCAGACACTTAATGAACCCAAACTAAAAGGTGCTAAAAGGAACTGCATGTCAAAGCTCTTTGTTTTTTACTAAGGAAAGGTCTAGGTGGCATTCATGCCTGGAATTAGAGGGAGAGAATAATGATGGTATGATGAAAGAATAAGTATCTAGTAGATTACTGAGAGGAGCGAGGGTGGTGAATCAGTAAACTAAAAAACTGATACAAACTTCCCAATCTCAAATTCAAACTCACAAAGTAAACTTTCACTGTCAAGATCAATACTCATAAGAATACTCAACATCAACTAGTTAACTGTTATAAAAACTTAACAGTAAAGAGCTTCAATCTTGTATACATCAAAAAGCTTAATCATATATCAACATACTTCATCTCTCAATGCTTCCAGTTATCATGCCTTATCAAAATAGTTAAGTAGTCAATCAAATCAACAAATAAGATCATAACCACAAAAACATTCACCACATGACACAAATGTTTATACGTGGAAAACCCAAATAGGTAAAAACCACAGTGAGATGAAACTCACAAGATAGCTATCTGAACTCTTCTGAAGTTCGCCCTGTTAGGAGCCAAGCTTGCTATAGATTTTACAATAAGTCATGTCAAGAACTGATCCTGTTAGGAATTGCCCGATTAAGGGATTTACAAAATGCCTTAATGAAAAGAAAATACCCTGTTAGGAGTACCCTCGGTAGAGGATTTGAGAATCCAAGCTAATGGACCACCTTGCTAGAGGATTTAAGAAGTAACCAAGCTTGTTAGAGCTTACCCGGTTAGGGGGTTTCAGTTCTGCTGTAATTGTTAGAAAACAACATGTTTTCTTGATCTGTCTGAATAGCACTACATTTGCTTGATCAGATCCTTTTAAGCTTCAATCTGCTTTCACTCAAACTACAGATCCATTCTCTGGTTAGGCAACCACACACTCAACTGATTTCAACCAACTTTGCCAACAACTGTACAAACAAATTCATCGACCTTAAATACAAATTGTTGTGCTCTATGAAGTGTACCTGTACCTGCAAACACAATGCACTCAATAAATCATTACAAGCAATGGTTAGCAAATTGAAACAATGAAAGACAAAACCATAGCTAATCGACTTATTGCCTCCTAGTAAATGCGAGTATGAATTTTGCTCTCAGATCTTATTATACAAATTCCAGTGACTTGACTACACTTAGATGGAGGATTTGAATGAAGAAGATACATGATCTAGCAAGAATAGCATGATTAAGCTACATGATTTCATGATAATTCTAGAAAATAGGCTAGAATGAAGATGCAATTAAGCTAAGATTTGAACATGATAACAATGCTTGAAATGATAAGCTATAAACTAGACAACTATAGTAATAATGCTTGAATGAAAATGATATGAATCAAATGATATGCAAAAATCATATGAAATTGGGACATTAAATTGGGACCCTTTGAGCTCCAAAATGAGGTCTATTTATAGGATTTCCAAGGCTAGGGGTGATGTGGCAAGAATCAATGGTCAAGATTGATCTGAAGATATCAATGGTTAAATTGGAGGAGGATGGCAAAGGGGGTTGGATTAAAGGGAACATTTGTCATCTCTATGGTGACAAGTGTCAAGAGGCTTCTAGAAGGGTTTGGATGAAAGGGAACACTTAGTGACAAGTGTCACAAAGGTTCTAGAATATGTTGGATGAAAGGGGACATGGTGGTAGGTAGAATGGGTTAGGTTTAGGAGTGGTAGAAGTTAGGAGAATTTGAATTTAAAATTTCAAATAATATGAAAAGGATAATTAATCTCAACAACTCATAATTGATTTGTTTTAATTAATTAAAGGATTTAGAAGAAATGATTTTGATGGAGGGAATGAATTAATTTGAATTAATTAATCAAAGGGTTGAAATGAACATATTAAATAAATCCTTAGATTTATTAATAAGTAGATGAAAAGGGGAGTTTAATCAAATTGCTTAGTGAATTTAATTAAATTGGGGAGGGAGATTAATTAAATAATTGCTTATTTAATTAATTATCTTCAGACCATTTTTAGGTGTATACATTTTACCCCTCTTTGAAGCGAGGTGTGATGATGCATTGATTCAAAGATTAATCTCATTTTGATGATGATATTGATTTGATAGGATGCCCCAGCTCTTGATTGCTAAATGCTGGTATGATGATGCCCCCTCAGGAGATCAATTAAGATAATTGATCTTTGGAGTTTTTTGAGATTGATATCCCAATAGATTTGATTTGATTTATGTAACTGTGGTTTTTGATGAAAATGTGATTTCTTTGATTAGCTTGATTGCTTACATTGAGAAGATTGAAAAATCTTGATTGATTAGATTCAGTCTGGTTTTAGGAAGGATACATCCTGTATAAGACAACAATGATCAAAGCGTCTAGTTTCAGGAAGGATACATCCTATATAAGACATGAATCAGAATCAGATCGTCTGGTTTCAAGAAGGATACATCCTGTATAAGACATGATCAGAATCGATTAGGTTTGATTGATTGATTTGATAAGGTTGATTAGATAAAGAAGTGACAGTTTGTTGATATCAAGTTGTAGAAATATTTGGAAATGCTGATTGTTGATTCTGTTGAGGGAGATAGCATAAGATTTTCATTGGGTCGACAATATCTGGAGAGATATGAGTCATCATTCTGATTGTGTATACACTTGTGATGATACTTTGATGATTCCTGTGATAGATTTAACCTTGGATAAAAGGAGCTTTTAAGATCCCATGCAAGAATGAAATGCAAGCTAAAATGCAAATGAAATGCAAAGCTATGACTGGACCAATCATTGGATTATTTTGCGTTTTTGTCATCATTGAACTTTTTGAAATATGGGAAGTGAGTGCAAACATCGATGGTATAATTAAACCATGATGACCTGAGCACTTCTTTCCTAGATTTTAATATAGCAAGTTAACACAAGCATCGAGGTATAATTGAACCGAGATGACCTGAGTGTTGTTTGCGTAAAACAGGCAGTATTAATCATTTCAATACACAAATCGAAAATGTCTTCAATTATATTTTGATGATGATGTCCCGAGACAAATTTGCAAATATTAATGATTAATTTTCAGACAACAGACAAGAAAAATATCATGTTTCTTCATTGTTCCTCTAGTCAATGACATCCTGGAGTCACTCAGAAATCATGATAGCGAAAATCAATTATAGAAAAGTTGAACAATTGTGTTAAAATCATTATTCAAAAGATATTATCCACTGAAAAGTGTGTGATGTCCTTAGATTGATTTTGTGATAGCTTGATAGTTGATAGTTTGATCTCGTGTTCTATGTTGGATGTGTCTTAGTTTTCTCTTTGATAAGAGTTGTCTAACTGTTGTTCTACCTGTTTGGTTAAGCTCAAAATGATCAAGAGTTTTTGCCCCCAGCTAGGTGTAGGATTTTGCCCCAAGCCTAGAAACAAAGTCGTAATGATATATCCAAATATCCAAACCATGGTAAGAAGCCACCTGGGATGTTTGCGTATGTATAAAGGCCTAGGATGGTCAGCGCTGATGAATGAATGCAAGTCAAAAAATGCATGAACTAATAGATGGAAGAGCTAGCTGACAGATAGCGCCTATTTGCCAGGTTTTCACCGTCTATTTTTACTGCACTTTTTCTGATATTTGATTTTTTTCTTTCTTTTTCTTTTTCTTTTTTTAGGATTTTTCAGCTTTTTCCCTTTTTTTGATTTTTTTTTATTTTTCACTTTTTTTGATTTTTTACTGTTTTTGATTTTTTCTGATTTTCCACTGTTTTTTATTTTTTTTAATTTTTCACTGTTTTTTATTTTTCTGATTATTCAGACATAAAATTTCTTCAGGTGCATGCTATTGATAGGTTCTTCAAGTTGATCTGCATCCTGTTTTGATAGCTGATATGCTCCTGATCCAAATACTGTTGTGACCACAAACGGACCTAACCAGTTTGGTTCAAATTTTCCTTTCTTTTCTCTATCTACCTGGTTGCCTGGATTTTCTTTTAGTACTAGTTCTCCCACTTGAAAGATTTGTGGTTTGACCTTTTGATTATAGCTCCGACATATTCTTTGTTGATATACCTTTAGATGATCAAAGGCATTTTGTCTTCGTTCATGGATTAGTTCTAACTCTTGCAGTCTAGATACTCTTTGTTCTTCATCTGAGATGAGACCTTTTAGTGATACACGTAGAGAAGGTATCTCTACTTCGATTGGCAATATTGCTTCTGATCCATATACAAGAGAGAAAGGTGTGGCACCTGTCGGTGTGCGGATACTGGTGCAGTAGGCCCATAGAGCAGGGTTTAGTTTGATATGCCAATCTTTCCCGACATCATTCACTATCTTTTTAAGGATTTTCAGAATAGTTTTGTTAGATGCTTCTGCCTGCCCATTTCCCTATGGATAATATGGTGTGGAGAATCTGTGATGGACTTTGAACTTCTCACATAGCTCTTGTACATCCTGATTTTTGAATGGTCGCCCATTATCAGTGATAATGGTCATTGGTATTCCATAGCAACAGATGATGTAATTCAAGATAAATGCAACAATTTGTTTTCCTATGATGTTTATGAGAGGTACTGCTTCAATCCATTTTGTGAAATATTCAAAAGCTACAAGAATGAATTTGTGTCCATTAGATGAGGAAGGGTTTATCTTTCCTACTAGATCAAGTCCCCATTGACAAAAAGGCCAGGATGTTGCTAAAGCATGTAGTTCTTGTGCTGGTGCATGGATCAAGTTCCCATGGATTTGACATTGTTTGCATGTTCTTGCTATCTTAAAAGAATCTCGTTCAATAGTCGGCCAATAGTAGCCCAAGCATATGAGTTTTTTCGAAAGGGTAAGACCACTTGAATGAGTGCCATAAATTCCATTATGGACTTCATGTAAGGCTTTCTCAGATTCTTCTTGTCAAGACATCTTAAGAGAGTACCGTCTAGACCTCGTTTAAACAGGGTATCTGCGATGAGAGTAAAATGTTAAGATTGGCGAATAAAGTTTCTCTTTTGATTCTTCGATAAATTGGGAGGTAAGGTATTGTCTTTTAGGTATGTGTAAGTTTGGCCATAGTGGGAGGAATCATGTCCAATAAGTTGACAGATGGTTTGGGAATCAGGACAATTAAAGGCGGGATGAAACAATTCTTCAACCAGGAATTCATAACACTCTTGATTTTCCTGTGTCTGCAATAGAGAGGCAAGTGTAGCCATGGCGTCTATTGCTTTATTGTCATTTCTTAGGATCTATTCAAAAGTTATTTCTACAAAGTATTTCTTGAAATCATCCACTATCTTTTTATAAGGCATGAGTTTGTCATCTTTTGTTTGATAGTCATCATTGATTTGATTAATGACGAGTTGAGAGTCTCCAAAGACCTGAAGTTATTTAATGTTCCATTCTACAACCATTTTGATACCTATTACTAATGCTTCATACTCTACTATATTATTTGTACACAAAAAGCTTAATTTGTATGCTTTCGGGATTGTATGCCCTTGTGGTGTGATTAATAGAATACCGTCTCTCGATCCATGTTGTGTTCCTTTAATGATGTCTGCTCCCAGACTGATATTTGGGTGATGTATTGTAAGATATGAATCGAACCCTAGAACATCTGTATATGAAAAGGTAAAGTTGATTTTCCACCTTTTGAATGGTTTCAAGTATTTTTGCCTTGCTAGTTTTGATAGAGAGATTGTTGGATGTAGATAAGTTGTGCCAATGATAGTTGCCTCTGCTGGTTCGATCAGGATAGATAACTTCTCTTGATAAACTTCAAGTAAAGTGTCAAATCTCCCATCTTAATGCCTCGAGGAGGTTTTCACCATTAGATACATCCTTTATTTTTACTTTTTCCTGATCTAATGCTACCAATAAATGGTTTTCAGCATTAGACTTGATATTGTTTTCTTTATTTTCACTTTTGCAACTAGGAGATTTGACATTCATTTGACTCGAAGATACATTAGCGGAATCCCTGGTAAAAGTTGTTGTGGGTTTGATTTCATTAAGATATAAGGATATGGCATGGTCATTTGGAAAGGTATCAATAGCAGTATGTCCTTCATTTTCCCAGTCCATAGGTTCAGGATAGCTTAAGGATAAAGGATCTTCAGGTTGAATAGTTTCAAAGATATTAGGGGTCATGATAGAGATGTCAGAGCTTTCAGTATGTATTTACATGTCTAGAAAGATACTCTCATCAGAATGACCTCGTATAAGAAAATCCTGATCATCCTCGGTTAAGTCCATGTCAGTCGAATGTGATTCTGATTCAAGTAGGCTAGTTTCTAATGTTTGTCTTTCATACATGTGATCTACATCGACTACTATATATTCTTCTTCATCCCTCTCAATTTCAAGTTGCTCTAGTTTGTTTTTCCATGATAGCAAATATTCTCTGGTCCCATGATCTCTTAGTTGTATTTGTTTTTCCATGTTTGACAAAATTGATTCAAATGATTGTTCCTTGGATTGTGTGCTTGAAGATGCTACCTCTCTGTTATGTGAAACAATGACCTATTGAGCTGATTTCAGATTATTACAACACTGCAATGGATTTGAGTCTATTGATATTGTGATTTCCTGTCCTTCGTAGGGAAATTTGACATATTGATGATAGGTTGATGGGATAGCTTGTATGTCTTGAATCCATGGTCTCCCCAAGAGTATATTGTATGGTAGGTCCAAGTCTAGAACTTGGCTTGCTGTATCTTTTTGCAAGGGTCCCACTTTGATAGGTAATATCACAATTCCTTTGGAGTAATGTTCTTCTTCACCAAATGTTTTGATTTTTATCCTTTTCTGGGAATCAGCTGTGTCTTTTGAATATCCTAGAGCACGGACAAGACTCAAAGAGAAAATGTTCAAGCTAGATCCCCCATCTATTAGGACATGTTTAACAAGCATTCTATGAATAAGGACTTCAATTTGCAAGAGAGCATTATGGGGATGCTGCAATGAATTAATGCTTCGATATGAAGGAGATGAGCTTTGAATAGGATCCTCGGAAATAGGTTTGATGACAATATTGTTTGGTGAGGATGCTATGGAAGGTTCTTGCAAGCTTTCAGGACATGTAGGAATAGATGCCTTTGGAGCATCAATTTTCTTATGGATGGATGGATCATTGTTAGATATGGATGCACGATTTTGATCTTCTTTAGCCAAATCCTTTAGGGATCTCTTTAAGAGGTGCATAAAAGAGCCACCTTTGAGATGTATTTAAATCCTTGTGAGGTTTTAACATAGTTGGATTTTGATTTTGAACTTGTTTGATTGCTCTAATATGTTGGCTTGTTACTTGTATTTTGCTTTGGTATGTCATGTTGATGTGATCTTCAACTATTTCAAATGTTTTTTTTTCCATTTCAGGGGTTTGATTGTCTAAAAGTTATTTTGATAAGTGATCAATAGTCAATTTCAAGGCAATAGAGTGATATGACACTAAAAGAGAATTCAAGTGTTTAAAAGTTTGCAAGTTTTTTGATCTTTGGTTTAGGAGTGCAATGGTGATGATTTGATAAGAACCAGGTCCAATAGTAACGATCTATCCTACGATGTGGGAGAAGGTTATCCTGACCAAACATTTCAGTTTCGTGATAAAGGATGATTGATCCTGATGAGAAACTATGTTTGAGTGATCAATTTACCAAAGAGGGTGATAATGCACTTTGAGATGTTTAGATCTTGAACTTGTTGGGGGTAAGCACTTTGAAAATCTTAAGGTGTATATTTTCTAAAGTTTGATTTTGACAGATGATAACTTGACCAAGTGAACCAAGCAGACAATCTAAGCATGGATTGACAGATAATAGGTGTTTATGCTTACTGCAAATTGATCAGGCAGAAATGATAAATTTGAAATAGGCATGCAGGACATAGCTCTGGACTAATAGATGTAGAGTTTTGTACGACATAAGATTCAGCTTAGGATGACACAAGATACATAGCCATACGACAGAACATAGTTTTTCATATAAACAGTAGCAACTCGTACGACTTGGGATTATAGACCATACGAAAAAATAGATGAGTTGTACGACATAGGATAGCAGATAGTACGACAATTGATTTTATGCAAATAGGCTCGTACAACAAAGATCTTAACTCGTACGACAGATAACCAGATAGAGATAAAAATGTTTGTTTGGTTGAATTTTTTATAACTGAAGTGTAATGTTTTGCTTGTCTTCCAATTTTTTATATGTCTGATTTGTCGATTTAGGGATGAATACACAACAAACACATGATGTGATAAATGACTCCAATCAAGCTAAATCCTAAGGAAGTTGGCTAAGAATGAAAACCTTTGCTTGCTGACTTAGGTACACACCCAATAGCTAATCAGAATGCGGTCGCTGAGTCTCACGCAATGGATTCTCAATGTCGTATTATCCGACTCCAAACGCTAATGGGGGCACGATATGGCAAGTGTCTTGGGAGAGTTACTATCTCTCTTGCACAAAGATTATCACCCTTTCGGAGGTGAATCGAGTCGCTTCTATTTTAACTGACACTCGTAAAGGATCCATTCAGCGCGTCGAGGTATAAACTCAATTAAGAGGTCTCCCAGCCTTGAAAACCAAGGTTTGATATACCCGAAGGTATGGAGGAGAGATATTCCCAAGAACTGTCGTTGCTTTGATTTTCATCAAAAACACATTTATTTTATAGTGGGTTGGATTACTTGGCATTAGCCGTTCCCACTTAGATCATTCCCCTCTCATCGTCCTTAAGGGCTAAGAGTTAATAACTCCTTGGGAGGGCAGGCCTGCTAAAGAGATGGACTAATGAAAGCAAAAGATGAGTCTAGCTTTCTGATCACCTAAGAAAGGTGAGAGCATACTCACCTATCATCAAAGACATGAAATACATGGTTGTTCATTTTTAGCCCAAAATCAAGTGTGCCTAGAAATTTAAATGAATACACCAAGTTTAGTTGAAGTCATAGGCAACCTGGAATAAATCCGTTAGTAGTCATGATTGTGTTTTGAATTATGTCTTTGACAAGCGTATCTTCGTAAATCATCCTGCAGAAAAGAGTTAGGCTACCAAAAGTCTCATAGACAGAACAAGATTAGCATTAGTGATCTGAACTACAAAATTTTATAAAAAAAACTGTATGAAATTTTATCCTAACTTCAAATAGGCATAACTTTTTGCTTGGAATTCGAAATTACGAGCCGTTTAACTCGTTGGAAAGGTCTCCAAGAGTTTTAGATGAGATTCACTTTCAAGGGCTAAAAATAACTAGAAGGCCTTCAAAAATGCAAATTACCAACGTATAGACAAACTTGAAAATTCTAACTTGTAGTTTGTGGAAAAACATAGAGGCAGAGAGTTGTACGACACAGATTTACAGGTCGTACGATAAAACTTTAGATTTTGCACAGAGACCAAAATGAACTTGTACGACATAGGATTTTGCAGCTAGAAATTCTTACGACACAAATTTAGCTCTCGTACGAAAATGAAATGAAGCTCGTACGAGTCAGGATGAGCTAGTACGAGTAAAGAATTTGCAACATAGAAATTCGTACGATGTGCATTTAGCTCTAGTATGAAAAGGAAAAGAGGCTCGTACGAGTCAGGATGAAGTTTTGTACCAGACTAAAAGTTAGTTCGTACGAGTTGGAAAATGAACTCGTACGACATTTTGATTCAGGTCCGGTAGAGATAGATGTTTGTTGAAGCTTGAGAGGCTGAAAATGATGATTTTTGTCCCACGGTGGGTGCCAAAATGTCATGCTCTATGAAGTGTACCTGTACCTGCAAACACAATGCACTCAATAAATCATTACAAGCAATGGTTAGCAAATTGAAACAATGAAAGACAAAACCATAGCTAATCGACTTATTGCCTCCTAGTAAATGTGAGTATGAATTTTGCTCTCAGATCTTATTATGCTAATTCCAGTGACTTGACTACACTTAGATGGAGGATTTGAATGAAGAAGATGCATGATCTAGCAAGAATAGCATGATTAAGCTACATGATTTCATGATAATTCTAGAAAATAGGCTAGAATGAAGATGTAATTAAGCTAAGATTTGAACATGATAACAATGCTTGAAATGATAAGCTATAAACTAGATGCCTATAGTAGTAATAATGCTTCAATGCAAATGATATGAATCAAATGATATGTAAAAATCATATAAAATTGGGACATTAAATTGGGACCTTTGAGCTCCAAAATGAGGTCTATTTAGGATTTCCAAGGCTAGGGGTGATGTGGCAAGAATCAATAGTCAAGATTGATCTAAAGATATCAATGGTTAAATTGGAGGAGGATGGCAAAGGGGGTTGGATTAAAGGGAACATTTGTCATCTCTATGGTGACAAGTGTCAAGAGGCTTCTAAAAGGGTTTGGATGAAAGGGAACACTTAGTGACAAGTGTCACAAAGGTTCTAGAATATGTTGGATGAAAGGGGACATGGTGGTAGGTAGAATGGGTTAGGTTTAGGAATGGGTAGATTTAGGAGTGGTAGAAGTTAGGAGAATTTGAATTTAAAATTCAAAATAATATGAAAAGGATAATTAATCTCAACAACTCATAATTGATTTGTTTTAATTAATTAAAGGATTTAGAAGAAATGATTTTGATGGAGGGAATGAATTAATTTGAATTAATTAATCAAAGGGTTGAAATGAACCTATTAAATAAATCCTTAGATTTATTAATAAGTAGATGAAAAGGGGAGTTTAATCAAATTGCTTAAATTGGGGAGGGAGATTAATTAAAAAATTGCTTATTTAATTAATTATCTTCAAACCAATTTTAGCTGTATACACAAATCACTTAGGTCGGTAATACAACAAAAACCTAATTCTCTCATAGAGATTATGAACAAATCAGTTCAAGTGTAACCATTGGATTTACATAGCAATCTATACACATTCTTCAAGAAAATTCCAACTGCTCCATGATCACCGCTTCATCGGACTTGTAACTCATCACACACTATACATTAGATGCAATCCACTTTGCTCATTCCCTAGACAATCAAACAAATGCGCCAAAACAATCTTAACTTATCCTCATAAAATGATCACACGTGTCACTATTATTACTGCTCATCATTAGATCTTAAACCAACAAACTTGATCGGTTAGGGTTTAACAAAAATAACAAGTAGGGTTTACTGGTTACATTTCTTAGAAAGGGTTTAACCTTATACACTAGTTTACTGGTTCAACTCACAAACTTACATATTGGTTTACAACATCTTCCTCAAAGCTCTTCCTACCAGTTACAAGACAATATCAATAACAATAACAATATCAACAATATCATAAATACCAATACTGGTTCAATTGACATCAATGACAACATAACATATCATTAATACAATCTTCATGCAAATGCCAACAATATCCCCCTTTGGCATTGATGGTAATACAAATATCAACGCCTCTGATTGTTGTTGTGAATGGTGAATAGGAATCTTGGTTTACATTACCAAGTATTCACCATGCTCTGTCTACCTTCAGCCTGTCACTAGTTTCCCTTTGCCAATCACATAATTTTTTTCTTAATCACATAATTCTTCTCCTAATCACATAATTCTTCTCCCCCTTTGACAACAATGCCAAATTGAAAGTAAAACATGCAGTTGCAAATTTTCACCAACATACTACAACTTGATGCTCCCCTTATGGAATACATCCACTTCTTCATCAATCCATGTAAAATTCTGCAAGTAATTCAGGGACTGATGCAATCAACATCATACTCAACTAACTTCATGAGGAGGGACAACCCCCAACTGACTTCTAAGATACTCAAAAGTGGTCTTAGGCAGAGGTTTGGTAAAGATATATGCAAGTTGCTCCTTGGTAGAAACATGCTCTAAGATAACATCTTTACTTTGAACTTTTTCCCTCAAAAAGTGATACTTAAATTCAATGTGCTTGGTGCGAGCGTGCAAAATAGAATTCTTAGAAATATTTATGGCACTTGTATTATCACATAAAATCTTTATAGGTTTCGAAATCTTCATCTTAAAACCTTCAAAAATGTGCCTCATCCAAATAGCCTGTGTGCAATTCATATAAGATGCAACATACTCAAATTCAGCAGTAGATTGTGAAGTACAACTCTACTTTTTACTACTCCATGAAACAAGCCTTCCTCCTAGAAAGAATGCTCCATTGGTAGTACTTTTCTAGTCATCAACATTTTCTACCCAATCAGCATCTGTGTATGCCTTCAAATCAAAGTTTCCACCATATGGATACCATAATCCATAGTCAACTGTACCTTTCAGATACCTAAAAAATTCTCTTGGTTGCTATCAGATGTGCTTCCTTTATATTCTTCTGAAATCTAGCAACTATACCAACTGCATGGGCAATATCTGGTCTGTTGTGAACAACGTAGTGTAATTTGTCAATCATTGACCTGTATTCCTTTTCATCAATAGACTTAAATTCATCTTCCTTAGATAACTTGCAACCTGTAACCATTGGTGTTCCAACTAGTTTACAGTCACTCATGCCAAAAGTCTTCAAAACCTCTTTCACATACTTAGATTGTGTGATGAAAATACCATTCTTCATTTGTTGTATATGCAAGTCTATGAATTTTTTTATTTCCCCAACTAAAGACATTTCAAACTCATTTTTCATTTCATCTGCAAAACTGTTGCTCATGACATCATTACCTCCAAAAATAATATCATCAACAAATACTTCACTGACTAGTATTTCATCTCCTTCAGACTTGAGATAAATATTACTATCATCATTGGTTCTTACAAAGCCTATCTTCGTCAGATGTGTATGAAGATGTTCATAACATGCTCCGAGTGCATTCTTTAATCCATACAAAGCTTTATGCAATCTTCATACCATGTCTTTCTCATTAGTCAAAGCATAACCATCCGGTTGCTCTATGTATACCTCTTCTTCCAATATCTCTTTCAAAAATGCAGACTTAACATCCATCTGGTATACCTTGAACTTCTTATGGGCTGCAAATGCAAGTAAAGTTCTGACACCTTCGAATCTTGCTACTAGTGAAAAAGTTTCGCCATAATCTTCTCCTTATTCTTGAGCATAACCCTTGCAAACTAATCTTGCCTTGTTGCAAACTACAACACCATCTTCATTTAAATTATTTCTGAATACCCATTTATTACCTATAACATTCTTGTTTACTAGTCGAGGTACCATGGTCCAATTGTTGTTCTTCTCAATTTGATCCAATTCCTCCTCCATAGCTTTAACCCAATATCATCACCAAATGTCTCCTTAGCACTTCTAGGTTCAATGGTGGAGATCATGTAAGAGTTCTCTCTTATTCTCCTTCTAGTTAGTACTCTAGCATCCTTATCCCCAATAATCTACTCAGGATTGTGGTTCAGTCTTACATACCTAGGAATAACATGATCATTCTCTTCAGGTTCAATTTCTTCATTATCATCTTCTTCTAAATTTATTTGTTCCGGTTGAACAAGTACATTAGAATTTGCTTTACCGGTTTATGATTTAACAGATTCAGGTTCCAAAAGAAAAATGCAAGGATCTTCATCCTTTTTCTCTAAACTGGTTCCTTCTGAGACTTTAGGACATTCATCTACACAAACATCATCACTCTCAAGAATTCTCTATGTTTGGTTGTTGAAGCGTTTATAGGCCTTACTCTTGGTGGAATAGCCAAGAAATATGCCTTCATCACTCTTAAATTCAAACATGATAATGTAATCACCTCTCTTAATAAAACATTTGCTACCAAATATTTTAAAATAGCTAACATCAGGTGATCTTCCATACCAATATTCATAAGGGGTCTTGTCTTTACCTCTTTTCACCAGAACTTGGTCCATTGTGTAGATAGCTGTACTTACAACTTCTTTCCAAAAAGTTTTCGCTACATCTCATTGTATCAACATTGTCCTAGCAGCTTCAACCACTGACTGGTTGTTCCTCTCTGCTATACCATTCTGCTATGGTGTCCTTGGTGCAGAAACTTGCCACTTGATACCATTTTCATCATAGTACTTAGTGAATTCCTCATAAGTAAATTCACTTCTTTGATTTGTTCTCAAACATTTTATCTTTTTGCCACTCTCTTTCTCATAAGGCCCTGAATGCCTTGAACTTACCAAAAGCTTCATTCTTATCCTTCAATAATGTGACCCACATCATCCTTGAACAATCATCAGTGGAGATCATGAAATATCTATCACTTTGAATGCTTCTTATTCTTATCAGTCCACATAGATATGTATGAACCAAATCTAACAAGTGCTCTACTGAGAAGGACTTGCTCTTGAAAGTTGAAGAAGTCATCTTTCCTAACTGACATTCTTTACAAAGAACATTAACCGGTTGTCTAGCTGAGGCAAACCTCTGACTGTCTTGGACTTGCTCACTTTAATAATGTTATCAAAGTTTATATGACAAAATATCCTATGCCAAAGCCAACTATCATCTATCTTTGCAATCAAACAATTGCTAACTTTAGGATTAAGATGAGATAGATTACCTCTGGTTTGTTTCCCGGTTACAATAAATTCACCTTTGCTGTCAAAGATTTTGCACATACCATTTCTAAACTCCAGTGGGTACCCTTTGTCATTAAGTTGTGCTACACTTAGAAGATTGTTCTTTAGACCTTCAACACAATAGACATCATTAGCACTACTCTTCCCATTAAGAGAAATAACTCCCTTACCTTTAACCATATAGGGTGAGTCATTGCCAAATCTGACAACACCACCATCAAATTCCTTCAAGGAAAGAAATTTTCTCCGATCACCGGTCATATGATGTGAACAACCACTATCAATGATCCAATCATTAGAGTTATCCATCTTGTACACTAGTGCCTTCTAATCTGACATCTCTTCCTTAATAGCTACAAACACAATATCTTCACTAGCATCATCATAAAATTCTTCATCAATAATACCACTGTCAACCGCTATAAGACATTCTCTCTCGCCTTTTCCCTTATACTTCTTGAATTTGTCTCTCGTGTATTCATTTTCACCATTAGGACAATTAGCTTCTATATGACCAATCTTGTTGCATACAAAACATTTTAAAGGTATTTTACCTCTATATTTATCAGTGCCTCTAGGCAGTCATTTTGCCAATAATGCTTCAAGCTCCACTAGGTTGTCTTTGTCATCAACATTGCTGCTGGATCTAGATTTATAACCATGACAAGTATCTCTACTTTTGCTCACAAATGTGTTAGAGACAGAAGCTCTGAATGCAGATTCTGATTTCTGTACACTACCATCATATCCGTTTAATTCAAAAGCAGTAAGTTTTCCAATGATAGAGTCAAGAGTTACCTTAGTTTAGTTTTGTCAATGGACTTTAGCTCCTGAATAGCTTCAACTCGGATAGCATAGATCGGTAGTAGGGTTCTTAGTACCTTACTCATTACTGTGGCATCTTCCACTTTCCCTCCTCCACCCTTTATTTCACCAACTATCTCTTTTATCCTTTGACCATACTGCTAGATATTCTCACCTTCAGACATTCTCATATCATCAAAATTTCCTCTTAGGCTCTCCTCTTTAGCAATCTTAACATGTTCATCACCGCTATAAGTCTCTTCAAGTTTTTTCCATACTTCATATGCAGTTTCAAGACCATGAACATCTACATATTCAGCACCAGACAGAGAACTGATAATAGCCTCCAATGCTTAATGATTTTCTTGTTGTTCTTTCTTCTGATCATCAGTCAGAGTTCCAGTAGGTGTAACATACAAAGTTTCTACATGATCCCAATACTGACCTCCTAGACTCTTAATGTAAATCTTCATTGTGTCACTCCATATCCTATAGTTATCTTTGTTGAACTTCGGACCTTCCTTCTTCATCATGATCTACAAGATCTTTTCCTCAAACTGTTAGACTTTTATATTTAAGAGGACCTGAGATGCTTTGATACCAATTGATGGTATGATGAAAGAATAAGTATCAGGTAGATCACTGAGAGGGGGGGGTGGGGGTGAATTAGTAAACTGAAAAAATGGATACAAACTTCCCAATCTCAAATTCAAACTCACAAAGTAAACTTTCACTATCAAGATCAATACTCATAAGAATACTCAACATCAACTGGTTAAACTGTTATAACAACTTAACAGTAAACAACATCAATCTTGTGAAAATCATATATCAACACACTTCATCTCTCAATGCTTCCAGTTATCATGCCTTATTAAAATAGTTACGTAGTCAATCAAATCAACAAATTAGATCACAACCACAAAAAAAATCACCACATGACACAAATGTTTATACGTGGAAAACCCAAATAGTTAAAAACCACGGTGAGATAAGACTCACAAGATAGTTATCTGAACTCTTCTAAAGTTCACCCTATTAGGAGCCAAGCCTGTTAAAGCTTTTACGATAAGTCCTGTTAAGAACTAATCCTGTTAGGAATCACCCAGTTAAGGGATTTACAAAATACCTTAATGAAAAGCAAATACTCTGTTAGGAGTAACCCCAGTAGAGGATTTGAGAGTCCAAGCTAATGGACCACCTTGTTAGAGGATTTAAGAAGTAACCAAGCTTGTTAGAGCTTACCCGGTTAGGGGATTTTAGTTTTGCTGTAATTGTTAGAAAACAAGAAGTTTTCTTGATTTGTCTGAATAGCACTACATTTTCTTGATCAAATCGTTTTAAGCTTCAATCTGCTTTCACCCAAACTGCAAATCCATTCTCTTGTTAGGTAACCACACACTCAACTGATTTCAGCCAACTTTGCCAACAACTTTATAAACAACTTCATCGACCTTAAATACAAATCACTTAGGTTGGTAACACAACAAAAACCTAATTCTCTCATAGAGATTACAAACAAATCGGTTCAAGTGTGACCATTGGATTTACATAGCAATCTATACACATTCTTCAAGAAAATTCCAACTGCTCCATGATCACCGCTTCATCGGACTTGTAACTCATCACACAGTATGCATTAGATGCAATCCACTTTTCTCATTCCCTAGACAATCAAACACATGCGCCAAAACAATTTGAACTTATCCTCATACAATGATCACATGTGTCACTATCATTACTGTTTATCGTTAGATCTTAAACCAACAAACTTGATCGGTTAGGGTTTAACAAAAATAATCGGTAGGGTTTACCAGTTATATTGCATAGAAATGGTTTAACCTTATACACCGGTTTACGGGTTCAACTCACAAACTTACATACCGGTTTACAACATCTTCCTCAAATCTCTTCCTACCGGTTATAAGACAATATCAATAACAACAACAATAGCAAAAATATCATAAATACCAATACCGGTTCAATTGAGATCAATGACAACATAACATATTATTAATGCAATCTTTAGGCAAATGCCAACTCATAAGACTCATGAACATTGAAGGTGCATTCGTCAACCCAAATGGCACCACTGTGAACTCATAGTGACCATAACGAGTATGAAATGTCGTCTTATAAATGTCTGCATCAAGAATGCGCAACTGATGATACCCAGACTCCAGGTCTATTTTAGAGAACACCTTGGCTCCCTTCACCTGATCAAAGAGGTCATCAATCTGAGGCAATGGATATCGGTTCTGGATGGCTACCTTATTCAACTATCGAAAATCAATGCATAATCAAAGAGAACCATCCTTCTTCTTGACGAAGATAACCGGTGCACCCCGAGGAGAAACACTAGAACGAATGAATCCCTTGGCCAACAAATCCTCAACTTGCAAATTCAACTCACTCAACTCTTGAGTAGCCATCCGATATGGTGCTCTTAAAATAGGTTCCGCACCAGGAACCAAGTCAATGCAAAAATCTATGTCTTGTTTCAGAGGCATACTAGTAATATCCAAAGGAAATACATCTGCATACTCTCAAAGAATAGGGTGACCATCAAGAGCGATTTCTCGACTCTCTCCCTCATCCACGTCCTCAAGAGCAACTGCAAAAAGCTGACACCCTTGACGCATGCACTGCCTAAGTTGCATAGCGGAAATCATACGTAAGGATATTGATCGTTGAACTTCAATGATCCCCACCCTCCTGCCATGGTCATACACACACTCTACTATTTTCATATGACAATCTACACAAGCGCTGTGAGATGATAACCAATCCATCCCCAACACAACTCCATAGGACCCCAAAGGAATGAATCGAAGGTCAACAAAAGTGACAAAGGGTCCTAGGTCCAACTCACAACTGGGAACGAAGGCATCTACAAACACTCACACACTGGTAGCCAACTCTACTTGCCACCTATCTGCCTGCTTAGCAGACACGAGCCTGCACCGCTCCATAATGGATGAAGAAATAAAGGAATCTGAAGCACCGGAATCAAAAAGTACAGAGATAGGGGTACCACATAACACACCTGTGGTCTCAATCAACATACTCTGATGCTCAGCCTGGCGGTCATCCATCGCTGCAAATACTTTATGGGATCTACCTGCATCCCCCACTGTCGGCTCTGATGCGACTGGCCTCTAACTGCTCGTCTGGTGAGGATGCTGAGGACACTGAGTGACCTTGTGGCCATACTGACCACAAGTGAAGCAAACTCCCCTAATCGGTCCTCCACTCCCAAACGGTCCACTAGACTGTTGAAAGCTCTCCCCACTAGGGGCCTGAGATGCTCCCTGAGAAGACTGCCCTGGAAAGGTCTGCCCTTCCTTCTACCATCTCCTTCTCTTTCGGGATTGAGAGATGCCACCCTACTGGCCATGAGACTGCTTTGGTCTCGGCAGCTGCTGCTGTTGTCCACCCTTGGCGGGTGCGTGAGGACCCCTAAAAGGTGCAGCAGTCTAGGACTGATTCCCTCTACCTCTAGACCCACTAAAAGGATCACTCCCAATCTGAACTCCAGACTGGTTTCCATGAGCATGGCTAAGGTTTTTCTCTACCAATATGGCTTTTGCCACGACTACCTCTACTAAAGTAGGCTAAAAAACTCTCACTCTTCCACTGATGTGGTCATTAAGACCCCTCAAGAAGTGTTGCACAAGCATAGCCTCATCATTGCCGATCCCAACATATTGTTTGAGCTCATAGAACTTGTGCTCAAACTGATCCACTGACAACCCAAAGTGGCACAGAGCATAGAACTCATCTTCTCATGACTGCCTCCACTGGGGTGAGAGGAATCGTGCCCTGAACCTCTCCAAAAATATCTCCCAAGATGCAGTGTTAATGCTCACACCGAACCTCTCCTCCTCTAATCTCCACTAGATAGATGCGAAGATCTCTAGATGCATGATCACACATCTTGCCTTGGTGTTGCTACTGTAAGGATACATAGCAAAACACCGATCTAAACTAATAAGCCAGGTCTCTGCCTCGAGACCAGTACCTTTTTCATCAAGTCCCTCATGTGCCCTAAGATAGATGGATCCAGGTCCCTTGGGGCCTCTCTCCTTCTAGGAGATCTCTCTCTCTCTCTCTCTCTTTGGAATCTGCTAAAGTGATTCCTCTACCCGGCCATGGATGGGATGATCCACCTCGGGTCTAGGGCCTATTTTAGCTAGCACCTCCTGAAACATTTGACGTAGCTCCTCCCTTTCGAGAACCTCCTCTACTGAATGCGGTTTCTCCTGATGAACTGACTAATCCCTATCCACACTCGCATGAGTGGGTGGTGGTGAAGGACTGTGGCGATCGAAACCTCAACCCCTTCCTCCTCCTCTACCTCTGGTGTGGCCACCAACGCAACCACCTCCCTTGGCTTTCCTAGCCATGACCTAACACTGCACAACAAAAAAAAAGGTTCAGATCAAGGGCAAAGAAAGACACAAGGAAGTCACACCACAAGGCCTACACAAAAAAGGTCAAGGCAAATGGCCTCACTACAAACCCAGAGTACCCAGTGTTGAAACTTAGGCTCTGATAGCAAATGTAATGCCCTGCCAGGAACCCCGAAGGAAAACTCACAACAACGGTGAAACAAATTTTTTTTTTTTTTTTAAAGTATAAACATCATAAGTGCACTTACACAACATGCACGATAACACAAGCAGAAGACTTACACCATAATTCCTTAAGGGTTACCAACGAAGAATTAACTTCAAGAATAAATTCCACAAAATCATAAATCCACATATGCATCATTAACTCAATGATCACAAGAAGCCATAAGCAAATAAAGATCCATCATAGAAAGATTAAAAGGATACAATTAAATTTCCACTTCAAAAAGCATTTACTAACATCATCAAGGAAACTGATAAAAACATCCCAATAAAGGATTACATTTCTCTCAATACATAGCTTCTCAATAAACATATAAGGATAGATCTCATCCAGTTCCAAGGTTACATAAGATCAATGATACAATGATACAATGACCACATAGGTCTACAAATAACAATAATCTTCAAACAAGAGATGAAGCATGAGCCACGAACCACAGGAACACCTATGAAGCCAATCCTCGCATGAAGGTACAAATTTGAACATTCGATGGGAAGTGGCACTACCCCCCGACCATGTAATTCTCAAATGGAATCACCCCACCATGCTAGGAGATAGCTGAGGACCCTCAAACAAGCATAAGCATGACATGGTCGACAAAACAATACGACTCCATGACAACACCTAATGACCCCATAAAGATCCAGGTGACTCAACATCACAAACACACCAGTGAACCAAATGAGAGAGTGTCATCGCATAGCTTAAGATGGATACCATGGTATAGCCTCCATAGGTCCCGACTCACTATCCTGGTAACCTCTCTCGAACCTCTGGTTCCAACTAAGTCTGATGCAGACCCTACCAACCTTTTGTGAAGACAAGGTGGTTGGTTTGCCATTCCAGGCCTTCTTGCAACTTTATGAGCCCTGTACTAGCACTCACCTATGCACAAGGTACAATTATCTTTATTAATGTTATGGTACTACCCACCTAATCAATTCATTAGATTACTAGTTATTATCTGACTTCCGCTAGGTCGTAATGCCTACCACTTTGGGCGCAACCCCCAAGTGAAAGCCACTCTCTCAAAGGACACTAAACAAACATGGTCACTCCCCGAGGACCCTATGGCGAAGAAGACAACCTTAACACCACTATCAGAAACAAGTGGTCAAACAAGGACATACTGACTCTTGGCTAACCATAAGGCAAAGACACTACATGGTTAAGACAACGAAGCCAACATATATCTCTTGGTCAAAGGAACCAAATACACCTCCACGGGATGACTGAACCATAGACCAAAACAACACATAATACACTTGCAACATCATGGATTGAAAAGAAATGAAATAAAACACTCTTTCAACAATCGTATTATTCAATTTCCAAATCAATATTCCATCAGGAATGAAATCCACATTAAACATTCAACTGATTATAACATGAATTCCTAACAGGCATATAATTTATTTCTAGAATATATCCAAATCTACCAATTTGAATCTCTAATTCATGCCTTGATTTCCATTGATAATAATAAAAATCACCATTTATGCTTAACATAAAACAACCACATCAACATGTTCACTTAATAAAATTTAAATTAATTTTATAACACATACCGATTTGTACTGGTAAGGCACATGGTCAAGCGGTGGCAAAAGCCAACCCGCATAGTGCTGATGCCGAGGCAACAGTCACTACCTACTGGTAGTGTTGCTACCACTGGTAACAACCCTACCGACCGGTAGTGCTGCTACCGCCGGTAACAGCCACTGCCGATCGGTAGCACTGCTACCAACCGGTAGCGGTACTACCGACCGGTAGTGCCACTACTGCTGGTAGCAGCCGCTACCAACTGGTAGCACTGCTACCAACCGGTAGCAGTCCTATCAATCAGTAGTGCTGCTACCAACCGGTGGCAGTCCTACCGACCGGTAGCACTGCTACTGCGTAGCGCTGCTGCCAACCCGTAGTTCTGCTACTTGCGGGTAGAAAACACTACCAACCCACGTAATGAGGCAAGCCCATCACGGGAACGGTAAAGTCTATGAAACAAACAAAAAACACATGCCTCCAAGGCATTCTAAAAACAAAAGTCACAAAATCAATAACCACAAAGAACATTCCATTTCCATAATTATTTCACGGGCACACACATACAGTGCCAATTTGCAAAATTTCAAGGAAAAGTTTACCAGCAAGGTAGATGGTGAAATAAACACACTGAAAAGAATGACTAGCCAATTCTTGACAGTATAGCAACAAGGATGCACCCAGCAAACCCAATCTAAAATTCTTTCTTTCAAAAGAAGAGGTAAATCAAGAAGTTGTTTGCTATGAACAAATAACACACAACAAAGAAGAAATAAACAATTCCTTTCCTGAATGCAACCCTATGCTAATAGCAACACAAAATCAACTATATCACGAAATATTTCTTCCATTTCAACATTCCAAAAAGAATCTACAGGCAAATTGCATTTTCCAATCACATAGGAAGAAAACGGAAATATACAAAATCAAATCAAAACATCGGAATAGATTATCCAACCTAAAGCAAAGGCAGGTAAGGGAATGAAGGAACACTAGTCTTACAACCTAGGTTGAATCTCCATCTCTTCCAGGAAGATTTCCAAAATTATTTTCTTCTCTCAAAATTCTTCTTCTTCTCCTGTCGTGAATGCCCAGAATGGATGCCCAAAAATATCTTTTAACCTATGCTTCTAGGTTAAAGTTTACATCTAATCAAATTTAAATATTTTAAAACTAAAAGGCAATCAGATTTATTTCTTTCCCAAAAATAATAATTTTTTTCAATGATTAAATTAAAAAGGCCAAATGGAAAAATAAAAAGAGAAGCTTTTATTTATTTCTTTTCCCATAAATACTTCCTTCAACATAAACATTTAACCTTTTTTTTAAATGGCTAGGCAATTTATTTATTTCACAAAAATATCAATGCAACTTTACACAATACATTAAGCCATTTAACTATTTAATCTAGCAATCCATCAATTTAAATAAATCAATAATCACAGAGCATATTAATTAAATGATTACGCCAACACAAGATAGCATCATCCATTTAAATAAACAAAAACACGCAAAATCAAGACATATCAAATGACGACTCTCAAATGACCAAACCAAGGCACCATGATACACATAACAGCCAAACGGGGAAACACAACCGACTGACAACACTCACACGAGTGTAAATGCGGTCAAGCTAGGGTATAACAACTATCTCCTCCACTCCCATCAGATATATCAGGCATGCTCAGACCTGTGAAACCAGGTGGAGTCAATACCTCGTACCTACCCGATACTATTACCTGCAATGTCCTGCAACAAAGAACCACATGTGCATATAGACCAATATATATACATACACAACACACACACCAATGAAGGAGAATCGTGACGTTCCCTATCTCACCGGAGTGAGTGAAGGAAAATCATCCCCTCGCATCCCAATACACTTGCAAACACGCAACATATAAATAACGCATCTCAATATAAGGGAAAAGTGTCAGTCCATGATAAAGATCCATAAAATAACATTATTCATAAGCACTGAGATATTGCATAAAATCATACACCATAAATCCAGATAAAACATGAAATAACATCGCATAATATCTGAATCAAAACACAATAATGTTCCATAGAACAGTCACTGAAGTAACTCAAAACATACAAAAGAGGTTGATTGAGGAGGGGTACTACAATACAAAATATTAATTGAAAAACTCTATGTAGTACCCCTCCTCGATCAGCCTCCTTTGTATGTTTTGAGTTACTTCAGTGACTGTTTTGTGGAACATTATTGTATTTTGATTCGGATATTATGCGATGTTATTTCATGCTTTATCTGGATTTATGGTGTATGATTTTATGTAGTATTTTAGTGCTTATGATTAATGTTATTTTATAGATCATTATCATGGACTGACACTTTTCCTTTCTATTGTGACGCATTAGTTATATGTTGTGTGTTTGTAAGTGTATTAGGATGCGAGGGGATGATTTTCCTTCACTCACTCCGGTGAGACAGGGAACGTCACGATTTTCCTTCATCAGTGTGTTTACCGTATCTATATATACATTGGTCTATATGCACGTGTGGTTCTTTGGTGTAGGACATTGCACGTACTAGTATCGGGAAGGTACGGGGTATTGACTCCACCTAGTTTTGCAGGTCTGAGCATGCCTTATATATCCGATGGGAGTGGAGGAGATAGTTGTTGTACCCTAGCTTGACCGTAGTTACACTTGTGTGAGTGTTGTCAGTCGGTTGTGTTTCCCCGTCTGGTTGTTATGTGTGTCATGGTGCCTTGGTTTGGTCATTTGAGAGTCGTCATTTGATCTGTCTTGGTTTTGCATGTTTCTGTTATTTAAATGGTTATTTAATTTAAATGGATGATGCTATCTAATGTTGGTGTAATCATTTAGTTAATATGCTTTGTGATTATTGTTTATTTAAATTAATGATTGCTAGATTAAATGGTTAAAATGGCTTAATTTATTGTGTAAAGTTGCATTGATATTTTTGTGAAATAAATAAATTGCCTAGCCATTTAAAAAGGTAAAATGCTTATGTTGGAAGAAAGTAATTTGGAAAAAGATTAATAATAGCTTTCCTTTTTGCCTTTCCTTTTGACTTTTGCTTTTCATTTTAATTGTTGGAATTTTTTTTATTTTTTTCATGGAAAAGAAATAAATCTGATTGCCTTTTAGTTTTAAAATATTTAAATTTGATTGGATAAAAAAACTTTAACCTAGAAGCTTGGGTTAAAAGTAATTTTTGGGCTTCCATTCTAAAAATTCACGGCAGGAGAAGAAGAGGATTTTTGGAGAGAAAATTCTGGAAAAACTTCCTGGAGGAGCTGGAAATTCATCCTAGTTGCAAGACTGGATTTGCTTCATTCCTTTTGCTTGCTAATTGCTTCAAGGTTGGAGGTTCCCTTCTTGTTTTGAATTTGTTTTGTAATTTTCAGTTTGCTTCCTGTGCATGGAAATTTATTCAATCTTCCTGTAGATGTTTGTGGAATGATTGAAATGAAAGAATTAGTGTTTACTACTGTTGGTTTTGTGAAATCTATATCATATGGTTGCATTCTGGAAATAAATGGTTCATTTCTCTATCTGCTGTGTGTTTTGTTCTTGGAAATCAATTTATTGATTTACCTCTTCTTTGAGAAGAAAGAATTTTAGATTGGACTTGGTGGGTGCATCCTTGTTTCTATTTTGTCATGATTTGGTTAGTCATTATCTCCAGTATGTTTATTTCACCATTTACCTTGCTGGTAAACTCTTCCTTGAAATTTTGGAAATTGGACTATATGTGTGAGCCCGTGAAATAATTCTGGAAAGGTAGTATTACCTGTTCGAAGAGGTAAGTGTTACCGGTTCGAAGAGGTGAATTCCTTGTTCAAAGAGGTAAGTGTTACTGATTCGAAGAGGTAAATTACCTATTCGAAGAGATAGGTGTCACCGGTTCGAAGAGGTAAATTACCTGTTCCTGTTCGAAGAGGTAAATTACCTGTTCCTGTTCGAAGAGATAAATTACCTGTTCTTGTTTGAAGAGGTGTGTTACCTGTTCCTGTTTGAAGAGGTAAGTGTTACTAGTTCGAAGAGGTAAGTGTTACTAGTTCAAAGTGGTATTGCGTGATGTAATGTGATTTTTCATGTGAATTTTATTATGTGGTTAATGAATTTATCAATGAAAATTAAGGCATGAATTAGAGATTCAAATGGGTAGACTTGGATTATTGATTTTAAAATTGATTAGATGTGACTGCTGGAAAGGAGTGTTTATTTAATTTTCAATCAATGATGTTGCAAGTGTTTATGATGTTGATATTTTCAAAAGATTGTTTGAGTGCGGATTTGATATATTTTGATGTCCTTGCAAGTGTGTAGTGTGATATTTTGGTTTGTGGTTCAGTCATCCTGTGGTGGTGTAATTGGTACCTTTGACCAGTGATATATGTTGGCTCCGTTGTCTTAACCATGTAATGTCTTTGCCTTATGGTTAGTCAAGAGTCGGTATGTCCTTGTTTGACCACTTATTTTTTTGATAGTGGTGTTATGGTTGTCTGCTTCGCCATAGGGTCCTCGGGGAGTGACCATGCTTGTGTAGTGTCCTTTGAGAGAGTGGCTTTCGCTTGGGGGTTGCACCCAAAGTGGTAGGCATTACGACCCAACAAAAATCAGATAATAACTGGTAATCTAATGAAATGATTAGGTGGGTAGTATCATAACATTAATAAAGATAATTGTACCTTGTGCATAGGTGAGTGCTAGTACAGGGCTCATAATGTTTCGAGAAGGCCTGAAATGGCAAACCAACCACCTTGTCTTCACGAAAGGCTGGTAGGGTCCGCATGAGACTTAGTTGGAGCCGGAGGTTCAGGAGAGGTTACCAGGACAGAGAGCCGGGACCTATGAGGGCCTACCAGGGTAACCATCTTAAGCTATGCGATGACACTCTCTCATTTGGTTCACTTGTGTTTGTGAAGTTGAGTCACCTGGATTCTTGTGGAGTCTTATTGTGCTACCATGGAGTCGTATTGTTTTGTCGACCATGTCATGTTTATGCTTGTTTGAGGGTCCTCAACTATCTCCTAGCATGGTGGGGTGATTCCATTTGGGAATTACATGGTCGGGTGGTAGTGCCACTTCCCATCGGATGTTCGGATTTGTGCCTTCATGTGAGGATTGGCTTCGCAGGTGTTCCTGTGGTTCGTGACTCATGCTTCATCTCATGTTTTGGAGATTATTGGTTTTTGTAGACCTATGTGGTCATTGTATCATTGTAATATTGATCCTTTGTAACCTTGTAATTGGATGTGATCTATCCTTTATGACTATTGAGAAGCTATGTATTGGAAGAGCAATGTAATCCTCTGTTTGGTTGTTTTTATTAGTTTCCTTGATGATGTTAGTAAATGCTAATTGAAGTGGAAATTATGTTGTATCCTTTCAATCTTTCAATGATGAATCTTTATTTGCTTATGGATTCTTGTGATCATTGAGTTATGATGCATATGTGGAATTTATGGTTTTGTGGAAGTTATTCTTGAAGTTAATTCTTCATTGGTAACCCTTAAGGAATTCTGGTGTAAGTCTTTCGCTTGTATTATCGTGCATGTTGTGTAAATGCACTTATGATGTTTATACTTTTAAATAAAAAAAAATTGTTTCACCCTTGTTGTGGGTTTTCCTTTGGGGTTCCTGGCGGGGCATTACACTCTATGTCTGGGTGATGCGGATAACTCTATCGAGGTTATAGGTGCTTGACTGGTAGTAGAGCTATGTTTATCAAAAAACCAAGCAATATCCATGCCATGGCTATAGATGCTTGTTTGCTAGCAAAGCTCTATTTGGTTAGCTATAAGGAATAATAAGACTATGCAACTTAATGTGAATGTGTCCTCTTCTTTTTTGCACATTGCAGAAAGGGTAAAAGACAAACATAATGCACACACAATCGATTGAATCCCTCTTGATAAAAAATATTGACTCTTTGTGGTGCAAAATTCCTAGCATATAGATTCTTTATCTTTAGTGAATCATTCTAAATGTTCTATTATAAATTAGAGAAATGAATTTGTTAATTCTTTTGTTTTCTTTCAAAAGCGAAAGGCCTTGTATTATAAATGTTAGAATCGAGACATAATCACAACTATCATTGGATACCTTATATTTGGTTTAGATATTTGCCTATCATTCTCGTGGTCTAGAACCTCAACATTTTCTAGTTCGTCAGGGCACTTGCTTTGTGTTGTTTATGTATGTCTTTGAAAAATGTGTATTTTTTTGATCCATTTTAATCTCTTCTCACTGGACATGCATTCTCACAATGAAATGGGTTTTGGATAGAGTTGAGATGGTTATGGCTTGTGATTAAAGTAATCAATTGACTCCCTAATCTTTGACATTTTGATTGCAAATTTTAGAAAGACAAAGCAAAACACGATGGAGCTAGATGCAAAAGACACAAACTCTTGTATTTGTTCACAAGTAAGTTGATAATTCTTAAGGAAAAACACATATATCTAGTATAAAATTATTTCAAAACCATCATTGGCAACTAATCAGAGAAATCCCAAATGGAATGGTGAAGACATTTCAAAACTGGTCTGTGAAACTAGAGCTTCAAGATTCATCCTCCGCAAGCGAAGGACCCCTATGAGACACCAATAGTTATAGATTCTTTGACTACAACTAGATTGAGACGAACTTCGATCTAAAGGAGTCAAAATCCTTGCAAGTTCAATCCCTCCAAAAAAGCACATGAAACATTTGAAAAGGGTTCCTTTTTCAAAAGCTTTCCATGTGAAAGCTTCGTGAAAAACCGAAGTACCAAAGGGGGAGAAGTTTCAAAGATTTTCCACCTATGTGATGCATGTCGAAAGAATGAGACAAAATTACTTATAGTCTCCCCAAATACTTTTTGTCTTGGAAGCAAAGGCTCTAAAAAACATTTTAAGGTGTAACCTACCTACTAAAATGGAACGAGAACAAAAGAAAAACCTCACAAACTCTCACTAGCATGCCACATGTTTTTGGGAGATGTTTTGTTGAAAGTAAGATGCGTGGAAGCCTTACGAAAGTCTAAGTTCAATTCGAGAAATATTGTAAAAAAGCCTGAGAACACACCACGTGTCCCAAAGATGTGGAAACCCATAAGTGAATCTGGATGCCTGACAAACCCAAAATAAAATTAATTACTAAAGGGTGCTAAAAGGAACCACATGTCAAAGCTTTTTATTTTTATCTAATGAAAGGTGTAGGTGGCATTCATGCTTGGATTTGGAGGGAGAGAATAATGCAAAAATTCTTCACACAAGGTAGTTACAACAATCATCATATAAGGAGGTCTATGCTTGGATTTGGAGCTAGATGTGTCTAAGGGACTTCCAGCTGAGATAGCCATCAACTCCTCTTTTGGCAGCTGGGTCCAAACTTTGGATTACAAAGGTATTTCGTTCAAGTGTTGGAAATGCTTCAAAACTGGCCATGCGCCTAGAAATAGTGGGCTCGAGAAGAAAAATCTTGCAGCCTCATGGTGGTCAGGGGCCTCTTACCAACATTATTCTATTAATAAATCTTTGGACTCTTCCAATGTTTCGGTGGATGCTGGGATTTCGAAGGCTGGTTCAGATTCTTTTATGGAGAAGAATGTTTCTTCGGATGCCACTAAGGATGGCTCAATGAAAATTGCTGGAATTCAGGATGTTGCTGTCTCTTCTGCTAAAAATGGTTTGTCCCAGATTGCCACTGGATCTTTGTCCGATCCTTCTGATTCTCAGATTTCTGCTATCCCTACCTCTCCTGTTGCTACCTTTGTCTCTCCTGGTGGTGGGAGGTCCTCTATTTTGGATCAGTCTTCTTTGCAAAAGATTGCTGCTAGGGTTGCGAAGGGACGGATTACCGTTAAAAGTAAGAAATCTAAATCATCCCAGGCCTCTTTTGATATGACCCTTCGATCTCACAAGTGTAGATCAAATTCTTGATCAGTATTGGTTGGGTTGGGGCTGCATGTTGGTCTTTGTTTCAGCCAGTTGGTTCTTTTTGGGGGTTCTTCTTGTGCTGTTGCCCATCTTTTGTTTGGTTTCGCTGTGTCTCTCTTGTGTTCCATTTCATTGAGTGGACTTTCAGGCTTTTCTTAAGGTTCGGGTTTCAAGTCCCCCCAAAACCTATTTTGTATGGGGTTTTAGGTCCCTTCAAAACTTGTTTTCCCTTAATAAAAAACAATCATCATGATTTTGGAAAACACATGATGAGTATGAGAGAGAGAATTCAGTTGCAAAAATCATTCCGATTCTAGTGGAATGAATTATATAAAAGCCCATAGGCATTCCTATAAAAGGAATTGAACGCTTTTGAAAAAGAAGAATTTTGTAATTCCCTTTCTTACGAAGAAATAAAAGAATGTATCAAAGTTTAGTAATTTATATCTATGATCCGACCTTAGCATGTTTGTTTTTTAGGTTGGGCATTGGGTCGTGTCATTGTTTGCCTCTCACTTGCTTTGCTTATGCCAGCATGCTTTGTGTCTTGAAGAGTTAGGAGTAATTGTTGTTTACTCATTTTGGCTTCCACAATTCTTATCAAATCTGAAATAATGGTTTATGTAGTAAAATTTACTCTATCATTATTCTTAGATTAGAAAATTGGATTATACCATTAGAAGGAGAATATATTAAGAATGGTTAATCGTTGTGAGAACCTTGAAGAAATACTTTGCTCTCAATCGAGCCTTGGCAGATACTTCCCAAAACAGGATTTGAAAGTTACACCGTATATCCGAGTCACTTTGTGTGTTCCGTTCTCTTTCCAACAATGAAGGGTTGTGGTGTGATGTGGTCATCTTCAAAAATTGGAGTTTTCTTATGATTCTCCTAGAAAGGGAATTAAAGTGTTGTAAAAGCTTTGGTTATGACACTTTGCCTTAGTTTAGCTTTCCTTTCTTTTCCTCTTGCCTTTTCCTTCTCCCCACTGAAAAAAGAGTCTTTTGAAATCCTAGAGGTTGTTTCATAGGCCACAAATAATATTGACATCCCATGTGTGGAAAACTTTCAGACTACCCTTATTTAAGGTACACACATTCATAGGGATCAACAAGCTATAGGATTGATTGAGGACACAAGAATGTTTATATCAATGTGAAGAATGCATTTTAGGCATGAGGGTCAATAATAGACTTAACATATTCTAAATGTATATGAATATGTGTATATATATTAATCGATAAATATTACTTTTATTATTATTTTCAAAAATTTACATCTCCATCCACAACCAAAAAAAAAGCAAAAAAAGCATTGTTCATATCATTCGTATGAAGTTTATCTTTGAAACTGCAATCAAGATCACCCTCCCAACCTTGATTTAAGTATTTTGCCTACTAACCCAACCACCACCAAAAGCTATTGGTAAACATTTACAAGATGATACAAATTCGAGAAAAAAAAATAGCTTGAATGATGAAAAAACAAGATAGACCCAGACCAAAACTAATCTACAACAACTATTTCCTTGCCTTTCGCACTTGCATCCCAACCATCCTCCATTGGCTCCCTCAGGATCATCTACATCATCGTTGTCCTCAGGCAGGAATCCGATCCGGAGAGTACGCCTCACCTTCCTCTTCTTTGACCCGCGCGAGCGACCTCGTTTTCTTTTCGAAGAAGATGCCATTCTCGAGTGTGAAGATTTCATATCATAGGGGTCCCATTTCACCAGCTCCCGCCTACGCTCGTCTCTCCCAAGCCTTTTAAATACTCTTTGATACCATGCATCCCTATTTGAGCTGAGGCACGATAGACCTCCTTGTTGCAATTTGTACTCCATAAAAGATGTGGGTGCAGAGGAGGACGAAATTCACTAACGTGGAGCCAAGCACCATCCAGGCAGTCAAACCCCTTCCCGTCACACATCATCTTCACGAAGATTTCTAGTCCCCCACACCATTATTCTTTGATGCAGCTACTAACAATCCACTGTACATTTTATTTGTTTTCAAGCTCGAAGCACCAAGCCACAAACATGGACACGATGTCAGCATTGTTGCGGTATTTGAAATTAGCCCTCAGGTATTCCTCCCCTAGAACAATCTTAACCTTGTTGATAAAGTCTTTCTCCTCAAACTTGAAAACATTCATTAGCCTTTCATCTGAGATTCGTCCCAGAAAGCTACCATGGGTCTCGCAGCTTGTAAGGAGAAATTTGGCTCCATTTCCTTCGTGCACAAGTATCTCTAGGATGTTTTGATAACCTGCTAGTAGTAGCATCGACTCTCCAACTTCGGCTCCACTCAGTACTCACTAGCTTTGGTTGGCTTCATAAGCTAAAAATACCCCAATCGAAGCCACCAACATTACTTGAATACCATTAATGCACTTCGCCTTCAAAACGATAGTGCTAGTTGATAATGACTTCCCCTTTATGCTACAGTAAGTTGGTATGGTTCGAATGGAAAAACGCCGCTGTTTTGTCCATTTAAAAAAAACATTCATTTTCAAAAACTAAATTGAAAGATTTTGAGAAGATTTTCTTCATTACGCGCTTCCAAAGAAACCTATCACTGTATTGATTTTGAAATGCATTAAAAATTTCCGTTGTCCACTTTCTTCTAAGGCTCACCTCCATATCACTAGAAAGAAAACATTGCCACGCAGAGCAAAATTTTTCCAAACAAACTTCAAATGACTCCAAAATATAATCATTGGGGGGTAAGTGTCTACGATGGATTCACCAACTTGTAACTCAAAAGCTTGGTTGGCACAAGAGTCGACGTCCTAATTTCCCTCTCTTAGCACATGGGACACTTTGAAATTGCGAAAAGATGTGAGGAGTTTTTTGATGCATTGTATTTCCCTACCAATTATCCAATTTTGAGCTTCACCCTTAATAATAACATGCGTGATGATTTGAGAGTCACCTTTCAGATGTAGTTTCTCCACACCTATCCTCCTACCTAATTGAACCGCTAGAAAGGTTGCTTTTACTTCGACTTTATTGTTGGTTTCTGGAATTAGTCGCTATTTACATTTAGACAATACTACTCCATTGCTATCCTTAGCCACACACCCAACACTTGATGGCCTCGGATTGCCACGAGCAGTACCATCAAAGTTGATTTTGATCTACCCTGACTCTGGAGGTCACCACTTAGAAGCCCTCTCCAAATAATTACAAGGATTAACCCTTTGAGACCCATTAATGGGTTAAATATATATTTTTATTATAAGTTTACTAAGGTCCAAAAGTTGAGACTATAATAGTGAACCAAAAGCTAGTGCTCAAGGGGCTACCAAGACCAAAATAATAACTAGTCTAAACTCATACTCAAACACTAAAATAGAATATAATAAAAACCAAGAGCACCACCCAACAAAAAGACACCAAGTTCAACAACCTAGGGGATGAGGCAAATTACATAGGCCTCATTGACTCTAATTTAAACATATATTCACATTTTTTGTAGACATTACCCAAAGAAGGAATCTTAATCACCTCCTTTAAATTGTCCACCTCACAATAGTTTGAAAGAGACACAACAACATTTACAGGTAAAACCATCTTCAAACTTTCAACCACCTTTTCTATTGCCTATTGTAGACACATTTGATGACACTTAGTTGCATGCAAATGATTTGAGATACTATTGAAACAAGCCTTTACCTAACAGATCACTTCCTCAATATCATCATGAAGCAAATACAAGCCATCCACAATGAAAAGCATGGAGGGACAACTACACATTTGAGTGACATCAAACATGGTCCTCTATCCATGAGAATACCCAAGCTCAAATTGTAAATTCGATATAGCCTTTCATATACCAACACATGAAGCTCCATTCATAATCTTGGCGAGTTCTCAAATAGTCTTAGTCTACTAGTGCAACTCAAGGTTTTCAATTTCTCTTTTCACAAAAAACCTTGAAATTGACCACCATCTCCCTTTTGAAAACCTTGTATTTCTATGACATTTTTTAAGCTCCCAACACCCTACCTAGACTGCTTCAAAATACCATATCACTGCACACTCCTACACATATCACCACCTCCATATGCCATAGAAACACAAAGAATGACCACATTCTTATATACACATTATTTTGAACCATAATAAAGAAAATAACTTATGTCACCAACTTAGAATGGATGGAAGCATAAACCTAATGAGTGCCTATCTTATCACTATTTTTCCACTCGAATATAATATAAAACATTTTAAATCTCCAACCCATTATCATACAAATTTTGACTACGGTACCGAATTTCGAATGGAACATGTATAGATAACATATAATGATATTATATAATCAAAGATGAACCCACTTCTCACATAACCATTTACCAACATTTATTTATATTAAAAGTCTCTCCCAAGTGTTCAAAAAAAGAAAAGAAAAAGAAGTCTCTCCAATTGCTTCCCAAACCAAAGGGTAATTGGCATGGGTATGTAAAATTCGCCTTCACACCAATTTTTAACCCCACTTATCTCATTCGTTTCATATTTCTACTCTCATTCGAATTGGCTTTGCTCAGTTTGTGTTACATTCCATGCGAAACTATCACTTTGCCCAGAACCACATTCGACTTTCCATCATTAGTTTAGTGGCAGCAGGGGTTTTATGTGTTAGGACTCGCGAGTTTTGCTTTGTGCATAAGCAGTTCGCTGGGAAACAGGAAAAAGAAAAAAGAGTTCCTTTTGATTCCCCGTAAGGCCTTTTTCGAAGGGAGCACGGCATTTACGCTTGGTAACAGGGGCATCATTCGAATTGAACCGCAAGTAGCTGTTTGAAACTGGGGAGGAGGAGCAGGAAAAGTCTGGGCGAATGGGGGAGATCGCAAGCGTAGCGCAGGCGGTGATTGCAGCCTTGGACTGGAACTCCTCTGCTGAAACCAGGCACTCTGCTTCCGTTTTTCTCGATTCTGTATGTACCTTCTCTTGCCCTTTCATGAACCTCTAGGAATGTAGCTGCCTCGACACACTATAATAATAGACACCACAATCATAGTAACTACTGAAAAAATTGCAATGTGTGAGCCACGGAGATTAGTAATCATGATCACATTTTTTGGCATGGGTACGTTGTCCAGATTTAAGCTTATATATAGATAATTAAGATTACAATTTTTTGGTAGTGGGGTATATATAGTGAATTTGATTTGATGGAAGAGATAATCCTCTGTTTGTTATCTAAGCCATTTAAAAAAAAAAAAACTAAATAAAGCTGATGTAATTAAATAAACTATATATATGTATATATACATATAGTCTTGGGTGAATTTGATTTGGTGGGGAGATATTCCTCTGTTTTGTTATCTAAGCCATCTTTTTTGAAATAAATAATTAAATAAAGCTGATGTATGTATAGCTTGTATATGTGTGCATTTGTTCTGGTATCTAAGATGATTAAATAATTCGGTCTTATGTATAGCTTCTGTATATATACCTCTCTCCTGGTATCTAGGTTGAATTTCATTGAAATAAATAATTAAACAGCTGCTTTATGTATAGCTGTATGGACATATAAAATAAATAATTAAAGAAAGCTGATGTACTTATAGCTATATATACATATATAACAAATAATTAAACGAAGCTGATCTATAGTGGTATATACACATAGACGCTATACATACATCAGCTTTATTTAATTATTTATTTTAAAGAAATTTGACTTAGATATCAGGTACAGAGGGGTATCTCTTCCATCAAATTCACCCAAGACAGAGGGATATCTCTTCCATGAAATTTGCCCAAGACTTTCATTGGTGTTATTAGTTAAGATGCATCACAACCAGATTGGATGGTATAATTTACTTGATTTGCTATTCAACATTTGTCCTTAACCACGACATATGTGATGTGTTGGATGCGGTAATGAGCTCAATTCATCATTCAACATTGCCCCACAACCACAACGTTTGTGTTGTCGGTTGAGGTACATCACAACCAAAATTGGATGTGTTGATTTGATTCATCATTCAATATTTCTCCTCAATCATAACATTTGTGTTGGATGTTGTAATAAGCTTGATCGTTCTCTCAACATTTTTCCTCAAACTCATCATTCAGCATTTGTCCTCGACCAGAATTAGATGTGGTAATTTATTGATATTCCAATAATCATTCACATTTGTACATTTTTGAAGCATGTAACACGACGTCCAAGATTTGAACATGGGTTCTCCTTATGTAAGCCTCTATCGGTTACCATGCGAGCTCATCCCATTTGATAATGTAATGTACATGTATCCACTTATCAGTGTTTTAATTAGTCTTTTTTGAGACAACTCAAATTGGAACAGTATATGGGTTAAAACCTTTTTTCAAATTGTAATGGGAAGCTCTATGAGATCTAAACTACCCTAGGCACTAGGATAGAGACAAAATATACAGATATAAGCACTATTCGATATTCTCTTTAGGGGGTTTTAGATAAATGAAATCATTAACCATGCACTTGTTTCTTTCCCTCTGGTATGAACACATGACAGGTAACATCTCTTATCTCACAAGCAATATTTTTAGATATTAAGAAAGAAAGTAACTAATCTAAACACACAAACACAACTTCCTACTGGCTAAAACAGAGACCAATAGTTTGATGCATCAAAGATTTGAAAGGAATATCTACTTAGATCAACAACACATGATTTGAAAAACCAAATAGCTAGTTTGGATGCAAAGTCACAACCTAAGTAGATTAATATCATCAATCCATACAAACTCCACTCTATATAATCCACTTTGAATTCAGTTCACAAAATCACAAATACAATAAATGCAGATATAGATTAAACAATAATTTCAATAGCGTAAGTATAGGGCACAACCACAATGCAAAGTTTATGTGCTAAAAAACTTATATATAATGTTAAGAGTTGCCCAATTTTTGGGTCTTAGAATAATCATTATTTTCCCAAAAATAAATGTAAAAAAGCACAAACATTTAAGCCTTCTGAAAAGTGGGAAGGAAAGAACTATAAAGCAAAAAGTAACCATAAAGAAAGAAACAAATAAAACTTATGAAAGCAACCTAAAATAGACCTTTACTCTCTTTTTATATTAAAGATAGTAGATAAAAATATTACATCAGATATGCTTTATCACTGTTCGAGCAGAATCTTAGATTTAAACTATCACTATAATAGATAAAACTAAAAGCATCAATCAGCAGCTACAAGAGTTAACATTACAGCCAAAATATACAGATTCATCGAATCAAAGTCAAAACAAGAGAGAGCTGGTCATCAAGCATCCCATGACCCTATAATGTTATTGCTGCAATCTGCTTTGTCACAGTCGTAGACACCCAATGGAGGCTCAATATCGGGATCAGCCGTTACATCCCATCTAGCCACTGACTTATCCTTGGCAGCTTTGTTTACTGTTTCAATCTCCTCTTTGGAGATGCCTTTATCTTAAAGGAACTGGTTCAGCAATTCTAACTCCTCCTGATTCAACATATCCTTATATTTTGAAAAGAAGTGAGCTGATCTAATATTAGTTTTGTAGATCAGCATCACACCCTCCTGCATCAAGATCATGAATCTTCTCTTTGGAACTTCTAGGACTGTGGAAACCTGCATCATAATCATGAGAAATGTGAGTTTACAATTTAACTCAGTAAGATTCCTCTTCTTGTCCTGAAACACTTCTTCATTTCCCCTTTTCCACAAAAACCACAGATTTTCACAAGTAAAAACAAACCAGAAGTTATTCATTTTCTCATCAAACAGATCAACATATCCTGCTAAAATTTCAATCCAAGAAAGACTAGGACGAGAGTTCCACATGACAGGACTACCAAAAAACATAGACCACAGAGCCACAACAAACTGGCACTCAAAAAACAACTGCTCAATGGTTTCAGGTTTATGACAAACCGGGGAAGAGAGGGGGGAAAGACCACAGGAGTTAAGGATATCAGCAACAGCAATCTTTTTAAGCAAAATAAGCCAGCGAAAACAAGTCTTTTTTGGTTCAGCAGGATTGTGCCAAAAGTAGTGAAGGACTTTGAGCCATTTAGAGTTTGGCCAGTCAAGGTTCCAGCCCCTATTAATCCATCTCAGAATCTCATTGGTATCACCCAACATCTCATAGATGTTCTTGACAGAAATTTCAAGGAGTTTGGCCCCATCATTCCACTTCACCTGCTCAATGAATCTCTCAGTAGATAAAATCTTCCCCTGATGGTATGGGCCAACAGCCTTACAAATCAGTGTATAAGTCTTCTTGTGAGAGGGAGGGATCCTAAATTTCTTTGCCAATTTATCCCATGACCCAAACCTTTTCTCAATCAATAGATCCCGAATGAAATTAATACCCAGAGCATTCCATGCTTTAGCAGAGCAACTCTGAGTTAAGGCTAGAGGTTTCTCATTGAGTTGGATACCCACCAGATTGATCTATCCAGCACTGCATAGGTCGGAGGGCCTCCAATCGCCCCTCTGTTGCATAGGAGATTTCGAACTTGAGTCCAAGTCTTCCACAAGGATGAAAAAATCACTGAGCCAAAAGTTTTGATTTCAAAATTGCCCATTAACATATCACACATATCCAGCATTGGCTATGATTTCTCTTTTTTAGGTTTTGACAATTTAATGTTATTTCTAATTAACGCTTTCCACGGTTCATCTCCACAAACTGCATTAAAAATCCACTATGAAGCTAAGGCCACCCCATGAGACTTAAGATCCCGGAGCCCAAGACCCCCAAGTTTCTTTGGAGTGCAACACCAATCCCATGACACACAGTGTCTGTTTTCAGTTTCCTTACCATTTGACCACAAAAAGTCTCTAAGGATCCTTTCTAACTTATTCACCTGATAGTTTGCAAATAACCATGTAGAGGAATAGTATATAGCATGAGAAGATAGAACCTTCTGAACAACTTGGATTCTACCAGCAAGAGATAGCAGATGTGTCTGCCATTTATTATGTTTCCTTTCCACTTTGGCATATATCCAGTCCCACATATATTTTGTGGATGGGGAAATAGCAAAAGGAATTCCCAAATATCTTACAATCTTAGAGGGCCTAGACCATATCCACCCTTTATCTTTCAGTCAGTTGGGAGGGGTCTCTGATCACTCAATCACTGTGGATTTATGGGGGGGCAATCTTGGATTCAGATGCAGCACAGAAAAATTGTAGCCTGTCCATTACATTGTCAAAATTGCTAGTAGATAGTTCAGTAAACAGAGCAGTATCATCAGCAAACTAGGCGTTGAGTAGAGGTTTTGTTAGGGAGCCATATTCCTTTGACTGGAGGTCCCAACTCAGTACTTCTGAGAACATAATAAAGAGCATCAGCTGCAATAACAAATAGGGCCGGGGCAATTGGGCATCCTTGCCTTATAGAACGCTGTAACTCTCTAGGGTCTGAGAGTTCACCATTAACATCAATAACTGTTGAGGAGTCCTGGAACAAGATTTTAATCCATTTGCAGAAATTTGGAGGAAAACCAAAGGCTTTTAGCATACCCAGTACAAAAGGCCATTCTATTCTGTCATAAGCCTTTACAAAGTCTGACAGGATCATTGCCACATTTTGACCATCTTCCTTGGCCTAGTGCATAGCTTCCCAACTAGTAATCAAGTTCTCCAAAATGTATCTGCCCTTCATAAAGCCAATTTGAGTAACTGAGATGATCTTTCCTAACACTCCCGAGATCCTCCTATCAAGGTTATTTTTGCAATGATTTTATAAGAGAGGTTCAAAAGGGTAATTGATCTCCAGTTTTTAATTTGCTTCCTGTCTTCCTCTTTGGGGATCAATTTAATAATTCTTTTATTAATGTTTTTCCCTTGTGTACCTGTTGACGTGTATTTTGTACACTATCAAACACAGAATAAAATACCCAAGGTACCTTATCCTCTCTTGAATAAAGCCTCTGATTGCTGAAGATATCGCGGAAAAGGATCAATCAGGATGACTTCAAGGTTCTTGTATGTAGGGTCTCTACGTGTGGATAAGCTCTCTGTGGTATGATGTGATTTGCTGGAATCACAAGGGGACTTACATTCGATGATTGAACGTCTGATCTGCTTTGAATATTGCTGGAACACAGGATTTTACTGCTTTAGATTTGGAAAAAAAAAGGAAAAAAGATGAGGGCGAGGAAAGAATCTAATCCTAATACTAAGGAATGTAGGAGCAATGATTGATCTTTGATGAAATTCTAACTAAGTCTTGTTTTGACATCCCAGGACCATCTCCACAAGGTTAGTGCGATCTTCGAAGGAAAGCTTTATGATGTTCAAATCATCACTGCAGGTATAGACACCATCAGGTTGATGCATATCAATGAAGAAGCGACAATTGAAGTTAAGCTTAAGCTGAATGATTTCAGTTGACTACACAAGGCAAGTCTACAATCAACAAACTGCTAGTAGTATGGATATACGAATTTCACCATCAATCAAGCACATTTCTTCCACTCATCTAATAACATGAAATCAAATATGAGAAGTATAAAGACCATGCAAATTGTCGAATCGACCCATAAATTTCACCATTTCTTCAATGAAGTTACAAGTCTTTTACAACAACATCTTGGCAACAATCTTTGCTTTCTCTCTCAACTCTACTCTAATTGCTATTCTATCAACTAGCTAATCACCTTCTAACTACTCTCTATCTGTCTTCTAATTGCTTCCAACTATATTTTTTTTTACAAAATGAAGAGCCGGGGCTTATATAGTTCCCACAATACAATTCGATGGCTAAGATCAATTTGAGATCAATGGCCAAGATTCAATAATGAAAACCCTAATTAGGGTTTGTTACAACCATTACATAACATTTAATGCTCGACCAATGAAATAATTGTATTGCTTGGACACATGTCCTCTTTGGAAAATTCCACCAATGGATAGCCGGGGTAGGTACATCGAAGTCTGTGCCACCTTCCATGAGTTAGGTACATTGAATCTGGACATGCTGAGGTGGACCAATCCGACTGGAGAAGTGATGACTAGGATGCCACCTTGTCTGACACTTGTAACTTGGTAGATATTCAACTTGATGTTGTTGAGAAGCTAGCTTTAATTAATTCATCTGGAACTATCTGCTTCTTCAACGAACCCTTTGCTCTGACTCCTTTTGTCTTTGATGTGTAGGATGTTGATGTACCTCGCCTTGGAATGCTGGATTGGAAGAGGTTGCCCTTGTCCTGATGATGCTGGATCGAAGAAGGTCGTCCCTGTCGATGCTAGACTGGAGGAGGTCGCCCTTGTCCTTGGTTGATCTTCTTGGAGGAGACCGTCCTTGATTTGGCTTGATTTTCCTTGAGGAGAGCCTTCCGACTTTTAGATATTTCGAACTTGGGAGTCGCCATCTTGATACCTACACAACATTTCACAATTAATAATATATCTTGAAGTGTAGAAATTAGGATTCAAAAGGAAGATTTAAGATTTTAATTAGGAAACTTCATGATAAATCTTGAGTTATCATTTCCTAATTAACCACGCAATTTTCAAAAACTTGAAGTTCAAAATTCACAATTTCAACATTGGGACTAGGATGATCTCGCCATACCTCCACTTGAGAATTAATTCTAAAAAATGATGCAAAAATGAGGTGAATTTTGGTTAGGCGAAATGTAGATTGGAATCCTTCCTTTAGCAAAATGCGCCTCCTTTAGTCTTTACAAGCATCAACTTCCACCAACTTTAGTCTTCAACACTTGAGGAAAATTCGCTCCAAATAGGCCAGCTTTCGCACTTCCTTCCTTGCTTCTCCAAATCACACTTGAAACAATGAATGAATGATTTGAATAATGAAAAACACACCCCAAATATATAGAGCGCTCACCATTTCATCTCTTCATAGGCCGACTTGGCAAAAAAGGCCAAAAAATAAATAAATTTGCAAAAACAAGAGGCCGACCTAATAAAATGGATAAAAATAATACTTCAAGCGCTCCTCTTTCAATTTTAATTTAATAAAAATTAATTTTAAATGCCTTTATAATTAAAATTTCGATTTTCTAAGGCTCAAAATTAATTTATTAAATGCCATGCGCCTTTATTAAATGCCAATTTAATTGAAATTTTTCAAATATTTCGAAGTTGATGATTTTGGCATTTCATGCGATTTGGAGGATGTCAACGTTGGGATATGGCAAAAATAAAGAATGCACATGTTAAGCGCTCTAGTCCCTTGGAGAGGGACAGGAGCACTTTTTCATTTTTAGGCTAGGATTCTCAATTTTTGAAGTCAAACCTTCGTTCACCATGCTTTAGAAGTTCTTCCCATCTCATACAACGTTGCCTTAGCATAATCTCGGAGGGAATTTGTTGTTTTCAAAAAAAGTGGGACGGTCCTTCAGTGAGGGACGGGAGCACTTTTGAGTCCATTGCATGAATTCTTGATCATATTAATCTTCAATTTACCCTCAAGGTGTAGAATATCACATTTCACACTATCTTGAGCCTTGGTAATAAAAATATTATTTCAAAATGCAAGGTAAATGGTCATATTTGGAAAAAGTGGCACGGTCCTTCAGTGAGGGACGGGAGCACTTTTGCCAGTTGTCGTCAAAATTTGCAACTCTCGCATCTCAATTCAACTTCAAGGTATTTTAAACACTTTTTCAAACTTGTGCCTTGGTCTCAATTTGTCCAAAATTGGTGAGAAAGGGAAGATAACATATTAAGTGGCATGGTCCTTCAGTGAGGGATGGGAGCACTTTGAAAAAGTGGCATGGTCCTTCAGTGAGGGACGGGAGCACTTTTGCAATTACAAGCTTATCTGTCCTTTGCTAGCCTTCGAAATTATCTTCAATGGATGAATCTTGCCTCCTCTCATTCATTTCAATCACGCAACTTGCCTTGCCTTTGCAAGAAATTTGTATTTTTAGAAAAGTGGGATGGTCCTTCAATGAGGGACGGGAGCACTTTGTCTTGGTCCCCTGGTGAGAGATGGGAGCACTTTTTGTCATTTTGGCATACTTTTTGCTCTTTAAACCTCTCAATTGCGTCCAAGGCATAAGACATCATTCGTCTTTCCCATCCAAGTCAAGTTTTATCATAAAATATCGAACAATGAAGAGAAACTTGAAAAAGTGGCACGGTCCTTCAGTGAGGGACGGGAGCACTTTTTGTCATTTGGGTTGATTTACTCCCTTGTAGACTGCTTAAATTATATTCAATGGACAAAACATGCTTCCCTTAACCTCTTCAAATCATAAAATCACCTTAACCTTGCAAAGATAGTGCAAATTTGAAAAAAGTGGCACGGTCCTTTAGTGAGGGACGGGAGCACTTTTTGCGTTCTAAGCCAAATTGTCTCACTTTTCACCTCGAAATTTCTTTGCTGGGGAAGATTTCATCTTACTTCATGCTATGAATAGAAGTTAATGTCCAATTATCATTCCGGAAGACCCTTTCTGGCTAAAATATTCAAAATTTAGGTCTCCAATCATTTCACAAGGCATAATTAGGTCATCTTCAAGGCTAGGAATCAGTTATCTTGAAAAAGTGGCATGGTCCTTCAGTGAGGGATGGGAGCACTTTTTTGTGTTTCAGGCATCATCTTGCCTCCGAAAATTGATCAAAATTTACCTAGGCAAGAATATACAATTTCATCTTCAAAATGCTAACACTTAGACAAAATTTGAATTTTACCCCAAAAAATTCCCGAATCTAGACCTAACCTGGGACATATCTGACTTCCTGACAGACTCACCTTATCGACTCAATCTCGATCCTCGGGAGGACACTTAATCACTTTCAAAATTTGACTGGACTCAGCTTGAAAAATATCCAAAAGAAACCCCTAAGGTTTAGCCCTAGCCCAGACAGACAACTCACTCATTCAAAACCCTAAAAGCAGAGAGAAGAGCAGGCAAAACAAAGGCAAAAAGAGGGGGTCCCCATTTTAATGGGGCGATGTGTGAAAACGTCACAACAGTACCCTGTTCAAAGGCAGCATTATACAGTTCTAACAGTTCAAGGCTAATCCATTCTATGCTTTCTTTATAAAATTCTGCCGGTAATCCATCCACTCCCGAAGATTTTCCATTAGCCAAGGACATGATTGTGTCATCAATATCCTTCATCATGATATCTTTGTCTAACTCTTTAGCCTCATCCTTAGATATTTTTTAAGGAATCAGTTTGAGACACTTAGCGAGCATGCTTTTATTATCTTCATCTTGTTTTGATGTAAAAATCCCTTGAAAGAATTCTCTGAATGCCCTCCTCACCTCTTGAGGTTCATTTGCAAGGACCCCATTGACTTGAATTTCCTTTATATATTCTCTTTTCTACTTGTTCTTGACCAATTTGAAGAAGTAGTTAGTCCCCTTATCCCCTTCTTTTAACCATGTCATCCTGGCTTTGATTTTCTGCCCCTGAAATTTATAGTTTTGAATCTTCCTCAACATCATCTTTGTTCTGATCAGTTTATTTTCCATCTCCTCATTATGGACTACATACTGTAGGTCCTCTATTTTATTAAGCTTGCAGTGTAGTTCATCTTCAGCCTTGTTTCTGCCAAGTGTCTTCTTTTACCCCACAAACTGAAACATTTTCTTCCAAAACTGCACCAAGGAATCCCACTTATCAATTGGATTCACTGTTCCATTATAGGCAAGTGGCCATTCTAATAGCATCTAGGCAGTCACTATCATGGAGAAGGGAGACATTGAGTTTAAATACATTTTTGTTTTTATCTCTCTGTCGATTGGTTTGAGCCATCTCAAGATTAATCTAGGCTGAAATGGGGAAGTGATCAGACATGGTGACCGGGGTGACCCTGACAGGGTTATCACTGCCATCGTGCATGAAAGAGAAGGCCACATGATCTGCATAGATTCTATCTTGTCTGCAATATATCCTCTGTCTGCCAGCTTGATTATTGCACCATATATACTAGATGGCAGAGGACAGATCTATTTTGTTAGCCAAGGGGTCAACAACATTAAGCCTCCTTTTGGCCTTAGCTCAAAAGAATTGTTCATTGCCTTTCCAACAAGCCTTTTTTCCTCCTTGCTTGTCTTCTTTTAATTCAATCATATTAAATTCTCCTAATAGAATCCAGTAGGCTTTAGGCATGGATGTGGCCATCCAATCCCATAAGGCAGCTCTTTCTCTATAGTCATTAGATGCATATATCAAGCAGATGCCAATATTTTCTCTCTTATATTTTATGGTAATCGAGCACACCCTATTACAAGGGGAGTACCTTGAAAGGCAGACATGTTCAGCCCATTTAGGGCCAATCAATATAGTTGTTCCCCCTTTACCCTTTTCATGCTCAGTTATGAATCTTGTGGCCTGTTTCCAGATAAATTTCATAGTGTTAGAGGCCTGGAATACAACAACTTTTACTTCTTGGAGGCATACAATATCAATATTTTTCAGTTTTTTGCACTAGGTCCTAACCACATACTTTCTGTCACTCATCTCAAGTCCTCTAACGTTCCAGCTTGCAATGTTCAACATCATATTATGGTTTAGATTGAGGAGGGTTCTTTTGGTTCTTATAAAGCTTGTTAAAGAACTCAGGCATCTCTCCTCCCTTTTTAGTAGTTTTCTTCTTAGAGCTCGAGTTGGATAGAGACTGTGTATCCATCATTTTCCTCTTCTTCTTCTTCTCACTCTTCTTTACAACCATTTCAAAGGGTTCAGCATCTTCTTATGTGCCAGCTTCTATCATCTCAATTTCAGTGTTACACAAAGCTATCTCTTTGCCAAATGCCTCATCTCTTGGTTGGAGGTTGGACTTAATGATTCAGGGGACATCTCCCATATGCAGAGGAGCCATTTGTTTCATATTCCTAAATAACTTTGCCCTCGCTTGCATAGATTCCAAAGCGAGTTGTTGAGCATTTTTCTTTTGGCAACTATCAATGCCATTGGGATCTACTGACTGAGAATTGGAGCAAGTCACCTATCCCCCCTGCTTGGTAGCAGGGATAACAACCAATTCTTCCTCAAATATTGGGTTTAAAAGAGAGATATTATAGTATTTGGGTACTTCTCCATTCTTACAATTAGACTTATCACTGATAGGGCCGTTGCTTATTTCTATGTCAGTGCCCCAACAAATTCTAGGGGTTTCGTAACATTAAAAACTCCCCTCTAATTATCTTTTAGCAAGGGACATTCCTTCCTGGTATGCCCATCCTTTTTGCAATGAAAACAAGCATTCAAGTTTCCAAGTACTTCCATGTCCCAACATGATGTTTCACCTTCAACCGTCAGAGTAATTTTATCTGGGATAACAGAATTGGGGTCTAGAGCAATTAAAACCTTAGCATTCAAATGAGGTAGGGTAACCCTCGACTCCTCAATATGGAGCACGTTTCTGAGGGGTTTCAATAATTGAGGCAAAAAGGACCAGTATTGAACAAAGACTGTCCAACATCCCAAAACCCTTTCTTTAGGACATGGTCCTGCATATTGTGGTTTTTTCAAGACAACAACAAAAAGCCCTTTTTGCATCATATGACAAAAATTGACATATGCTCCCAGTTTCTTTCCCCACACATTACCAATCCAGTCGTCAAAAAATCTACTTGAAGGCAGATCGTTTAAATCCATACAGACAAAATATTGAAACTTTTTTTAGTTTGGACTGTTCATTCTTAATTGCCTTCACCATATCTTCATTTGGAGTCAAAGAAGAATTTTAGGACCAGGAAGAGGCATTTTACCATCTCTTCCATCTCTGGGGTCACCATTTTCAATGTTGCCTCCATTTCGAAGTCCATTTCCATTGGTCCCCAGTAATCCTCCTAGTTCCAAATCATTGGTCGCCAAGATTCTTCCATGAAACACTGCAGACGAAGGGCACTTTGGACGAGTATCTTCCACAGAAACAACGACTTTGTATGACAATCTTTGATTTCCAATTGCCGGTCTAACTTCCTCATTCTTGTTTTTATCAGTCTTTCAAACCTTATCACAGCCTTCTTGGGCTTCATTAATGTCGCCCATCACATTGCCTTCTGCAATGAATTAATATGATACTAGAAACTTTAGGGCCGGACTCTTGGCCAAACAGGGCAAGTGTAATCAGCGTTTTTGAATACAACAAACAAATTAGAAACATCAACCTTCACACATGCGAACAAGAAAAACCAAACAAGACAGAATGAAAGCCAAGGGAAGCAAATAAAGCACAAAAATCATAGCAAATGTGGAAAGGAGAACAAAGATCGCCAGGACATCAAGGATGGCCAGGTTGCATGCACGCTCGTCGAGGAGGATGAGGTGTCTATTCACCTTCCTCAGAGCGCACCCACCTGCTCAACACTAACTCTTTTTCCAAAAATAGGGCTACTGAAATAGCAACTACCAGAAATAACCTTGGCTATAAATAGCAAATTGATGCATGAATCTCCATGCTGATTTTGATAAACTCCTTGCTTTGAAACATGACAGATTCATTGACAAATATTGAAACCCTAATCAATTGGAAAATCGTTTCCTAAGGTTTTGTTGAGATTGAAAATGGTGACCAAATCCTTTTAACAAGTGTATGATGAAACCCTAGAATAAGAACTTGATGACCTTGGCAATAGACCCATGAAAACTATCATCAATATATCTATGCATAATTTTTAAAACTGGCTGGTAACTGCCATGAAACCCACAGATTTTATGCGTTTTCAATTTACTTCTCAACTATTTGACCAAATGTTAAATTTGATATTGTTGGTCAATTGTTTGTCATAATTCTCGGACTTAAATATTGAAGAGTATTAATAGCTTATCATTCAAAATCATAATCATTTGTGTTGCTTACTGCATGATTAGTTTGAGTTTGTAAGTCTGGATGGCTATGCTGCTAAGGCATTCTTAATTATCTATTTCTAGCATTGTATACATTGTAGTATTATGTGGGCTTGCTGCGAGTAAGTTAGTGTCCCAATTATTGTATGTTGTCACCTTGCCTTTGTTGGGATTTGGGTGATTGGAGAGTGAAAGGGTTTATGCATCTCATCAAACATTTGCAAAAAATTCAAAAATCTCATGTTGAGGCATTATAGTGGTATCAAAGTTGGTCTTGCTAGCTTATTCCAAAAGCTAACCATTTGTTGCAGAGTTTACGACATGTTCAGTAATAACAAAAAAATTAGAAAAGAAGAAATCATGAGAGATAGAAAAAAGACATCTCCATAAAAGACTTAATTTTTGGCAAGCTTTAGCACCTCACATCCTCCAAAGCCATATTGCCTCACATGTTGCTTTGATTGTTCCCTTGAGGAAAGAGCTACTACTTGTTGCTTCTTATTGGTTCATGTGATTGCACTTGTAGCAAGGTTAAAAGCATATCCAAAAATGGATTTCTTGTCATCAATAAAACCTGCCCAATCTAAAAACCTAGGATCTTTGCTTCTGCTATACAAAATGCCAAAGTTAAGTGTCCCTTTCACATATCTTACCACCCACTTCATTGCAACCCAATGTTTTGCCTTGAGTGTTGTCACGAGTCTAGAAATGTAACTCACGACCATAGTTCCAGGACTCACCACCCAACTCGGGATGTGGCAAAAAAATTGGCAAAACTCGGCAGGACAAGGCAAAATACCAGCTTCTACTGAGTTTTGCCTAAAGTAAGTCCTTGGAGAGTCCCGAATTCCTGAGACTCGGCTAGGGTCACTAAGCTTGGGACTCGCCAGGACTCTGTCGAGTTTTGCCCCTTTTTTTGCCGATTCCCGAGTCTGGTTAGCCTTGCCGAGTCCGAGTCTTGTTTCTCTCACGACATAGCTCAAATCAGGTCTAGTGGCTGTAAGATAGATAAGGCTACCCACTAGTTGCGTAAATACTGGCTCATTGATTACCTTTGGGTCTGATTAGGCTGAAAGCTTCAACTCTTTCTCCATAGGTGTAGACAAGATTTCACGATCTGTCATTTTGAACTTGTTGCGAAAATTCATGGCATATTTAGATTGAGAAATAAAAAAAACCACCACCTATTTGCCAAACCTCTACACCTAGGCAATAATGTAGGAGGCCTAAGTTTGTCATGTCAAAAGCCTTACTCAAATTATGAATCTTAGTTAATCAAATAATTGTCAATCTTATGTACCACGCCTTGGGTGCTGGCTTTAGGCCATAAAGAGCTTTCATTAGTTTGTATACTTGATGCTTCTTTCCCGCAACTTGAAAATCTTGAGGTTGTGTCATGTACACTTTTTCCTCCATGTCATGAGTGAGGAAGGCACTCTTCACATCCATTTGATGGACTTTCCAACCAAACTATATTGCCATGACTAGAACTAGACGGATAATGCTCATATTTTTTGTAGGATAAAGGTCTCTTGATAGTCAACACCTTCTCTCTATGAAAACCCTTTAGCAACCAATAATGCTTTGTACTTGTTAATTGTACCGTCAACTTTGTATGTAAACTTATTTGCAGCCAAGGGGTTTCTTCCTTGGTGGAAAATCTGAAGGAACACAAGCATTGTTTTTTATAAGACTCTGATGTTCGGTTTCCATGACCTTTTTCCATTTAGGTTTTCTTTTCGCTTCATTAAACACCAGTGACTCATAAATTTCTTGAATGTTGGCCATAAGAGAAAAGTTAATTGTGTCCTTTCTCTTGCCTATTGATGATCTCACTTTGATCATTTCATCATCTTGAACATCACCAACGAGTTTTTCCCACCACTTTGGTCTCTTTTTCGAACCCTCTATATCCTAATCAGTGTACGCATCATGACTTGGGTTGCCTATTTCTCTCTCATCTGGATGTTGATCCAGGTCCTCCTTAAGAAAATTAAGATTTCACATGCTCAGAATGATATTCCTAATGTTTAGAATCATTAGTGACCCCCCCTTCATGCAAATCTAAAAGAAGCTAGAGGTCTCAATCCTTAGCCTTCAGAGGCCGATCTGCAATACTCTTGATCTTTGAAGGGAGCTAAGAAGGCCCAGCTTCTTCATCAATCTCAACATCCTTGCCGAATGTCAAATGGTCAGTTGCAACATCGATTAGCCTGTGGGCTTTATGATTGTCAATTTATCTTGTAAGCATCAACTTGTGATTTTTGAGTCAAACTTGGTTCTTTTTGCATATGGAATCTAGACTCATATGCAGTAGAACTGAAAACCTTGACATGGCCCACTCTCAGTTTCCTCCCAAGCCATGCTTCCTCTGGGGTCTTCTTCTTCAGTGCTTGTGTGGGAGACCTATTGAGAAGATAAACAATAGTGTAAGCTGCCTTAGCCCAAAAACTTCTTAGGAACACTCTTGTTCTTCAACATACACTGAGCTATCTTTGTAATTGTATGGTTCATTCTCTCAACTACTCCATTTTGTTGTGGAGTACATGATGTTGTGTTTTGACATTTAAATCCGTTTTTAGCAGTGTTCCACGGAAACATGTTTCCCCCCTCAGGCTGTTGTGACGTATTCACACATCGCCCTATTGCAAATGGGGACCCCTACTTTTTGCTTTCTGGGGTTTGTTTTTCTAGGTCTTTTAGGGTTTTGTCTATTAGCCTTTGCATGCTGAGTGTTGCCAGGGGGATCACTCAGATGGCAGGCTCTGCTTGAGCCAAGGTGAGTCAGCAGGTGCTCCAGGTTAGGGTTTCTTTGAAAGTCTCCCTTAGGCCTAGTTTTGCTCTTGTTGCTAATAGTGTCTTGTTTGAGTTTCAGGAGGTCAATGAAGCTTGGTGAGTGAATATCATCTTTGAAGATCTGAGTTAGGTCAAGTTGGTGGGTGATGAAGTCTGGAATGTCATCCTGATCTTCAAATGCCCTGAAATTTGGCTAAGTCTGGAATGTCATCCTGATCCTGAAATTTGACTGTCTAGAAAATTGAAGAATTCTCCAAAAACTAGATTTGGCATTATAACTCCTGGAGGTCCGAAACCACTCTCAAACATCCTGACAGTATATATGGAATATAACTTAAAGTATAAGACTTATACTTAAATGTTATATTCCATACATGAATCCTGACGGAGAGACCAAAATGTCAAATTTCGCTTCTGACCCTTCCAAAGGGTCCAAAGCGAATTTCAATTTCGCTCCTAACCCTTCCAAAGGGTCTAGAGCGAAATTCTCCATAAGACATTCTGCTTTGACCCAAACTTAGAACTAACTCATTCCCAGGCATTATTGAGGGCAAAACACTTGTTTGGATGAAGAAATGTGAGAAATGAAGTCAAGATTTGAGCCTAAATGTGAATTTCGCTCCTGACCCTTCCAAAGGGTCTAGAGCGAAATTCTCCCTAGACACCTTTTTTCTCCTTGTTTGCACTAAAAGTCTTGTTCCTTGGACATGGTAAGGGTAAATTGGTATGTTCTAGCCCTAGGAAGTGATTGAAGGCATTGGAAAATGTGGATTTTGTCCAAGACAAGAATTTTGCTCCTGACCCTTCCAAAGGGTCCAGAGCGAAATTCTTAGAAGAGACCTTTTTCCCTTTTTGTTTGCACACAAACCTTGTTCCTTGGGCGTAGTTGGAAGGAGAATGATGTGTCTTTACCTTTTGAGGTGATAGAATGTGAAAGAATGAAGGGTTTTTGACCAAAACAAGAATTTCGCTCCTGACCCTTTCAAAGGGTCCACAGCGAAATTCATTTTTTCTCCATTTTGTTCTTTAACTTGACCAAGTTTGGAGCTTCTAAGGAATGATTTGAAGGCCTTGGATGCATATTTTCCTTGGAGAGAAGGTTTGAAGCAATAAAAAGATGGAAATCAATTTGGAAGAAGAATTTCGCTCCTGACCCTTCCAAAGGGTCCAAGCGAAATCCTCCATTTGACCTTCTTTTTGCCTTAAGCCCTAGGTTGACCTTGTTTGGAGCTAGTTTGATGGTGGATTGCCTTGATTGTGGTGAGAAGAAATTGGTTAAATCAAGTTTGAAGTGAGTTAAGGAGTAAAGAGGTGTGAAATCAACCCAAAACTTGAATTTCGCTCCTGACCCTTCCAAAGGGTCTAGAGCGAAATTCTTAGAAGACACCCACTTCTTCCTTGACTAGACCAAGATCTTAGTTTCTAAGGCATATTGAGAAGGTTTTGACATGGTCTTGCCTTAGGAAGTTAATGAAAGCATCAAAATGTGAAAATTTTGTCCAAGATCAAGAATTTCGCTCCTGACCCTTCCAAAGGGTCCAGGGCGAAATTCTTGCAATCACCTATTTTTCCCTTAGAGGAGGTCAAGTCTTTGGTGTTTATGGCATGGATGGAAGTGAGATAGCATGTCTTTACCTTTTGAGGTGGTTTGGAGTTGGAGAAATGAAGAATCAAGCCTAGAACATGATTTTCGCTCTTGACCCTTCCAGAGGGTCCAAGGTGAAATTTCAAAAAACCACTCTTTTCTCTCAATTTCATGCTAAGTCAAGTGTGGGCTAAGGTAAATTAAGATGGGATATGTCTTTAGGCATGACTTTGACTTGTTGGTGATCTTCAAACTTGAAGGAATTGAGCAAAAAGTTAACATGAATTTCGCTCCTGACCCTTCCAAAGGGTCTAGAGCGAAATTCTTAAAATCACCTATTTTCCCTTCAAAGCAAGTCAAGTCTTTGGTTTTTATGGCTTGGATGGGTGTGAAGTGGCGTGACCTTGCCTTCGAAGATGAATTGAAGTGAGAGGAATGAAGGAATAAGCTCAAAATATGGATTTCGCTCTTGACCCTTCCAAAGGGTCCAGAGCGAAATTCCTTAAAACACCCTTTTCCTTTCTTTTTTATGCCAAGCTAAGCTTAGACCAAGGTGGGAGAAGTTGGGGGATGCCCCTAGGATTGCCCTTGAATGGATTGTTGCCTCCAAAAATGAAGATTCTAAGCTTGGACAAGGATTTCGCTCCTGACCCTTCCAAAGGGTCCAGGGCGAAAATCCCAAATAGGTCCTGTCCTTGGCCAGGGTCCAGGGCGAAATTTTATGGGGCCTGTCCCTGGGAAGGATTTCAAGCGAACTTCATTTTGATAACTCTTATTGATGATTTAAGGTAGAAAATGCTATGTTAAATGAATTTATTATGTATCCTTAATCATCTTTTGGTTTATTTTGCAGATAGAAGAAGACTAGGCCAGGGCAAGGACGACCTCTTCCAATCCATCGTCATCAAGGACGTTCCACAGGCAAAAGGGAAGATTCAAGATGCTTTGAAGCATTGGAAGACTAGGAGTGTTCAAGGAGTTCAAGTTAGCCTCAAGACTTCATTCTTTCACAAGATGACAAAGAAAGGGCTTTGCCAACACTTCTAGGCGGAGGTGTGCTACCGGAGAAGAAAGACTTGACAAGAAGGAAGATTGGTCAAACAAAGGAAGTACATCATTCATCATGTCAAAAGACAAAAGAGGATCAACCAAGTCACAAGCATTAGACAAGGTGGCATCCCAGTCATCATTCTTCTAGTTGGATTGGTCCACCTCAGCATGATCAGATTCAATGCACCTAATTTACCGGAGGCGGCACAAACTTCGAGGCACCTACCCTTGCTTCCTATTGGTCCTCACTCTTGGAATGTAATTTTCTCATTGGCTAAGGAAGTTTGTTGTAACAAACCCTAATTAGGGTTTCTATCCTGTAATCCTAGCCATTGATTATAAATCAATCAAAGCCGTCTGTTTGTAAAGGGTTCTCTATATAAAGCCCTGGCTCCTCATTTGTAAAGGTTAATAGCTGGTTAATAGATAATAGCCGGTGAATAGTTAGAAATAGTGAATAGTCAGCTGATAGAATAGCAATTAGAGTAGATTAGGAGGACAAGGCAAGAAATTGTTGCCATTGATTGTAAATAAACTCCATTTTCATTGAAGTTATGGTGAAGTGTGTTGTTTCTTTGCAATTTAGATAATTAGATTGAATGAAAGAAGTTATTGAATGCACTCTCATGGAATCCCCCTAGTCCAAACCACTAGCTTCTTGCTGACTGTAAGTGCGCCTTGCGTGGTCAACTGGCATAGAATGAGCTTAATCTCAAGTCGTTACACGTCTATTGTTCATGCATTAATTTGAATGATGATCAGTATCTGATTTGAATATATTTGAAGCATCCCTCAGAAGATCGCATTGAGTTGGTATTGGATTGTTCAAGCCTAATGGTGAGACCCAGCCCAGTAGGACTCCACCTAGTCGTTCATCCATCTTCTTGCATTCTAGGTCTTAGAGTAGACTCTCTAAACTCTGTACCTTTTGCCATTTCTTTATCTTCCAACCAGTAGATAGGACTTGAGTTCCAGTAAATCAGACGTTCAAGTCGTCAAAAGTAAGTCCCCTTGTGATTCCAACAAAATCACATCGTACCACAAAGAGCTTATCCACACTTAGAGAACCTACATATCAGAACCTTGGAGTTACTCCGACTGATCCTTCAGCGAGATCTTCAGCAGTCGAGAAACTTTGTTCTGTTAACATATGGCCCTCGTGAATCTAACTGATGGTAAATCGGTTATTATCTGGAGAGTGATATATTAACAGAGCATATAGTTCGGAAGTTAAACATAAACAAACTAATTGTTATGAACGGTTGCCTTCGTAGGGGCATGTCCATACGTGGCAACTACCACGTATGGACATGTCCCTACGGAGGCAACCTTTCCTCTTGTATTTAAACTGGATTCAATGATGGAGATGATCAATAACTCACGACAATTAGTCTTCCAGAATCGCTGTCATTATTCTTTGATCCATATTTCACAACATGGTATCAGAGCCAGCATATTAAGAGAATAAATTAGACAGCCATATTACTCATAAGCATTTATCGGAAGTAAATAACAAATCGACGTAGAGGCTATATACGCAAAGGATATATCCGACTAAGAAAATATTCAAAATTTCAAGTAATATGAGAGTGGAAGATAGACTCGAAGGAGCCTCCAACTTCGTTTCCTGGAAGATACGAATCATTGCCATTCTTGAAGAACTAGAATTAGAGTCTTACATAGAAGAAAATCTAGACATGCCAAATGATGAACCAGAGAAATCTACCTGGAAAAGGCGTAATAATAAAGCAAAGAAAATAATTATTGACTGAGTCAAAGATCATATTCTTCCATCTATAGCCAGACTGCCTAAAGCATATGAAGTATTTAAAAACATTAAAAATACATATGAAGTTAACAATGCGAGCAGAATGTTAACCTTGAAACAACAACTTTTAAACATAAAGATGAATAAAGATGATACAATATCTACATACTTTTCAAGGATATTTGAAGTAAAAGACCAATTACAAACTATTGGAAATGAGGTAGATGATCAAGAAATCTCTCTCATAGCCCTAAGAGGATTACCAATTTCATGGGAATCCTACATTCAATGTATTAGCAGAACACCCCCCTTACCCAAATTTGAACAACTTAAGAATGAGTGCATTCAAGAGGAATCTCGGCTAATCTCAAGAGGATTAGGGCCAAATAAAGAAGGAGAAATCCAAGCACTTAATACAAATACCTTCAACAAAAAGAAAAAGTTCTCCAAACGGAAGAGAAGAAATAAAAACCATCAGAAAAGAGATATGTCTAAAATTCAGTGTTACAAATGCGACAAATATGGGCACACTCATAGAAATTGTCCAGAAAGGAAGAAAACACAAGCTACTCTAGCCGAAGTCAAAGGAGAAAACTCACTTTTCTTCTTAGCTCTATCAAGCGAAATAAATACAAATAAAAACACTTGGATCATAGACAGTGGAGCATCAAGGCATATAACCGGATTCAGAAATCAGTTTGAAACACTTAACGGGCACTCAAGTGAAGAGGTTACTATTGGAGATAACTCCACATATCCTGTGAAAGGAATTGGGACCTGTACTATCAAACTAAGAAATGGAGTATCTCTACAATTAAAGGATGTTCTGTTTGTACCTAGAATAAAAAGAAATCTAGTCTCAATCTCAGGCCTAGCTGATCAAGGATATCGGGTTACCTTCAATGAAGATAAAGTTCTACTCTGGCCTAAAAATACAAATATCAAAAATGCCATAACAGTAGGTTCAAAAGATGGTAGCCTATACAAACTATGCAGTGATCAAAAGGAAGCACTAAATCTTGAAGTTTCAAATAATAATGAATTATGGCACAAAAGATTAGGACACCTAAGATATAGTCCTTTATCCAACATAAAGAAGATTACTTCAGGACTGCCCCAACTAAAATTTGAACACACAGACATTTGCAAAGGATGTGCCTTGGGAAATAATGTGAAAGTTTCTTTTCCCTCAAGCGAGCACAAATCAAAAGTTATTTTAGAACTAATTCACTCAGACCTATGCGGTCCCATGTCAACACCATCCCTAACTAGATCCTTATACTACATAATCTTTGTTGACGACTACTCTCAAAAAACATGGATATATTTTCTAAAGTGCAAAGACTCAAATGAAGTACTATCTAAGTTCAAAGAATTCAAGGCACTAGTAGAAAACCAGTTAGGGAAGAAAGTTAAGGTGTTAAGATCCGACAATGGGGGAGAATATACATTTGACAACTTCAAAGACTTTTGTAATTCTGTTGGGATTAAGAGGGAGTATACTGTACCATATAATCCACAACAGAATGGAGTAGCAGAAAGAAAGAATAGAACCATAATTGAAGCAGCAAAAGCCATGATGCATGACCAAAACTTACACACTTCATTCTGGGCAGAAGCTTCAAATACAACAGTCTACATTCAAAACAGATGTCCGCACTCAGTTTTAGAAAACGTAACTCCTGAAGAAGCTTTTACAGGGAACAAACCAGACTTAAGTCATTTAAGGATATTTGGCTGTCCCGTATATATACATGTTCCTAAAGAAAAGAGGACAAAACTAGAACCATCCGGAAAAAGAGGTATCTTCATTGGCTATAGTGAAAATACTAAAGGATATCGCATTTACATTCCAGGGAAAAAATCTGTTGAGATAAGTAGAGATGTAAAATTAGAAGAAAACACTACACTCAAAGAACCCGAGGATGATAACATTACTAAAGAAGAAGAAGATCACATAACTGAGATTGAGAGGGAGAATATCATAGAAAATTCTGAACCTTTAGACACTGAGAGGGAGGACATCATAAGAGCTTCTGAACCTCTTGTTGATGAAAATATTGAAACACTCAATAACAAGAAAAGACCTCTATGGGCAAGGAAAATGATTGAAGAGAATAATGTAGAACCAAATGAAATTCCCAAAGAAAATAAGAGAACAAGAACTCTAAAATGTTATGCTGCACTTCTAACCGAACTCACAAATTTTGAACCAACAAATGTCAGAGAAGCCTTATCAAAACAGGCTTGGAAAGATGCTATGGTTGAAGAATATCAATCTATACTAAAGAATGATGTTTGGGATATAGTGCCTAGACCAAAAGACAAATCAGTTGTCTCATCCAAGTGGTTATTCAAGATCAAATATGCATCTGATGGCAGCATTGAAAAACATAAAGCTTGCTTTGTGGCCAGGGGATTCTCTCAGAAAGCAGGAATTGATTATGAAGAGACATTTGCCCCAGTTGCTCGGTATACGTCAGTAAGAAGAATCATTGCAATTGCAGCATCCAAAGGATGGAAAATTCACCAAATGGACATAAAGACTGCCTTCCTAAATGGTTCAATTGAAGAAGAAGTATATATAGAACAACCAGAAGGATTCACCATACGTGATAAAAATTGCTATGTTTGTAAACTAAAGAAAGCTCTCTATGGGTTAAAACAAGCACCTAGGGCCTGGTATGCAAGGATAGACAACTATCTCTCCAAACTAGGGTACTCCAAGAACCTAGCAGATCCCAACATCTACTTCAAGGCTTCAAATGGCAATATGATTATATTGGTCCTTTACGTGGATGATCTTTTGATAACAGGAGAGGATAATCTCATTGAGAAATGTAAGCAAGATCTGGCAGCAGAATTCGATATGAAGGATCTAGGGCTTCTACATTATTTCCTGGGATTAGAAGTATGGCAGAAGAAAAACTACATCTTCCTAAATCAAGGAAAGTACACCACAGATATTCTAACTAGATTTGGGATGATGGAGTGTAAGCCATTAGCTACACCAATGGAAACTAATTTGCACAAGCTGAAAATTGAGGCAGAAGATTCAGAACCTACAGATCCCACACTCTACAGACAAATCGTCGGTTCACTCATGTATTTGGTAAATACTCATCTTGATATCTGCTATGCTACAAATGTATTAAGTCACTTCATGTGTGAACCTAAGAAGATACATCTAATGGCTGCTAAACACATTCTAAGATATTTACGAGGCACAATCGGACTTGGCTTAAAGTATGAAAATGTTGAGATTCAACTTGAAGGATATTCTGATTCTGATTGGGCCGAAAGTACCACTGACCGTAAAAGTACTACAGGGTGTTGCTTCAGTCTTGGTTCTGCTATGATATCTTGGTTTAGCAGAAAACAGTCAGCAGCTGCACAAAGCTCCACCGAAGCAGAATATATGGCAGCCTCCATGGGAGCTCGTGAAGCGGTATGGCTAAGAAAGTTATTATTTGGATTATTTGAAAAAAACTTTGAATTCAACAATAATTCATTGTGATAATCAGAGCTGTATCAAGCTCTCAGTAAATCCAGTTTTTCACAATCGATCCAAACATATTGAGATCCCTTATCACTACACAAGAGATATGGTAGATCGAAACGTCATAAAACTAGTGTACATCAGTACTAAAGAACAAAATGTTGATATCTTCACCAAGCCACTTGCAAGATTGAAGATAGAATACTTCAGAAGTAAACTTGGTATGACTAGATTATAATTGAGATTATTAGGATGAAATTCCTACCATGTGTAATTTGTTCATGAATAAATAAATAAAATGTATATTGCAATATTCTAACTGTGTTCAAGAAGATGACGATCTTCTTATGTTTAAGGTTACTATTTCAAGGAGACGATCTTGACAATAGTTGACCAAGTGTCAAGATTGACTACATTAAGTTGTTGTCTCGGACTGTGCCGGATATCTTGATCCTAAAGTATGTGATCATCTCATGATTGACTTCTTAAGTGATTGTCCCGGACTGAGCCGGATATCATGATATTGAGTTTATTGTCATGACAAGACTATATTAAATGTTGTCCCGAATTGTGTCGGAAGTCATGACAGAATATGCTCCCAAGAAAATTACTTAGATCCACTCCTGCTAAGAGGGAGTGTTAATATATAGCCCTCGTGAATCTAACTGATGGTAAATCGGTTATTATCTGGAGAGTGATATATTAACAGAGCATACAGTTCGGAAGTTAAACATAAACAAACTAATTGTTATGAACGGTTGCCTCTGTAGGGGCATGTCCATACGTGGCAACTGCCATGTATGGACATGTCCCTACGTAGGCAACCTTTCCTCTTGTATTTAAACCGGATTCAATGATGGAGACGATCAATAACTCACGGCAATCAGTCTTCCAGAATCACTGTCATTATTCTTCAATCCATATTTCACAACATGTTCAAGAGAGGATAAGATACCTTGGTATTTTATTCTGTGTTCGCATGTGCATGAAAAAAACATCAACACAGGCCCAAGTCCCCCCATCCCCAAAACACGTCCCCGAAACTTTTTCCCTTTGTCCCCTTGTCCCCAAAGGCCATCCCCACGTCCCCCTGTCTCCCTATCCCCAACGGTCGTGAAACAATGGTTTTTAGCACAAAAGTTAGTGAATTAGTTAGAACAAAATTTACGTCCATTATCAAACCTGAGAGTGATTATTGAAGTAGACTCTTTTTCTACTTATGCTTTGAACTTTCAGAATTCCTTAAACACTTCTGATTTTGTTTTTAAAGAAATAAACCATTTTCCTATTGAAATCATCAACAAACAATAGAAAATAGTTGGCACCAGTGACCGTTGCTGTATTCATTGGCCCACATAAATCTGCATGAACTAGTTGAAGTTCTCTCGAGGCTCTGCAAGCTTGTCCATTTGAAAATGGAGTTCTATGCTATTACCCTACTTGGCAAGCTTCACAAACATCCTGTATCTGTTGCTGGATTTTAGGTAAATCTTCTACCATATTCTCTTGAGCCAACTGAGAGAGATAAGATAGGTTGAGATGCCCATAATGTTGATGCCATAGTGTATTGATATTTGATGCACTCCTAGTTGTCGATGCATGTTCATGAGCTTCTTTAGTATTAGTCATCTGATACAACCTATGATTTTCTATGCCAGCTATGATAGTTTGCTTGGACTCCTTGTCAACAATACAACATTTGTGTGTGCTAAAAATTACATCCAACTTGGGATAGTGGCGCATAATCTAACTCACTAAGAGCAAATTGAACTCCATGCTTGGAACATAATACACATTTAGGAAAATGATTTTTTTTCCCTCCGGAAGTGATTTGAACATTCCTTTTGCCAAAAATTGTATACTCTGAAGAGCACACAAAAAATATTGAGAGGGCTAGGGGATGAATTAGTATTTTAAAACTTTTAAACACATGAAACTTCATAAAACATAGAGAGCAAAAATCAAGACACAAACACCAATTTTCTCGTGGAAACCCATTTCACATAAAAAACCCATGACACACAATAGTTTTTATTAACAACGAGCACCAACCCAAATTACAAAAGTGAGCACCAACTCACTGAGAGCACCTACTCTCCTTGAAGAACCAACTTCAAAAACCTGAAGCACGAACTTTAGTATAAGCAACAACTCAAATGCAATACTCAATAAAACTTTCCAGAAAACACACCACTTAAAACACCCAATGAAACAACAACACTCAAAAAATCTATAACAACAGCCCTGAAGCATTCTTGTTTGTTTTCCAAATTCTTCTCATGACCATCTCAGAGGTGTAAATATGTCCAACTCCTTCAACCCACTACAACTCAAAAATCACATACACACAATCTATACCTTGCACTTACATGATTGAGGCATTCAAGAGGATAGTTTTAGAAGAGTTAATCAAAGTTAGAAGATCATCATCATCACTGCCGAAGTTGGATAATGATATTCCTTCATGATGATCTATCAAGTCTACAAGTGCAAATTGAAGTGGCATCTTAGTCATCATCCCAGTCACTATCTCCACCAATCAAAGAAGTTCCACACCAGCATGTCTATATGCAATGAACCTGACTCGTCCACAACGACACAAACTTCGTGACACCTACCCCTATTATCTATTGGTTGGATATTCCAGATATGACATGTCAAAATGTTGTAATTATTTCATTGGCCAGAATTGAGTTTGTTGTAACAAACCCTAATTAGGGTTTTCATTGTAAAATTTCGGCCATTGATCTCAAATTGATCCGAGCCATTGAATTGTATTGAAAGCATTATAAAAGGCTCAAGCTCTTCATTTGTAAAGGTTAATAGTAGTAGGAGAAGAATATAAAAGAAGTTAGAATAGATTAGGAGGAGAATAAATTGTTGTTAAAGACTTGTAAATGAGATACTCTTTTCATTAAAGTTATGGTGAAATGTATTCTTTCAACAAGTCTCTTGGTTTTTACTTCTCAATTTACTTTCATTTTGATTAGATTGAATGGAGGAATTTGTTGAATGTATTTGTGTGGAATTTGTTTAGTCCGTACCACTAGCCTCTTGCTGATTTTAAGTGTGCCTTGCCAGCTCAACTGGAGTGATATGAGCTTAACCTCAAATTGTTTTAAGTCCATTGCTTATACATTAACATGAATGGTGATCAATGTTTGATGATAATGATTTGAATATCTTTGAACTATCCCTTAGAAGATTGCACTGAGCTTGTGTCAAATTGTTCAGTTTGATGGTGAGACCTTGCCCAGTAGGATTCCATTGAATCATTCACCCATTGTCTTGCATTCTTAGAATTAGAATAGACTCCCTAAACCCTATGTCTTTTGCTCTTTCTTTATTCTCCCAACAAGTAATCAGGATCTAAGTTCCAGCGATTCAAGTTTTCAACAATTCAACGTAAGTCTCCTTGAGATTCCAGCATAATCACATCAAACCAACGAGCTTATCCTCAGGTCACGACCCGACATTCCAGAACTTTGAAGTTATCTCAAGTGATCCTTAGGCTAATCTTCAGCATTTGAGAAACTTTGTTCAAGAGAGGATAAGATACTTTTGGGTATTTTATTTTGTGTTCGCATGTGCATGAAAAACACATCAACAGGTATAACCAGTACTAACCACCAGTTTAGTGACACTTCCTAGGGTTTGGGTAGATTGTCACGACATGGCTTGCACTAGAGCTTTATACCATTCAAATTGTGAGCATCAAAGTATATAGGTAAACAATGTACTTGCTTTTTGCAAGCAAGGGAATCCCATGCGTGGAATGTTGCCTATAGAAGGACCTAAAAATATTGCAAGCGATGCTTTGTAATATTTCCCATTCAAAACCCTATTGGAATTATAGATTACTAATTATTAATATCTATCATTTTGAGTAGGCTCACTTTACTTAACAATAGTTAGTTGATACAACATCTAATTTTAGTCTCCAAATTGTTTGGTGGTTACAAGCATAGTGGCCAACATTCTCCGAATTGAGAAAAGACCACCTGAATTTTTCAGCTGCGCATATTAAAACCTTGTTTTTTGGAGAGTGTGGGTCAATGGTGATCCACTTGTTTTGTAACCCTAGCTGACCGAAAATTGCAAATTGAACCAGAAGTTTATTCTACAGGCTTTAGAAAATTTGCTTAGGAAGAAATCTGCACCATTCTTTTCTTATTCTTCCTAAAGTTCTCTTGCTCAAACATATTTCATGTTTACTTGATTAGTTCTTTGATGAACATGGCAGCTATGCTTATAAGACATAGGCTATATATTCCATGTAATGATTATATTATACATCTTTATAAATTTTTTATGTGGTGCAATTCTCATGGATCTCCACAATTTTTATATGGATTCTATCTGCATGGAATTAATTTTCTTATATTTTCCAAATATATCAACTTTTATTATGAGTCTCTTTTTATTTTTAATTCTTATATGTATGTGAACTCTATGTTCCAGTCTTTCTTTTTGTGTAACCTGGTGAAATTGCTATATAACTACAACATTATGCTGATATATGCTTAAAATGTTTGCCCTATGTGCTAAAATTGTACACGAGGAAGACTATATGTCTCTGCCAACATGATTCTTGCCTTTTGATCTTTAATAGAGAAAATAAGTTTTATACTTTTCTATGCATTCCCAAAAACAGTTGATTTTCTATTTACAATTTTAACTTGTATATGTGGTCAATATCTTAGTAGAAATTTGTGATATTGTGAGCCCATCATTTATCCCTCTTATTTTTATGCTCTGGATTGTTTTCTACTCATATGGAGCAGATAAAATCAGGAGATGTTCGTGTTTTAGCAGCTACCTCATTCGAATTGGTAAAGCCGAACTGGTCTTCTGAAATTCGCCATTATGGATTTAAATTGCTACAGGTATGCATGCCATTAAATGCTTCATGTCTATTGATCTATAGGTGCAATTTAGGATTTTGGCTTTATTTGCTTGTATATCCTGTTCCTTTACTGGAAAACTTGTATGTATGCTGTTTTATGTCTTTTTACATAAGGTCTTTCCTATTTTGTGTCATTAATCTTTCCCAGTTTTAATGCAAATTATATGTTCTTGGTCTAGATTGTTTGAAAGCCGTGTCACTGGAAACAAGCCTTTGCCAGTGTTATGTTTGAGTACCTAGCATTTCCATGCAAATTTTAACTTAATAAATTCCTATATAAATTAGCAAGATGTTAGTGTACTATGAACATGTCTGCATATAAAAGAGTTTGATTTCTGTGAATAATTTGAATGCTATAGTCTTCAAGTGCAGATTTCTGTGCATTGTACAGAACTATGAATTAGTTGTAAATGTTAATGTATGTGCATGTCATGTTTCATATATCCTTAAGGTCTTAATAGGATTTAAGTGTAGATTTCTGGGCATTGTATAGAACTATGACTTAGTTGTAAATGTTAATGTATGTGCATGTCATGTTTCGTAAATCCTTAAAAGTCTTAACAGGATTTCAATGATTAGGATCAGCTCATTTTAACAAATAAATCATGAATGCTTAATTGGATCAACAACACACCATCTTGTTTGGGTCTACAACATACCATGATTTGTTTCCATTTGACAGTTTTTGAATTTATTGTCCCCTGGTGACTTCTGACCATTCACTTATATTTGATAGTTTTCTTTGACCCCTAGACAAGCTCACCCAACCCATAAATTTTATTTGTTTAAATAGACAAAAAATGTGCTGTTGTGTATGACACTTTGGGCCTTGACAGTCCCAATTTTATTACCTACTAATTTTTTGTTGTTGCTCGAATTGCCTTCTTTTTAATTCAAAAGAAACTAATCTTTCAGTTGCCCCAATTTTGATACAGGTTGTTTGAAATATTGGTTAAATCGCCTCCCATTTTAAATGAATTGTGAAACTTTTCTTGGCATTGATCCATATTAATGAAATTAATTTTTATTCTTATTTGTTGCAATTGCTTCCATTTTTAAGATATGTAATATCCAGTTTCATCCCTTAGTTTTTTCAAATTGACTTTCCTTATTTTGTTAGTATAGATCCTATTTTTATATCAGTTATAATAAATTTATTGGATGTCACCACTTATAGTTGCAATTTGCATAGAAAAATAGAGGCTCTAGAACCAATGCAGATGGATGAAATTGAATTATCTATCCATCTCAATCATTATACAAATAACATTCCTTTTATTTGATTTTCACAAGGCAATCACATTTCCTAGATTGAGGTGATATTTTCAGGTAGATACTCAAGGAATTAATAGAGGCACAAGAGTCTTTTAACTCCATGAAAACTTTTGCAAGTGTTATAATCCAACAATAACTTATGTATTTAATTTACTGTATAAACTATTTGGCATTTACATTCATTTTATATTTTCCTTTGGTGTGTAAAAGCCATTTAACCTTAGTATCACAATTTGACATTTTATTTTCCCTTGTTTTGCTCATTCATTGCTGACATGTCTCTTGCATCTTTTGATGGAATGGTGATGTACAAATTGTTATTGATCAATGGATTGTTAGACATATTCACAACATCCATTTTGCAACTTCCAAAAGTCAACAAAAAACAAGAATGTTTAGATGAAGGAATATAAGTGACTTCACACATATCTTTCTCTCTTGGTCACTTGTGGGATTTCAAGGCTGTGTCTCAGAGTGGGAGAAGATTGGTTTGAAGTTACTTTGAGTGAGTTATCACCACTTCGCAAAGATTTTAAAACAAATTGAGGATTTAGAGAGAATTCAAGAGGAAAATGAACTTTTGCTATCCATTGAGAATGCCCACTTAAATGAAGTATTTGAAGGAAAATTCTAAAAAATAAAAAAATTGGCATTTCAAAGTATTGAAATAGATGTTAGTGAAAGAAAAAGTCAATTATATTGCTATTTGATCAATAATAATCATCAAGATATAAACAATAAAATTTTTAAACCATAATCATTTCGAGATAGTTGGTAAACCTAGAAAGGGAATGCCATTATCATTACAACATGGTACAATGGTCCTTGGAGATGGCTATATTCTCATTTAGTTGATAAAACTTAATGCGCATACACATCTTAAGTCTTATTATTGGTTCTCTTCGTACTATGTTGTCAGATCCTCCTCTTTAGCCTTTGGTTTGCGTATTGGTTTGGTCCTGCTTCGCCACTCAGTATGCCTAGGGTACTGTTATCACAAAAGCTTGCACCCTTGCTAAGCTATCAACTCAACAACCTTGTGAAATATGGAAACAACCCCGAAGTGTGGGACCTTGCGCAAGGGGTTGAATCTCCGGAGAAGGCTGACTTCCTTTATCAAATAGGTGCAGGTGTTGAACCAACTCAACACTTCAAACTAACTCCTAAGCCTATCCTAACAAATTGCAGAGGTAAAGGGAAGAAAGAAATGCTTGAAATAAAAAGAGGTGATGCACCAAGAAGAGATTGTTCCTCTCCCCACTCCAAATCGCACAAGGAAACAACTGAAAAGCCCAAGAGATGCGCAAACTTCAATTGCATGAGTGACCCAAACACATGTGTGGAGGTTAGAATTTTCTAAGAGTCAAGAGGGGAGAAGGATTCCCACAAAGACACACTGAGAAAACAAGTTAACACAACATACATGTGAAAGGAAACCACAAACATACACTTATAATGGAGGTAAGTGTTGTTTGTAACTAGGTAAAAATGGGTTCGGATTTCCTTAAGGCAACATCCGAACCCATATAGGACTAGGTCCTATCCTAAAAGGGTAACGTGCCCCCAAGTTGAGCCCAACCCTATACCTCCACACCAACCTAAATACTCCACGCCACAATAAATAAATTGGCACCAAAAGAGGGAGGCCGACTTGGATTTAATAAAGGCTAAGGACTCATATAAATAAAGGTTAAATTGCAAATGCAAATACAATTCAGTTATCCATGAAATCAGCGAATTAGCTTTGCAAACAAGAGGTGCGAAATCACCAAAGAAGGTTGTTCGAATTTGTCCAAGGATTGGGCGAACTTATTCAAGAGGATACAGGGCATTTTGGTGCAGTCTTGAAGCATGCAAAAAGGGCAGATCTGATATATAAAGATCAGATTCAGAAAAGCAAGCTAAGTATTGTATTTGTGCAATAAGAGTGAATACATAATCTGACCTGTGGGTCTTTAATGCTAGGTTTTTCCTCATTGGAGGTTTTCCCAGGGTATTTGTGTTTGTCTCTTGGTTCCTTGTTTCATTCTTGAATTTACTTGATTATAGTTTACTAAATTACAAATCTAATTAATAAACTAGGGCATGATTAAATGTTACAAATCTGATTACTAATCTAGAGCATGAATTTAACATGGTATCAGAGCTAAGGTTATACTAACCCTTAGATTTCAGTAAGCTCTTACCTTCAGGTTGTTGTTCGTCTTTTATTAAGATAATGACAGGGGTGAAGTTAGAGGGCATCATCGGGTCTTCATCGAGGAGTCATTCTTTAATTCATTAAAGATTGTGGAGATTTGAGTGAAGAATCAAAGAAGGAAGTAACTGATATTTCTCCTTTCAGATTTTCAGATCTCTGGAATGCAAAGTGTATACTGTGGAGTTATTACCTTATTCAGACCTTCAGAGTTGTTGATTTTCAGAATTGGTCTAAACCCTAGATTGGTATATATTTCATGATTCTTAACCTTTGATGTGATCCGATCCAATTTTAATAATGATTGAATCTTTGATGGTATGGTAGATTTATTTTGCTACTAGACATGCAACTACTATTTTGTATTGCTAACAAAATCAGTTGTATTCCCACCAATCTTCAAACCCTAGCTGACTGTGCTAAGGCACATCAAGAGGAGATTGCGAATTATGGCCTTTTGAAGATAGACTGCTCTATTTTGATCTTTTATGCTCGCCTTCTCCTCTTTTCCAAACCCTACTTCACAATGCTAACCTGTTTTGGGCACCAAATAGCAAAATTAAATGAAAAAAAAAGTCCAAAAAATTGTTTTTTTAGTGGCTGGGAGTTTCCAGATATGTGCGAGAGTGCTAGGTCGGGATTGGTGAGTGTGACCTGTTGATGTGTTTTTTAGACACAATCTAACACAGAATAAAAATACCCAAAAGTACCTTATCCTCTCTTGAACAAAGTTACTCAAATGCTGAAGATTAGCTTAAGGATCACTTGAGACAACTCCAAGGTTCTTCAAAGTTGGGTCACGATGTGTGGATATGCTCCTAGATTTGATGTGATTATGCTGGAATCACAAGGGGACTTACATTGAATTGTTGAATGCTTGAATTGCTGGAACTTAATGATCTGATGTTGCAATCTTGTGATGCTTTTTATCCTGATGTAGCTTGAGTTTAAAAAAAAGGCAAAAGGGAAAGGGTTGAGGAAGTCTAAGCTAAGACTTAGAGTGCAACAAAAGAGTGAGTGATTCGATGGAATCCTACTAGGCAAGGTCTCATCATCAAACTGAACAATTTGTCACAAGCTCAGTGCAATCTTCTAGGGGATAATTCAAAGATATTCAAATCATTATCATCAAACATTGATCACCATTCAAGTTAATTCATAAACAATGGATGTATAACAATTTGAAGTTAAGCTCATATCATTCCTGTTGACCACATGTAATGTCCCCATCCTAGTCAGGGACTTGGGTTTGAGGAGTTAGCCTATTTTTGGACCCTTGTAGGCTAACATGGTATGGATAAAGGGGTCAGTAACGCAGTATCTTGAGGAGTGGTCTATCTATTTGTTCGAGTTCAATGTTGAGTTCAGTTTTGGTCTTCGTTTCATTAGTTTCTGACACTTTGAGGATTTCCTATTTTTTAGGGAAAAATTGCTAAAAATAGACATTGTCTTATTTTCATTGGCATGGCGAACTGTGGCCCTAGCTTCTGACAGATTCAGTTTCCGAGCAATAATGAGAGATATGAATTTTTAAGTGGTTCCACAAGCAATTAATATTTTAATGAAATATTAATATAAAATCATAAAGTGCATCACTTAAATTTATTTAAGTGAAAATTTATTATCTCCTAAGCTAGGCGTAGCTTTTAGGGTTAAGTTGGAAACCCTAAAAGCAAGTTATAATTTTTAAATCCCTAATTGCCAGAAATCGCACCTTTTGGGTATTTAGGTAGCCAAGATGGAAATTAAACCTCATTCATTGATAGTGAGCATTTGACATTTTCTTCTGAGCACTTGGCTATGGCGGCTAGGGTTTGGACCTGTTTTGGAGAGCGTGCATTCTTCAAAATTCAGTAGCTTTGAGATTGTGAAAGATCAATCCAATTGTTGCAGCTTGGTTGGCTTTATTCAGAAGTCAAATTGAATTGAATTGGGGCAGATTTGGCTTCTTACAAGGCAGATTTGTTGTAGGTTTCCCTATTTACTGTTTTGTTTTTAATTCTTCTGTGGTTTGGAGGCTTCTTTTCCCAAACACACAGCTTGCTCATTTATTGGTGCCATCTTCCACTGTTTGGGTGTCTTAGTATTAAATAAGAGCAGATCTGAGTTGTTTCAGAATAAAAATCAGAACTTTGTAAGTTGCTGATTTATTCTTTCTCTTCAATAAATTGGCTAAGGACCTACAGGTATGTTTCTAAATTTTCCAATTCATTGTTTCAGTTGATTAAATTCATGTATTATTTCAATATGTGTTGCAAATTAAAGAAACCCTCTTTTGCAACTTTTGTCTATTTCTGAAAGACCATCTTAATAATTAAAAATTACAAAGAAGATCTACAAATTACAGCAGGTTGAAGAGTTGAACCAGAAAGGGTTCATTACACCACGCAAGGCACAATCACCAAGAGGCTAGTGGTATGGACTAAACGGATTCCATATAAATGCATTTAACAAATTCTTCCATTCAATCTAATCAACATGAAAGCAAAGAAATTGAGAAGTAGAGACCATGCGACTTGTTGAAATAAAACATTAATTCTTTATAACTTCAATGAAATCATATGCTCTTTACAACAAGGTTTTGGCAACAATCTTTGCCTTCTTCTAATCTTACTTCTACTCTAATTGCTATCTGCTATTGAACTATTCATGAACTACCATCTATTAACCCATTACAAATGAAGAGCTCGAGCTTTATATAGAGAGCCCATTATAGTGAATGGCCAGGATTGAATCTCCATCAATGGCCAAGATTTTACAATGAAACCCTAATTAGGGTTTGTTACAACAAACTTTATTCTGGCCAATGAAATAATTACAATGATTTGACACATGTCATCTCTAGAATATTCAACCAATAGATAGTGGGGGTAGGTACATTGAAGTTTGTGCCCCCATGGGTGAGTCAAGTTCATTGAATCAAGGCATGCTGATGTTGGACCTCTTCAATTGGTGGAGTAGTGATTGGGATGCCACCTCTCTTGTAGACTTGATTCATCACCATGAAGGGATGTTGAGAGATATCTCTTGATACTCAACATTTCAAGTTCACTCGAAGTAGTGGTGATGGGAAGCATTGATGTAGCTGAGTCATTCCTCCATCCTCGCCTGCTTGCCTTGGGGGTGATTGTATGACTTCCCCTTCGCACTCCTTTGATCTCTTCATGTCTCCATGGTGCGGTGAGAGTTGAGATTCCTCTTGGGCATTCTCGTGCTTGTAAATAAAGTTTTCCCCTTTGCGTGGTGGTGTAAATCTTACAATCTTCCTCCTTTTGCTTTGCAATCACCATCCTCTCCCATCTGCAATCACCAAAATCCATCCAACCTGACGTTGGGTAACCAAACTGAAACCTAAAATCATGATTTTGAGGAAAATCGGCGAACCCTCCAAAACTGAAGATACAAATCATCATTTTTGTGGAAAAAATGGTAAAAAACCCTAAATCGATTTTTGAGGAAAAAATCAAACAAAACCTTGAAACTTCGCATGGCAAGACCCAAAACATCACGTGATAAGACACCAAACATCACGTGGTAAAACATCAGACATCACACGGGAAAACACCAGACAACATCACGTGGGAAAATACCAGACATCACATGGTAAAACCCTGATTTTTGAGGAAAAAAGTCAAGCAAAACCCTCCCATGATTTTTTATGATGAAAATTAGAAAACCCACGCAAGCTTTGCAGATGACAGATAATAATTTTTAAGGAAAAAATTCTAAACCTTGCGAACAATTTTAGAGGAAAAAAAATGTGAAAACCGTGGGACCTATAGGACAAGGTCTGGCCTAAATCAATCTGATCAAGGCAACGATATTCAGGTATCATGAACATGCACTATTTCTAGGTGTTGTGGCAGTTGTTGAACTTTTGACTGTGTTCCAACATGATGTTGGTCAAAGATGCCATTACGAAAATGGAAGTTGAATGAGGTCAACCTAGTGAAAGCATGAGACAAAAGAATCTGATTAATAAATCAGAATAGAAGCAGCTGCACAAAAAATCTAAAACCCTGGAGGAGACTTTTGGCACGAATTTTGAGGTTTGGAAGAAACCCAGAAATTAAATTTTTTTTGCAAACTTAAAATAGCATAAATGGTGTCCAGAAAACACCAAAATTCCTGACGTCCACAAAACTAGCAGAAATTGCAGACTGTTTTTAAATTCCAAGGCAAATTCGGTGGCACAAAATTTGAGGCACGGAAAACGAGGCACCCAGAAAAATTTGAGACCAACCCAGAAAAGCTCTTGAAAAACCCGCTAAGAATCTGAAATCAGAATGCAGATCCGACAACTCAAAAATTGAGGCATGGAAAACGATGCACCTTGAAAAAATTTACGACGACCGAGTTGAGGTCTTGAAAAATCCACCAAGAATCTGCAACCAGAATAAAATTTTGACTTGACCTGAAGGGTCAAAACCTTAGTAAAAAATTGCAGAAACCTTAGGAAAATTTTCAATCTGCAAAAAAAAACCTCCAAGTTGCAGGCCCGAAAAATCTCCAGAAGCCTAAAAAAAACATGAACTGCTGCCCAGCACAAAGAAATTCGCACACGAACCAGAAACCCTCAAAAAGCCTTCAACAAAGCAAAATCGTTTTTTTATAAAAAAACAATTAAAAAAATTTGGAAAATATATCCAGAAAGAACGCCATGAATTTTTATTAAAAAGTTTGCCAAACTTTAAAGAATCCCATCGACCCGCTCTGATACCATGAAAAATAAATTGAATGAATGATTCGATAATCGGATAATCTATTCAACAATATACAAGCGTATGTAAAGAGATTACAAGGACGACGTTCTAAATTAAGAATAAGTCGTTTAAAGTGAACTACTAAAAAGCTAAACACTAAATAAAGCTTAAAAGCTAATTAACTAAAAAGAAAAAGCTAAATGCTAAATAAAGCTTAAAAGCTAATTAACTAAAAAGCTAGATGACCATTAAACAAGGAACTAAATATAGGTGACTAAAATATAATTAAATATTCTAATAGTGGTGTAGATCGTACAATCTTCCTCCTTTTGCTTTGCAATCACCATCCTCTCCCATCTGCAAAACAAAACAAACATGATATCAAACACACATAATATATAACCTTGATAATTCTTCTAAGTTGATGTATTCTTTGGTTTTTATGTGTTTTGCAGGCATGATGAGTGCATTGGGAGGGAATTTCGATCATACCAGAAGGCAAAGGAAGTAGCCCTCAAACTTACTTCTTAGCTAGGTTTTATCAGTTCCTCGTATTTGCATCAACTTAAACCTTGTGATTTTGCCTTCCTAGTGAGTGGATGTGTCAAACCAGCCTTAAGGAAAGCCTTAGAGAGAATTTCGCTCCTAAATCAAGGCAATGGAAATGAAATTCTCCCCAATCAGGGAGCAATTGAAGTGGTAGGAAACTCAACTCTCTCTTGCCCTCTTATACCTCAAGATCACCATCTCCATGCGAGAGGTTTGAAATTGTCATTGTAATTGCCTTGAGAAGATTTTCACTCTCAATGGGAGGCAGTGGAACAAGAATTCGCTCCTAACAAGGAGCAGTAGAAATTTTTTTGGTACTTCGCTAAATTTTTCATTCACTTGCATCTTATTCTTAATTCATCTCTTGAGTTTAGGTGCTCACTTGCAAAGGCTGTCAAATTCTCTTCACCAAACGCTTTCAGGGTGATTTCGCTCCAAGAGAAGAGCACATGAAGTAAATTTCGCTCCAAAGAAGGAGCACTTGAAGTTTTTCGCTCTAAACTTAGAGCACTTGAAGTGATCTTCAAACTTGAAATTGAACTCACTCTTACTCTTTTCTCTTCATTCTATGGGCTCAAACCTTAAGTCCTTTAACCATTGATTAATGAAAACATGTCAAACTAACCTCAAGAAAGGCTTTTAGGGGAATTTCGCTTTGAGACTTGAGCACATGAAGTAGAATTCGCTCCTACTAGGGAGCACTTGAAGTGAATTGAAATTTGACACTAGCATTTCCTTGTTTACTCTCCTTCATTCTGTCTATTTAGGTGTTTCAAACTAAGCTCAATGTGCATTCTAGGAACAATTTTGTTCTCAATAAGGAGCACTTGAAGTAGCTTGGAAATGCACCTTTGAGTTGAATCTCATCACTTTATGCCTCAGTTTATGCTTCTATACACCAAAAGTCTTCAAAACTCACCTTGAATGTGACTTCGCCTTCATTCTGAGGCAATAGAAGTGAAATTCGCTCTGAGAAAGGGGCAATTGAAGTTTTTCGCTCTTGGAGAGGAGCACTATAAGTAACCCTTACTAGCAATCTCTGCTCATTCCTTGGTTGAATTCATGATAAACTTTACTTCTTCTATGATCAAGATGTTGTTAAAGGCTCATGAACTCACTCATTTTCTTCAAATATTGCTCAAGAAGTCCATATCGCTCCCAACTAAGTGCAATTGAAGCATATTTTGCTCCAACTAGGGAGTAATTGAAATTTTTAGATACGTAGTCAAAATTCTGCTCCTGGAGATCACCTTTCACTTGGAATGCATATAAGTCACTCGGATGATGAAAGAAACACTTGCATGGTTGATTAGGTTTGATCTAAAAGGGCTCCCCCATCCAACTTCCATGCTGAACTTGACCTATCTTAGTCACTAAATTCAATCATAGCCCTGCAAGCGAAAGACAAGTCATCCATTCTAAAAGCCTTGATAACTGACTGTCTTCATTGAAATTTAAGGAGACAAACCTGACTTGATGAACCCTCTGACTATTTAGGAAATTATACCTCTTCAATGCAAAGGTTAATAGCAAAGACTACCACTATCCTAGAAAGCAGAAAAATGCAGGGGTCCCCATTTGCAATGGGACGATGTGTGAATATGTGACAACATGACCCTAGTACTCGTGCAAGTCACAATCTAAAACTCCGGCGTTTTGAGGGAGGACTCAGCTGGACATGGCTTGCAAGTTTGTGCCGAGTCAACTCGGTGAGCCAACGGACTTGGGAGTCCAAGTGAGTCCTAGGCGAGTTTTCAAACTTTGCCTAAGAAAATTTCAATAGGAAGGGTTTCATTTTTTAATGGATGCTTGTAGGAGATCTATAGAGACACAAAGAAACTTCATTTGCACTAATGTTTGGAGATGTCTCTATATGGCTCTCTAAGATGAAGACATGTTTCTTAAATGGGAGATAAGCAGTAAGGGTTAGGGTACAAGTCCTTGGGTAATAATTTTGTGGTACTTTGAAATTATGATACATTTAGAGTCCTTGTTGCTTATGGAATTTGGGATCCTTGTTTCGGCCAACTAGTGTAGAAGCCTTTAACAAGGGAGGCACTCTTTGTCTTGTCAGTATTTATTATTATGATGTTTATGAATGGTGGTAAACAATTAGGTTACTGTTGATTATATGCTCTGATCAAGTCATGTTTCCCCAGCCTTGTGCTATAATTTTTCTTTTTCATTGTTTTATTGTCATCTCTTAACAATTTAGATTTTTTTTTTGTGAATTTGCATTTTGTCATTACTCCATGTATGTACCATTCAATAATTGTACCTCTCACAAGTTTGTTGGAAAGACCATATGATTATTTTCATCAATATGAAATATATGATTGACAATACTTATTAGCTCACAAGTGCGCTGATTTCAGATTAGTTCTTGGTTGTCTTTCCTTGTGAACCTTGACAACATCAGATACTCATTGCGTTGTGTTGGTCTCATCATCACTTAAATAGGTTATTTTCAAATATTCCCTTCTTCATGCAAAGTAGGAGTGTCTAGCCTTCCTTTATAGATAAAACTACGAATCATTTCTCCTGTGGTTCTCATCTATATCCCTGTCTATGTATTAGGCCTTGAGTGACACATGCATCTTGCTTGTCTAAGCGATCGCTAGGTACCATATATCATTTAATTTTGGTTTTATAGTTTGTTCTTTCTTGCTAACTTTGTCATTGTTGAATAATTATGGTATATGACTGACCACTATTGTTTTGTTGGTAGAGGTTAAGTTTGCTCAAACTGTTCTTTCCCTTGCATCATTTTGATAAAAACTCTCCCTCAATCAGTGCAGTTTTTTGAGCTTGCTCCTAAGGACCTTTCTCTTTCTCATCATCTTAGGAAATAAACACTTCTTTCATTTTGAGGCTTTAAGCCAATCTTTTGGATCTCCTAAGAGTTATTGACATCTTAAGTGATTTTCACTCAATCAAAATGAAGTAAGAAAACTTGCATACTTGGTTGATGAGTGGAAATGGAGTTTTGGGTGGGAGAGGAATGAGAAGTAAAAATGTACTTATTTGTTTCTGTGTCTGTGACTTAGAAGTCACTTTTTGGGGATATTTAGGATTTTTTTTGTATTTTTTCTCATTGAAAAAGCTTCTTTCATTGGGCCCCGACAGGGTTCTCAGGTTCGCCCAGGTTTCTGCCCCATGCCTACAGTTTCGGCTCGGGTGCGTCTCAATATACCTGGGCCAAATCTGTAGGGCCAGGTTAGGACCATGGCTGAATTCAGGTTGGATCCAGACTGTGATCAGTACCAGTTCCAGATTCTGCTAGGGTTCTTGGCAAACCTTTGTATTATAGTATTGAAATTTCTCCTTGGATTGCCCTTTGTGAAATGTGTGAGATACTTGGAATTCCATGGATCCTCCAGAAAACGGGTAAGACAAAGGTCATGGGATTTGAGACCAAGCTTCTCCTAGTTAGGTCTTGTGTAAATGGACATACAAAATGTAGAGAAGGATTCAAATAAGTCACACTTTGTGAGAACACTACTTGGGAGCCAGAGGAACAGGACACAAAACAAATTCAATGTATTATTTGCGGAAAATTGAAATGATTTATGTATGATACAATGACTGCTGAATCAAGTATAATACACGAAGAATAGAAGAAGCAGCTAGAACTATAACACAAAATTATATTTGGAAAGTTCTGTACAGCGACGTGAGAGAATGAATGTATCAACCAGACTTTCTTATCTAGCTATAAAAAAGCTCAATGTGCTGTGTAGAAATAATTTATGAATGATATGATGACTGTTAAATCAATCGGAATACAAGAATATAACAATCATCTAGAACTGAAACAAAATTCTATCGAGCAAGTTCTGTACAATGATCTGACAGATCAGATGTATCAACAAGAAGACTCCCTTATCTAGCTAAATGTGATTCTTGTTCAATGAATAACAATGTTATAAAGCAATACAAGAGAAGGAGATAGCTTGGTACTTTCAAGAAACATGAGAGATCAAATGCATCCCAAGAGTCTCTTATCTAGCTAAATATGATACAAAGCCATACAAGAGAAGAAAGAGACAACTTGGCAGTTACAAAAAACAGAAATGCTCATATTCTGCCGATTCATCTTCTCTCTTTTTGTTCGTTTCAACTTTCTACCGATACCACCGAACATATGTGGTGAACATGGTTGATTTTATGAGCTGTGTGATATTGGGTATACCAAATCGGGACATTGTAGTCTGATCACATTTGCTTGAGATGATGCGGATGCTAGTGGTGAAGACAGCTTGTGATTTGGAGCATGGCTCATATACTGGGAGATTATATGGTTACAAAACTTGTAAATCACTTTCAATTGGTATCTTTAGAGCTTTCTAACTGTTAAAATGGGTGTTTAAAACTTCCATGTTCCAGTTTCATTGATGTGTGGGTTCTTAGTTGCTATTAGTATTGTGTGCCTATAAATATAATAAAATGGTGTAAGTTTTGCTGGAATTCTTATTTCAACAAGGCCAATTATAGCACTCCCACTTGCCCTGCAACGTTTTGGGCAATTTTTGTAGCTTGCTTGTAAATATTTAATTGGTTCAGCCTCTCTTGGCTTCCTGTGCGGGCGACAATGATATGTTTTCACTTGTATCATTCAGAGGGGTCAGCTCCAATTAAGGAAGTGTTGTGCTCTCACACACCCCTGGTTGAGGGGACCCCCGGGTTTTTTTTGCAATCTCCCGAAAATCTCAGAAGGAAGACAATCATGTCAAATCCCCGAAATTTACATCCCAGGGAAAATCGCGAAGAGATTAAAGGTTTGTAAAATAGTGAAAAACGCCGAGGTTTTCAACTTAGAGAAATCGCGAGGTAAAAATTTGAAAAGACCATCCTATTTCGCCAAAATTCACCAATAAGGGCGTAAATGTCAAAAAAGTTTAAAGTTTGAAAAAGAGCTAAAATCGCTGAAGTTTTCTAAGGGCTCCAAAATGGTGATTTTTATAATGTTTTCAAAAGCCTCCTAAACTCCAAAGTTCGCAACTTGGGGAGAAATCACAAAGGGTTTTAAATAGTTTGCAAACCATCGTAAAACCCCGAAGTTCGTAAAAAGCGAAATTTAAAAGTTTACAAAGAGTCAAAAAGGCCCGAACTTTGGTGATAAGAGGGTAAAACGCGAAACTATCTAATATTTGCAAAGCTCCAAAAGCGCCGAATTTCGGCGATAAAGCGCAGAATGTCAAAATTTTGAAACTTTGCAAAGAGAGCAATTTCGCCGAAATTCGCACCAAATACTAAACGCTAAACCTTTAATCTTTGCAAAAGTGTTTGACATGCCGAATTTCGGCGATAGGAGGCTAAATATAGAAAAGAGTTAAACTTTTGCAAAAATCGTTGAAATGCCGAATTTCGGCAATATAGCAGGAATCTTAAAAGTTAAAACCTTAAAATCGCAAAACTTCCATTTTCGGCGGTATAAGGAAAAATGTTAGAATAAAAGAAAAGCTTGCAAAAGGGCCCAAACCCCCATATTTGCCGATTTTCGGGAGATAAAAGAAAACTTTTAAAAATAGAAAGGCGTCAAGTTACCAAGTTTGCAAAACGCATCTTGAGCTGAAGTTCGACGAATAGAAGCAAAAGGTAATATCGTTGAAACCAAGTTCGCAAAGTGGCTTTTTGCCAATGCAGAAAGGGGCGTTAAACTTAGATATTTTCAAAACCAACTTGTAGGCCGAAATTGAGCAATAGGGCAAAATCACTTTTTCGCCAGTTAGCCAAGAAGCTTTAGTGGATTCAAATTGTCCAAACACCATCAAGACCAAGGATTAGATTTCACGTTCGAAGAGAAAACGACATTTCAAGATACATCTCACAAAGAGCTTCTCGAGCCAGGCGTTAAATTTAATGTTTGTTAAATTAAATTGTTTATTTTTTCAAATTAATTTATTAAAATGGGATTAATGGTTTGCAAGTCGCAGGGCGCCATCGTAGAGAACCAGGCGAAGGCCTAAAAATGCAAATCGAAGAAGGATTGCAACCAAGGCTAGGCGCTGGAAGCTGGAGGAGAAAAGATGCAGCGCATGATCAAAGCGATGAAGCATTGGGAAGCATGCCACCCGGGCAACAAGTTAAACTTCACCACCAAAGACCGAAGAACACTCCGAATGCAACAATCATGTATTCCCAAGAAAAGTGCACAGCTGGATTTAATTCTGGGAATTCAGTTTTAAATTGAAACTATTTTATTGTAAAACTGCCTATGGGTCCCGTGCAAGATATTTTTGTGGACAGTTATGTCCAACTGCCAAATTGATTGAATTAAAGCCAAATAATGGCAGGTAGTTGGAATTGTGGTTGGTTGGATAACTAAGAAATGATTGGGCATAGGTTAAAGCTGCCAACTTCTGGAAGGCAGATCAGGACGCTTGGATACAGTCCATCCTAGCCTTCGATTCAATATTGTAAATTCTATAAAAGGCAGAGGCCTTTCTTTTGTAAAGGGTTAGAGATTTTTGTTAGGTAGTCAGACAGTTGGTTAGAATTTTGTAGTTAGATTTTTAGAAGTTAGAATAGATTAGATTTTAAAGCATAAGCATAGAGATGCTGCAGAAATTGTTGTAACAGGTAGTTGAAATCAATATATAAACATTGATTTGGTGTTTATTGTCTTGTTTTCATCCTGTTTGCATGGTTTATTTCAACTAGTTAATTTTAGAGTGCAGGGATTTTAATGGTGAAGTGTGGAGGGGTATTTGATGCATTTCTGGTTCATACCATTGGGGGTCTACTGATTGTAGGTCACTTTGCATGGTTAGTCTGAACCCAAACTGTGCTTAGTTCAATTGCAGGTGTTCGTCTTAGGCTGCGCCAGAATTGGGTTCCTAAAACGATTGTCTTCGGTCTGAAAATCCTTCATCCCTTGGAGCTTGCACCGTTTTTGTCTAGTTGTGAGGGTATCTCTGGCGAAACAAGAACTGGTTTATCGAAATCTGTCTACTCACTACATCAGCTGTTATCATCCTTGTCCTTAGGCTTCCCGAACCCTTCCCTTTTGATTTTATTTAGTTGTCTGAGAATCGCAGCAGACTAGCTTGTTGCAAATCGTAAGTCCCCTTGTGCTCCCAGCAAATCACATCGACCACTGAGTAATCCCGCAGTCAAGACCTGACAATCAAAACCTTGAGGTCATCCCTTTTGATCAAACAAGAAACAGCAATAGGGATTTCCTTATCCCAAGAGAGGATAGGATACTCAGCGAGTACATTCTATTCTGCGTTGGCTGGATGGAACCATAGCAATGCGATTTCAGACACGTCAACAAGAAGTATCTTTGATTGCAGGATCTTCTTCTTTGGGCATATTTTCTTGATGACTTTGTTAAATTTTATGATCAGATTAATGGCAATTAGGAAAATCAACACAGCGAACAAAGAGCACACTAAGATACCCTGGGAAAACCTTCCAACTTGAAGGTGAAAAACCCAGCAACAAAAGTCTCTGAATATATTTATCAAATACAGACATGTCTTTACAAATTGTTTCTCTCCTTGAAGCTATATGAATAGATCAATTCACCATATACGGTTATATATGCAGTCCGAACTGCTCTCGGGTATCCAAACTGTCAAGGAATGATCTAAAACTCTTCGATCTGACTTGCATATGATGTGCAATCTGCTGATGAAATGATCCGATCTTCTGTAGGATGGATTCGCTATGCTGAAGGATGAATTCGTTCTGCTAAAGTGTGTTCGATCTGCTTATTGTGTGTTACGATTCGATACCAATGAATGGAGATTCGATCTCCTTTAAATACACCGCAAGTGCCCCTTCACCAAGGGTCGGCACTCTTCCAATCAACACTTCTCAAGGCAAGGGGGTGGCGGACTTCCAAGTCGGCCTCATAAGATAACCGATTATAATTAAAGCAAGATGGATATGCTAATCAGCATATGTTAAATCCTTAATTATGTTTAACATAAATGTAAATAAGTCGAACCTATTAATGTCTAAGGCCGATAGGACAATTAGACATTTATATTAGCTATGTCGGCCTGAAGGAATCTGACCATAGCTATAATAACATTAACAGACTTTACTATTCCTCAACATCTTCTATTTTCTCTTCTCTCTCTCTTTGCCAATGTCTCTGATTTTCTTATAGGTTCCCTCATTCATTTTTTGGCAGCTACGTGTTTGACATTTTTCTACTTGACACTTAATTTCGCTTGAGCCTGGGAGACTAAATTCTTTGATTTTTCTTTCATGTGTTGAAGCCAGCCTTGGGATTGCTGTCACTATGCCTTTCTAATCCTTGTTAATAACACTCAAATTTGTTCTCGAACTTTATGTATTTTCTTGTCTTTGATTGGCGGAATTATTGTTAATCTCTTCATAGTCATTCAACAAAAATTTTTTATCATCTTGTTGCGAAATCACTTGTGTGTTTACTAATTCTTGTTCGATGTGTTGTTGATTGTCAGTTGTCAGAGGAAACGCAAGTTCACTTTGATTTCATTTTCTCTTGGACAAGTTTCGTCAATGTCTATGCGTATTAGTTTATATTCACAATTTTCATTGTTTTCACTTTTTTAGTCTGTCTATGACTGCAGTGGTGATGCTTATATGGAGGACACGAAGTAGAACAAATTTAAGCTTCATGAATAACCAATTTGCAAATAATTTGTGTTACATGGTTTCACATTAAAAGACTTGAATAGAAAACATTTTATACGTATATATAAGTATTCAATAGAGGATGTGAACAGATTTTGTTAGAAACGAGCATAGTATAATATCAGAAAATAGGACTGTCTTATTTTTTCATTTTTTTAATGTACAGTCTTCAACAAATGCAGGCCTGACTTGTAGGAAGAAACTAAATAGACAACAGTTTGGAGAAAACAGAAGGTATTGAACCAATAAGAACACTTAAAAGGGAAGATAGTAAGCATGTTAGTTGATAGCAATAGCCCACATGTGAATACACTGTGACATCACTAATCCTGAAACAGAAACAGGGTTCACTAGTGCATGACACCTCATAAAAATATTCTCTTATTGAAAATGTGGTTAATTTTTTTTCATGAACGTGTACAAGTGGTTAGATATTAATATTATCATTTGCCTTATCAAACATGCTTTACTTGTGATCATGCATAGTAAGTTACAAAACATAAGACCAAAAGCACTGTCTACATGGTTCTGATAATGTATCTCATTACCTCTGCTCATTTTACATAAACATTACCTCTCCTTTATCTTGGTTTATGTTTAATATTTGTTGCAGCATTTAGTGCGGTTGCGATGGGAGGAGCTCCACAGTGAAGAAAGGCTGCAGTTTGTTGAGATGGTAGCTGCCATGGTTTGTGAGGTAGCAAAACCTCATGAAGTATGGGTATTAAAGAGCCAGACTGCAGCACTTTTTGCTGAGGTTTGATTGGATTAATGGTTTTTTGTTATAAATTTGTATTGTTAATAGACCAATCATTTTAGTTGTTCATAAATTTTAAGATGGTGTTGCATTTAACAGTCTTACTTTTCAATTTGGTGCTGCTACTGCTATGTTTCCCTTGTTCATCTGCTTTTCATTGTGTCATACAGAGAAAGAGGAGGGGCTTACCGGTGTAGATATTTTTAGTCATCATTTTAAGTTCTCGTCTATGGTGTGTAGGTTGCAAGAAGAGAACTTCCTTTATGGGAGAAATTATTATCAACTATTTTTTCTTTAAGAACCAAGAGTCCAATACATGTACGCCTCTTGCAACATTTGTTATGAGTGCTTCCTAGTATTTTCTGTAATAATTTCTTTAAAAGTATGTATGTAATAATGTTCAGAGAGGGATTCTTGGTAACCCTGTCTAGGCAGAAATGGTGGCTATGGTGTTGAGATGGCTTCCAGAGGACATAACTGTGCACAATGAAGATTTGGAAGGTTCTTATAGACAGAATGTTTATTTGTTATTATTGCTTGTTCTAGTCAATTACTGATACATTTCTAATAATGTATTTTATAGTCACCTTTGCATAAGGAATAATATGTAAGTTGTAACTCTCATCTTTACATTTTAATTTTACACAATTTCACTTTCAATTGCTTGTTTGTTTGCTCTTTGCCTTCCATAGGAGATCGACGGAGGCAGTTAGTTCGTAGTCTAAAAGATTCCTTGCCATACATTTTCGATCAATTACATATGGTAAGAGTAAATGGATTCTATAGCATAATAGTAGTATAGTTCAATTTGCAAGTTGAGAAAATGATAGAAAGATTTGTTTTTTGTGCAGTTGTTTGGTCAATATTTAGGAGCAACAGTAAATGCTGTGGAGCAAAACCAAATGGATGTGGCTAAACAGAATGCTGCTACAGTTACTGCAGCTCTTAATGCTGTTAATGCATATGCAGAATGGGTCCCTGTCCCACTTCTAGGGAACTCTCATTTGACAGATGTGTAAGCTGTAACAGCATGGCTGATCCCAGTTCTATATACTTTTGGTGGCAATGCTATAGTGGTGTAAATCTAAGCATATGCATTCTCTTTTTTACAGATGTGGACATCTGCTGCGCTATCGTGAATTTCGTCTCATTGCTTGTGAATTTTTTAAGATGATTGCTTTAAGGTATGCTAGGACATTGGCCTTATTCTTGTTACTGGTGGAGATAAACTCTTTTGAGACTGATTTGTATTCTTCTTGTGTCCCAGGCGAAGGCCATCTGATGAAACTCTTTTGGATTTTGATTCAACCATGGCTTGTAGCTTTGATATTGTTATGAATTCTGCAAGGGATTTCTTGGAGAACTCAGCTTCAGGAATCAGTTGCCTTGATGACAGTGAAGTTGAATTTGCTGAATGCATATGCCTAACTATGGTTGCTCTAGGGTGTAATAACTTGCAGTGCATTGCTGGACATGAAGAAAGGCTTTCCTTATATCTTTTAGAGGTGAGCCTTTCTGACATGCCAAAAGCTAGGTTTTGTCTATTCTATTTCTAAATCTGAGGAACTGGTTACCATGCTATAGATATAGGAGAAAATCATTTTCTGCTGATGCTGCAGCATCTCATGTCCACATCATAAAATTGTGTCCATTTTAAAAAAATGATATAAAGATAAAAGCAATTCTAATATATTAATACAGACGTGTTGGTAAGTGTTTTACAACACACCGAACACAGAATAAAGATGCCCAAAGGCACTCTATTCTCTCTTGAACAATCACATATGCTAAGATTGCAAAAATGATCATATGGCAATTCCAATGTTTATACTGTGAACTAGCAACTTTAATGTTGAATATAGCTTCTCAGGTGATGTATGCTGGTAATCCAAGGGGCAATTGTGAATTTCAATGACAATGAAGACTTTTAGCTTTATATTTTTGGGATTATCTCAATTTAGACTTCAAAAAAAAGGTAATAGGGAAAGGGTTTACGAGTTCTTACACTATTCCTAAGAACTTAAGAGACAATAAAGATTAGGTGAAACTAATAACCACGCTTTGCTTTGCCACACTAAGGACAACTACACAAAGTAGGTGCAATCTTCAAGGGTTGTGCTAAAGATTTTCATATTGTGAATAATACCATCAAATGAACAATATTTATTTAAAGTAGAAGTTAAAGCATCCACAAAATAAGCTCATGCTAACTTTACACAATGAACAAAAGTCATATGTTTAACAAAAGTATGAGCAACAATTTCACCAATCTATACTATCAAATCTTTCATTCATCTAACAACTTTGTAAAACAAATTTATTCTAAGTTGAAGAAAACATGAAACCATGCAACCATGTGATTACAATAAGGATTCAAAACAAATGCAAATGAACTTTTATTAACAAAGTAGCTCTTAGCAACAATCTCATAAATCTCTCCACCCAAATAAAAATGAGAGAAGGGAGAGCTTATATAGAGTTTCTGAAAATACATGAAAGACACAGATCAAACAGTGATCAACGATCGAGATCAGAACATAGATACCCTAATTAGGGTTTCCTATAATAGCTATAAGATCAAATGCATGAAAGACATATGGCATGGGGAGCTATATTCTAGGAAGGTGCATCCTTATCCTCTTTCTGTGGCAACATGTTTGATGAATCTGGACACAATAGGGTTGACCTCTTCCATCGTGACATGTGGCATCATATTCACCTTGAACTTTATTCCGTCCAAGTCATCTGCGTATGTGGCAAAAGCATTTCCCATTCCAATTCCTGTTTTTGGAAGGCATCCCTGATGAACAAGAAAGTTGATGCCTTAGTCAAATTCTGTTTCAGGATTGGCCCTGTGATGGTGAAGAAATTCTCCCGAGTTTTGAGCTTTAGATTTTCCACTTGCATTTCATTTTCCCTGATTCTTTCTTTCCCAAGTATATTAGTAGCCATAAGGAAAATCTTGTTTTGAATTTCTTTAATCTACTTTTCAACTCTGATGCAATCAACCTTTACCTTTTCCAGAACTTCATTTTGTGCAATTAATGCCCAATACCATGTGTTGAAATCATATGCAGCCCTTGCTGCAATTACCTGTCCATCAATCAATTCCTGATTAGGAACTCCTTTCAATACCCTTAGGCATGGGATTATTCTATCCTGAATATCATGAAGATCTTCGCACGTTTCTGCCATGTTTGCAATTTTGGAGAACAAAGAAGTTTGTCCATATGCCAACATCAACTTTTCCACGAATGTGACAACCTCATCATTGTTATCTGCTATCCATTCCTTAGCTTCTCTAGCTGTCACTTTTCTTTCTTTAAAATCTTCAATGATTTCCTATAGAAGAGTTAAGAGTGGAGGAGCTAGTGTATCCCCTTGATCAATAGGTTTGGTCAAATGTTGGATATACTTCTTTAATTGCTCAACTTCCTTTTTGTACTCCCTTTTCTTTCCTATTTCCTTTTCCAATCTTGCCTTAATGGAAATGACTGTATTGTCCAAGTCCTCAACTTCCTGTCTTTTGGTGGTTGGGCGTAAGTTGATAGTTGTAATTTTATACTCTTGAGGAGTAATGTCTTCCATTGCCTTATCAACTTCTGGTACAACAATCTAAACTGAAAGATAGTAAATCATTAGTGGTCTATTGCTTATAAGGTATATAGATGTCAAGTAATGAGAACCTAAGGCTAATTGTTCCCACCTCAAGTTAATTGGTTTAAAATCGGTGGCAAAGGATATTATCATTACATTGGCCTTAGTCTTGATTTGAATATCAATTGACATTACCTTGGTTTGAATATTAAATGACATTATTATAACATGGTTATAGTCTTGGTCGGCATTTTTATTCTTTGCATTTGTAATGTCAAAAATACATTATCATTTTGTGGCACGCGATAAAAATGTCAAATGACAATGTCATTTAGGTTTCTCTTGGTGGTCGAGTTTATGTTGGTTGTATGGACATAATGAAAAGTTCATTGTTATGAGCTAGGGCATCGATAGTATTATTTTGGTTTCTTTATCTATTGAAAGCATTATTTTGGTTTCTTTATGAAACCCTAGCTACAAAAGAGCTAGGGCATAGCCGCCATGGTATTCTTGAGCTTACAGTGGACTGGCAGCGGTGATTTGGACTTCGGACTGGTTCGTTGAACATGGCAGTTGGGTGCACTTCGTAAAATTGGTAAACTTGTTTTAGTTTTGAAATGAAAAGCAGTTATTTTTTGTTGCCAATACTTGTAAAGATGAAGGCATTTCTTTTGTTGATAAAATAGAGTTAGGTTATTATCTATTTTGAAACCCTTTATGTTCCATAACAGTTGTTAAAAGGGTTAGTTTTCAGATTTGGTTGAAAGACAGTTATTTGACTGCGGGTTAAGTCTTCTTTTTGAAAACCAGTTTAGTGAGCACCTTAAAAAGGGTTTTTATTTTTTGGAAAAGGGTTCAGTGAAAGTGAGGAAAGAAAAAGAATGTGATGTGAACAAGCATACTGTTGTTTCTTTTGCTTTGAAGAATATCTTGAAATACAGTTGTTTTTTATCATAGAACAAAATATACATCTTTGTGTATTTCTTGAGAGCTGCATTTGAAAAAGCTTCTTTTGTGTTACAAACATTGATACTTCTGTTTGGAAACCTTATTGCGAAAGTTGTAACACACTTGTGTTGAAATAGTTACTATATTAATATGTTCTGTGTCTAATGGGCTTCTATCTGTGAAGTTTGTGGGATATACAATATGTTATTATAGTGCTATGAGATGTACTCCAGAGAAATAGAGTAACCCTATGTATGTTATTCACTCAGATTGTTGGATGTTTTTTCAAGGTCTTGTCAGTGAGACATTTTGACCTTTTATTATCAGTGAGATTTGGTATTACTTTTTGCCAGTGAGGCCTTTGTAAACAAATTTTTTTATCATAAGCGAGTGAGGCAAATTTTTGAGTATTTTTATTCCCCGAAGGGTTTTCCACTCATGAAAATCTTGGTGTCATTATTGTTCTGTGAGCTCTCTGATTTTATATGGTGCAAACATGTCTCATGTCGACGCACATCAGGGATGCTTTCCCTTTGTACCAATATTGTATGCAACACAAAGATTCTATGAGGAGACAGAATGATAGATGGCCTAGACAATAGTGGAACAATGCTTTGAATAAGCCACAGACAAAGTTACCTTAGCCCATTTTGATGGCAGTGGTTCCATTAGTGCATGAGCATGGGTCCATAAGTTGGACATATACTCATCTTTGAAACCAATGGCTGAAGATGAAGCCATCCAGTTTGCTGTCCTACACCTAGAGGGTGTTGCATACGATTGGTGGCACCATGGATTAGTAACTCAGAACCATGCTCTCATTCACTCATACACAGAGTTCACAAAGAGACTGATTGCCAGGTTTGATAGGAAGGATGTGGAATTATATTACATGGACTTAGCTCTACTGAAACAGTCAAGTCATGTGGAATCTTACATTAATGAGTTTCAGCATATAGCAGTTATGGTGCCCGAGATGCCTGATAAGAGGGTAGTGATGCTTTTCATTGAGGGTCTTCACGAGAGACTCCGTGGTTTACTTAAGGCTTTAAAGCCTAAGAATCTATAGGAGTCCATACATATTACATTGAACTTGGATACCTCACCTCCACCCTCCACTTTTCAGCAAAACAATTTTTTTTCTAGGAACTCCAAACCTTTCCAAACGTCATTCACTCCGCAGAAGGGAAACGCATCTTCTCCTAAGATTGATTAGGAATCTAGGAATGAATTGAGAAGAAAGAAGTTGTGTTTTACTTGCAAGGAGCCGTGGGAATTGGGTCATAGATGCCTTGGCAAAGGCAAAGCCCATCTCATTGAGGTGAGCTCAGACGTGGAGGATGCGCATATATAGGACACTGATGATGAGGGGGTACATAATGAGCCACCACAGATAGAGATTGATTCTATGGATGCACTGGTTACAACAAATGTTACTATGGCCACACTTTAGAGTTATCCTAGGTTCCACGACTGAAGGGTACTGTACAGGGGCAGCGTGTAGTGTGTTTGGTGGATACTTGAGCAACCCATAATTTTATTGATCAACACTTGGTAGAGAAACGTGGGTTATAGTCAGGAATTTTCAAGATTTGAAGTGAAGGTTGCAGATGGTGCAGTGTTGGGATGTACCAGGAGGATTACTCAGCTTAGTATTTAGATGGGGGACTACACATTGACAGATGATTTTTTATGTTCTACCTTTGGAGGATTACGATATAGTTCTTGGTATGCAGTGGCTACAGGGAATTGGCAGATATATCATAGACCACCGCAGGATGCAGTTGGAGTTTCTAGCTACTGGTAAGAGAATATTGAGGGAATTGTCAATTGGAGGCTCCAAGAAGGTTTCTTCATGCAGGATGGGGACTATTATCAGGCACTGAGACATCCTTTGGGCTTCACAATGCTTTATCTCTTCTAAGACACCTGCATCTTAGGATGGCAAAAATTTTCATATAGATATCCAATAGATTTTAGATAAGCATGGGGTGGTGTTTGGTGATATACCACTTGGAGTATCGCTTGATAGAGGCTTTGAGCATGTGATAGAGTTAGAAGAGGGAGCAAAACCGGTCATGACGACTCCATACCGCCATCCTAAGGCCTATAGAGACGAGATAGAGAAGACCATCCGAGAACTATTGGATATGGGATTTATTAGATCCAATTCAAACCCTTTTGTTTCTTCAGTAGTGTTGGTGAAGAAGAAAGATGGGACCCTTCGCATGTGTATTGACTATCGGGCACTCAACAAGAAAACCATTAAGAATTGGTATCCCATTCCACGCATTGATGAGCTACTAGATGAGATACATGGCGCAGTTTATTTCTCGAAGATTGATCTTCAATCGCGGTATCATTAGATTAAGGTGTGTGAGTCAGACATCCACAAAACAGTTTTCAGGTGCCATTACGGTCACTACGAGTTCTTAGTGATGCCTTTTGGTCTCACTAATGCCCCAACCATATTTCAGTCATGCATGAACCACATATTCAATAAGCATCTGTGTAAATTTGTTTTGGTATTCTTTGATGATATCTTAATCTACAACAGATCATGGGAGGAGCATTTGAGGCACTTAGATGAGGTGTTAAGCATTATGGAATAATAGTCTTTGTATGCTAAGATGTCCAAATGTGAATTTGGGCTCATAGAGATTCTATACTTGGGTCATGTGATTGGTCTGGATGGAGTCAAAGTTCATCAAGAAAAGATCCATGCCATTCTTCACTGGTCACCTCCCTGGAACATTTTAGAGTTACGTGGTTTCCTTGGGCTTTGTGCTTACTACAAAAGGTTTGTTAGAGGATATTCACAACTTGCAGCACCACTGACAGACCTTACCAGGAAAGGGGCATTTCGTTGGATAGAGGAGGCACATGGGGTGTTTGATAGACTTAAATAGGTGATGAGTACTTGTCCTGTGTTGGCACTTCCTGATTTCACCCAGCCTTTTGTGCTTGAATGTGATGCTTTAGAAGAGGGTGTTGGTGCAGTTGTCATGCAAAATCACCAACCTATTTCATAAGAGAGTAGGAAATTGAAGCATAATGAAAAATTATACTCTACACATGACAAAGAAATGTTGGCTATCATGCATGCACTAACAAATTTTAGACAGTATTTGGTTGGAAGGAAATTTATTGTTAAAACTGATCATAACAAGCTTAAGTTTTTTTTAGAACAAAAGGAGCTCAATGAGAGGTAGCAAAGGTGGGTCAGTAAGATCCAAGCATATGATTTTGACATTGAATATGTCAAGGGGAAAAAGAATGTTGCTGCTGATGCGTTAGCTAGGAAGCCATGTATTGTTGCTCTTTGTTCATTGAGTGAGATTTCACCTGATTGGAAATCTCAAAAAAATCAGCATGCATGTGAGATTATGGATGGAATCATACAGGATGATAGTTACACGGTTGTGGATGATGTGATTTTCTACAAAGGCGAAATTTATTTGGTTCCGTAATTTAAACTAAAAAATCAGATTTTACATGCTTATCATGACACACTTGTAGCAGGACATCAGGGGTATGGCACGACCTACAGGGAGATTAGAGAGAGGTTCACTTGAAAGGGCCTCAAAGATGATGTTATACAACATGTACGGGGGTGTATTACTTGCCAACAAAATAAAACTGAAAATACATACTTGTTGGAATCACTGCTGCCGTTACACCAAAAGCTCGAGCTGTCAGTGAACGAGAGAATGGCCAGAGACAAGGATCCACGGGAGGCGGGAGGAAGCCATGTCGTGAATCCCAAGGAGGTGCTGACTGACTAGCCAACAATCGCCCCCTCAACACCAACTGGGGTTCTGTGAACTTCTTTTAAGGAGACCACAGGGTGAACTCCTGGGATTCGAACCCGTAACCCAACGCTTTGATACCAATTGTTGGAATCACCGCTACCGTTACACCAAAAGCTCGAGCTGTCAGTGAACGGGAGAGCGACCAGAGACAAGGATCCATGGGATGCTGGAGGAAGCCATGTTGTGAATCCAAAGGAGGTGCTGACCGACTAGCCAACAATACCCTGCTGGTCTACTGCAACCTTTGCCCATTCCAGAGCAGAAGTGGACAGGTATTTCAATGGATTTCATGATTGGACTTCCCAAGGTGCAAGCGAAAGATTGCATATACGTAATAGTGGATAGGTTGACTAAATATGCTCATTTCTTTCCCATAGCAGCAAATTATACAGCTTCACAGGTTGCTGATGTTTTTTTCAGAGAGGTATTTCGGCTTCGTGGTCTTCCCAAGACCATTGTCAATGACCGTGATAGTAGGTTCATGAGTTCTTTTTGGTAGGAATTGTTTAGACTCACTGGCACAAAGTTGACTCCTAGCACTAGCTACCATCCCCAAACTGATGGTCAGATTGAGATCGTAAATAAATGGATAGAGGTGTACTTGCGCAACTATGTGTCAGGAGAGCAACGTGCATGGGTTCGTTGGTTGTATTTAGGAGAGTTTTGCTACAATACGACACATCATATGTCTCCTTTCCGTGCTCTATATGGTTATGATGCTATGAAATTTATGGATTTGGTACTTCGGGATAGTAGAGCACCATTGGCATAGGATTGGCTTCAGGAGAACCAAGACATTCTTAAGTCATTTGAGGAGAACATTCAACGAGCCCAGAATCAGCAAAAGCTATATGCTGATCGCCATAGGATTGAGAGGTCATTTGAGATTGGAGACATGGTGATCTTGCATCTCCAACCTTACTGACAGAGAAATTTGAAGATGAGTGGGGTAGAGAAGCTCAAACCTTGATTTTATGGTCCATACCATGTGTTGAGGAGAGTTGGGGAAGTGGCATATGAGATTTAGCTACCGCTAGAGAGCAAAATTAATAATGTCGTCCATGTATCTTGCCTTAAGAAGGCAACTGGACAGGGTATAATGATTTCATCAGTGTTACCACCCTTGGATGAGGAAGGGACGTTGGTTATGGTACTAGTTGAGATCCTGGATAAGCATGAGAGGAATTTACGGAATAGTGTAATCTGGGAATACTTGGCTAGATGGAAGGATTTGCCCATAGAGGATGACACTTGGGAAGGAGAAGTGATTCTCCACCATCCAACTCTTCAATTGCTCAAGGACAAGCAATCTCGAGAAGGGAGGACTGTCATGTCCCCTCTTTTCTAGTCACCATCCAGGAAGGGTTGATTTGCCTGTTAGCCGTCTGCATAGGCAAATGATGTGGTTAGGAGATGTTTGGCTCATCAGGAGGAGCTATATTTAGTCAATTGTGGAGCTTGGTGAAGAATTGTGAAATAATGTTTATAATAAAAGCTTATAAAAGCTTATAAGACCTTATAAGCTACTTTTTTCTATTAATAGAAAATTTTAATAAAAGTAACTTTATGAAGTTATAACTTTATTTTACCCCTTGGCTCAATTTCCTAGGCAAGTGTTATAACTTAAAAAGTGGTAATTATTTCATGATGGGACCCCCCTCAAGTTGGCACCACATTATGGGAGAAAATGATTGCATGGAATCTTTGGAAGATGCCAAGAGAAGTTCGATTTAGGGTTGAGGAGGTTAAAAGAGCTTTGTACGCTCAATTTGGCATATTGAAGATTATTGTTTTTGAGAGCCATTTTGCATTTGCAGGTCTGCAACACTTCTTGCAGGAGTTTGAATTGAATTTGAAGTCGAAAACCTTCAAATTTTGGGGGAGAGAACGAAATCCCCCTCATCATTTAGCCATCGATTTTCTTGGAATGTTCATATCTTGCCAATAAGGGTAAAAAATCAGAGTTTGATAGCAGCTACAGCAGGGTTACAATCTGATTTTCAGATCTGAGCAGGTATTTGGAGTTCTTTCAGAGTTTTGTGACAATTTGTGGTCAACCATTCTAAACCTAGCTGAATCGTACCATTTGAAGCAGCCTGGGGCTTCAAAAAAATAAATACAAGGGTTTTAACTTGGTTCTTAGGTACAAAATTTATTGTTAGCAGCAAATAAGAAGAATCCCAATGTTTATCTAGTAAAATTGGTTTATACTGGAGCTACAGGAGCAAATTAGTGGGTAGAAAGCACACCAAATTGGAATCTCTCTTGGGGGAAGTTCAGGAATTGCATTGGAATCAGGATTTCTTCACAAATTTGTTTTAGATAATTATTCAGTAGGTGAATAAAGCTCATTGGAGCCATTAGTTGCAGCTGAAGATGCTTCATTCAATCTTTCCACCTGTTTAGGCCAATAAATCACCTTCAATTTTTAACACTGGACTCCTGGGAGGCCATTATTGGCTTGGTTTGTTAAAAATAATCATTTATTTCCATTTGTTCTTTTGCTGATAAATAAAATCAGAAGTCTGAAATTCATTTTCAGTCAATTATTTTATGTATTGCATTTGTTATTCATTTTGCATTGTTAAATTCCAAAAGTCAATAGCACTCAAGTTATCCTAAAAACGTCAAACTGCATTAAAAAGCCAAAATTCCAACCGCTGGTCAAAGAATTTAGACTCAGAAAAACATATCAGATTGTTCTAATCAGCATTCAACATCTTTCAATCTGCTCTTCTTTATTTGAAGCTAGCAGTCTGATCCTCATGATGAGAAGATGTCTGGTGAGCTTCTTGAAATGTCTGTAAGGTTGGATGGTGTCATGTCATGTTTGTGTTCTATACCTGTATACCCTTGTGAATTAGGCATTGCGTGGTATTTGCTTTTGATCGTTTTGCTTGTAGATGTCCCCTGTGAGACTGAATGTGAATGTTGGATGTCTTGCATCATCCGATCACCTTGTGAGTTTCCAATTCCCTATATTGCCCTCATTTCTTCTATCTGCGTTAACCGCAATACTCAATGCTAGATCTTTTGTGCCTGTGGGTAATATTTTCTAAGCCTATAGCTGACAATCTAGCCAAATGATATTCCATGTTAGCCTGTTGATGGATATGGGAACTTGTGAATTTTGAAAGTCATTTGTGCTCTCATGTCAAACACTGTAAGAGTGATGTCATCAACATTAAAAGATTTTCATCCATTATGCATTGAAAAATGGTGATGATCAATATTTCTGTCCATGTCATTATCATGTATCCAAAATTTACAATCTGCAAAAGATGAAATGAGGTGTATCAGGTTCAAACTGTCACATCTCTGCATCTTTTTATTCCTGTATCTAGCTATCTATGATTGAAGTAATTCCAATCTGGAAATATGAGAAATATATTTAGGTGTAACTTTGGACTGTATCAAACATCCTCATGAATATGAATGTTGAGTTATAGTTGAACATGTTGCAAATTTGTTCAAGTGATTTACAATATCTGGGTATATCAAAGTTGAAAAAACTTAATTACCAATCTCTGGATGTATCAAGTTGAAAAACCTCTACATATCCATCACTGAACATAGTTTAGTGAAATAATTGATCAAATAGAGAAGGTTTCCAAACAATCTGAGCCAACATCCTGAAGTAAATGTGAGAGGTGCTATCCAATTTTGTGTGAAAACATTGAAAGAGGCAAATCTTAGTCTCCAATTACACTAACAAACAACTCATAACTTCAATATTAAGTAATAATGAAGAATAATTTCTTGTTGTGTAGGGTTGGTTTCTAAGCTGATGTACTGTCATCCACTAAGTGAATTATTAAATCCTTGCCTCCCATGGTCATGAGTGTTGTATTTGTTGTTTCTAGTCGATGTCTTTGTAGGGTCAATGAAAGAAGCTTCAACTATATTAATCGAAGATTAGAGCTTGGATGAAGAAGGTAAGGCAAAAATGGTGTAATGCATGTGGTACATCTAGGCCATTGGAGTGCTCCAATGCACAAAGTGATCCAATCTGGGTGAAAAAGTGAAGAAAAGGATCGTCCATACTATCGGGAAGTGCTTTGGACCAAGGAATGATACTTTTTGAGTGGCAGGTTGTGATTATTGAATATCTAGTAGCATGGGGTGTGCATCTCCAATGGATGGTCACTTTTAGTGTTTTTAAGTCATGAAAAGTTGTACAACTAATGCATTGGAGCAGTTTTCTCCATTGAATGGTCACTTTTAAGTGAAAATGAAGTGAAAGATGCAATTTAAGTGAAAAAGCATGCTCCTAAGCGTAAGTCATTCGATGTTAATGTAAAATACGAAGAAAGAAGCAACTTAAGGGAAAAATTGTATAAGTTGTCTAATATTAACTTAAATGTTTTACAAAAAGTGGTTTAATGACAAAAAGGGGTCCCTTTTCACGAGGTGAGCAACTTGAATATAAATTTAATAAAGGTGTAAAATCTAGATCATGAATGCCTGCCCTTCCGAGGAGTGCACATTTAAGAAAAGCTTAAAACATGAAAAGTTGCCCATCTAATGTATTGGTGCATACCATGCCAAAGAAAGAAAAAACTTGAAGGCTTGCCTATGTATGGTGTGTTACGGACTTTCTTGACACCAAACTTTCCAAGATTGGTATCTCCCACATTGCTCCAATAGGAAGTGATCTTAGTCTCCAGCACCTCGCCTTTTGAATCTTCCTTGATGAGGGCTTGACAGCTGCCTGCTCCACTAGTCTTTGGCACTATCATTCTTCAACTAAGAGAGTTGTTTAAGTTAGGACTATGAAGAGCATCTAGTTTTATGCTTATGAGGTGTTAGGAACACCAATGCATGACTATATCAATAACAAGATAAAAAAATCTGAAAGAATTACTTAAATACTGTTAATTCTACCCTTTCAGAATGCTATCTGCACTTTATCCTTCAAAATTCATGATGTTAAGAGGTCTAAAATGATCAAAGATTGACATGAATCAGACCTGCACTAAATGCACATTACACATACCTCTGATTTTTGACGATTTTAACCTTATATTGATGCACTTGATCAATAGATATGACGGATAATATTCAAGAAGTTCGCTGATGCTGAAGGTGGATGACTGAATTCGCTTTATACCTGATCCAATTCACTGCACCTCTGATTGAATTCACTGCTCTGCCCTTTTGGGAAAGGAATTTGCTTTGAAATGGTGATCAAATGACTAATTTTGAATTGATATTTATAGGCCTTTAAGGAATAGGTGTTTCTTTTCATCACTAGGCCGACTTGGTAAGGTTTTACACAAAATTATTATCATTTTCAAAGGGGCCAACTTAGTTGCAATTTAAACATTTTCCTTTTGAATTTGAATCTTTGGCGCCAAAATACTTGTTCATGCCACTGCTTAGGAAGACCATAGAGTGGAAATTTGATCAATTTATGAGCAGCCTAGGAAGTTCGCTCCTCCAAAGGTGCAAAGGAAGTGTGTTTGCTCCTTCAAGGGAGCAATGGAAGTAGGTTCGCTCCTTTGCATGGGTAATGGAAATGAGTTCGCTCCTTTCCATGAGCAATTGAAATGAGTTCGCTCCTTCAAGGGAACAATGGAAGTAAGCTAAAATTGCCATCTCTATCAACTTTTCCATCAATTTGATCCCTTCATTTGATTATGCCATGTTAATGAGCAAAAGCAAGGTTGTATTCAAGGTGAGACACAAGAAAATGCTTAAGGTTTTGTTCCTCCCTTTGCCTAAACTTATCAACTTTCCTCCAAACGGACTCCTTGCTTATACATCAAACCCCTTGGATGATTAGAAAAATTATCTATTAGGCCAGGTTGCTGGTTGAAAAATCAAATTCGTTGCTTAACAAAGGCCTAGACCCATAATTCATGATGAGCAAAGGCAGTCATGCTGGGTGTCTCAAATAGCAAAGGAAGTCATATCACTCCTTTGAAGGAGCAAAGGAAGTTAGGCCGCTCTTGCCAAGGGGCAATGGAAGTGATGTCGCTCTTCTCAAGGAGCAAAGGAAGACAGGTCGCTCTTGTTAGGGGGCAAAGGAAGTCAAGCCGCTCCATTGAGGGAGAAAGGAAGTCAGCCGTTCCATTGAGGGAGCAAAGGAAATTTTCCTATGCTTAGTGAAATTTTGCCCATGTGACCTACATCTCAATAAAGTGCAATCAGACCTCTTGGATGGCAAGGAAATTTTGTATACTCCTTGGAATTTCATCCAAGGGATTCACCTTCTAAACCTCTTCGCTTACTTGACATCTTTCAGTAAATCTTTTGCCACCATAGGCTTTGATCAATCAGATTGATGACCACCCATTGACCCTTTTCACTCAAATTTGCAAGAGATGAAATGGTATTGGACTCTAGAGCTCGAAGCAAAGAGGGGCTCCCCATTTTGATGGGGTGATGTTGTGAAATGGTCACAACTGAAATAAGTCTAAACTCTCCAATTTTTGGGGGTTGAGAACGATAAGAACGAACTAGGATTCTTTAGACTCTTGAACAAGAAGGTTGGGAAACCATCAAGGCTTAGAGCTCTTATCTTCTTCCATAGTAAAATGAGCAAAATTGACTTCATTCTTGGTGACATCTTTCTTGAGAGAAAAGTTATTATAATTGTTGACCAAGGTTGGGATGTGATCTAAGAAGAAATCCTGTGCCTTCTTTGTATAAACATCTGCCTATTTGAGGATGCCTTCTAGTAGGACATAAAGGAAGTCTTGATGGTAGCAGTCATCATACATTTTGGTCATGAGCATCTTCAATCTTCAATTTGTGATTTTCTTTGTCTTCTCATTTTGCAAATGAGGTTAAAAAATCTGGAATTTTACAACCTTCCCTGAGCCATTCTATTCTCAATTTATGTTTCTAGAAGATTTCTTCATATGTGTAGATGTTGTCTAGTTGGTTAGAAAGGTTTCTTCTTTTGTCATGGTGTTAGAAAAATCCTCAAAGTAAATGTCTTTGGATCTCAATGGATGCATTAAAAGGATGTCCAATATCCTACCCCTTCTTCCATCTAGAGATCAACGAAATCCATTGGCCTCCCAAACCAATAGTGTAAAAAAGATGCACACCAAATGCCATAATATTTCTTGCCTACACTTAGAATGATGCAAAGAGGCGTTGCAATTGTGTAGGATGGTGAAGTTGCTTTGAAGTCCTTGTCTCCCTCTATGGTGATGCACATAGAAACTTGCTAAGGCTTGGCACACGTCATTGTGGAATGCCCTCAACAAACAAACTTCATTCTATAGCACATGTCACTTAGGCCAAGATTTTGAATAGTGGAGAGGAGTGGGTTGTTCGGAGAGAACCCTTTAGCATATTTCATTACTGTAGGTTAATTTAGGGGTTTGGAGAGGGAATAATTTAATTAGGTAAATTTAAGGGAGATGAATCTCTTGATAGTCTTTGGAGACTCTACATTAGCGACTCATACTTAGGAAATATCTTGATATTTGCTGTTGCAGCTTAGAGGATACGTTGAGTTTGGGTAAGTTGTGTACTGAATAGAAATCAGAGCCTAATGACAGAGAATCGTGGCACTGGCTACAAGATAATATTCCCCACTTGGGACACCATTTCTGCAAGGGGTTCTTTTTGTGAGCTGGCCAAACCACTTTGAAGTCTGGTGCAGGGCATGAGGAGTCAAGGGTGAATCGCTGCCTTGTGTAAGGATTTGATAATCATTAACACTCATTTATTCACACATTTTCCAGCTTTGGTCTGATTTGAGCAGAGTTACAGTGTTATTGGGCAACTTATAAGTACTTTCAGCCTGCAATAGCAGTAGTTATCTCCTTCCAACCTTCGGCTACAATATTTAAGGTCAGATTCTGATTTAATAACAGTTTATTCATAATTGAATGCATGACTGTATTGTGTTACTTTGATGTAGTTTCCAGCTGTAATTTCAGTACTGATAGTGTATAACAGTCACAGTTATCTTTGTCATATTGCTTTCATAAATTTACTATGTCAGGCATTTTTCAAACAGCAGTTTGTATGTTCTTGGGATATTTTATGCAACAATTGTTTCACTCTTAATAGATTTGTCAAGTATTTTGAAGTTACAAGACCACTTGCAAAACACAGTGGTTTGATTAATAGTTGTTCCATGACTCATTAGTTAAAATCCGTACAAGTGCAGTTTCCTACCAACTATTTTACAAAATGCCTGTGAGCCAAAAGAGACATTTTTGGCAAGTCTATTGAAAAATCTCATTCGGGATATTACATGGATGGCAAACCTTCACTCTCCAAATTTAGATTTTTGCTCCTTGTTAGCTTCTAGCACTGAGATCCCTGCAAATTGATTAGGGAGGATCAATTTGAAATGCCATAGATGCAGCAACCCATTTGGGATAAAGTATGCTAAATTCATAATAAAGTGTCTTGTATCACTGCCATTGAGTGATATGTATCCTGCAACACCTACTCTCCTATTATGCATTTTATATACCCTAATGTTACAAGATCATGACATGAAAAGATGCATTGCAACCACCTTTATAGAATTTGTTCATGCATTACTTTGGCTCCATCATGACCATCATATTGATGCTCTAACATGGATACCAGATGCTGAAGTGCTTGAATACTATGTAGAGCATCCAAAGCTCTGGACACCACCTTTCAGCATGCAATATGCACAAAACGCTGGCATTAAAATGCCTTGCCACCTTACACTACAACCTGGCATAGGAACATAAATGCACTGTATGCAACACCAATCATCCTGTCATCACCTAGAAATGTTGCCTTCCCATAATTACAAGGCATGCATCTCAACTACTTATCAAGACCACTTCATGGTACCATATTAATCGACACACATCCCTAATGCTTATATCTCCTCATGGCTAGGGGAGTTTGGAAGATAATTTTGAAGTAAAGTTAGGTGAAGAGTTCAAACTATGACTGAAAATAGCTGTTAGTGGTGCTTGTTCATTTCCTTCATTAGCTAAATAGTTTGCCATAGAGTTTAATTTTCTTTTGCAATGCTCAATCTTGATAGAATTAAAGTGTTTCTTTATGATATGCGCTTCTACATATTTGTTTAACTTCTAGCTTGGACTCCTGCCCTTGTGTAATACATTTATCACAATCAAGGAGACCCCTCCATAATAATATTCTTTAAATTGTGCGACTTTGCCACACTTGATCCCACAAGAAGAGCCTCCCATTTTGACTCATTGTTAGTACAAGTAGCTAAAAATAACCATCAACATGCTGTTGGTGTTGGAAATAAGCCACACCTGGACCGACGATGGACTGGTCCAAGAGGGGCCAGTAGTTCAGTGGTAGAGCACTCCAGCAGCGTATGGAAGGTCCTAGGTTCGAGTCCTAGCTGGTCCATGTCTCAACATGGTATTAGAGCCAGGTCCAGGCTAGGAGCCTCAAGTACACGAGAGGTGTGGCTCAAGGGGGGTGTTGGTGTTGGAAATAAGCCACACTTGGACCGACGATGGACTGGTCCAAGAGGGGCCAGTAGCTCAGTGGTAGAGCACTCCAGCAGCATATGGAAGGTCCTAGGTTCGAGTCCTAGCTGGTCCATGTCTCAACACATGCAACATGTCTCCCTCCGAGTCACATAAAACAAAGCCACCTCCCACCAATCATGGATTCCCCCTTGAAGCTCCCTCACGATTCAATTTAGTACTCCTTTCCAAAGGGGTAGCCAATAAGCCATGTTGCAGCTGTCACTCTCTTGCCTTCTTCTTTGACTATATATATATATATGTTACGATTAAAATTTTTTAGGTTTCAAATCTCATTAGTAGCATTTATCTATTTGAATCTTGATAATTTTGTATATTTATTCTTAAATTAAAATTTAAAATAATAAAAAATGTAAATTTATATTCCTTGATCTTAATAACATTTTTTCCCCAATTTTTATCAATTGGCAAACTTGTAATCTTTTTCTTTGCCAAACTCAAGCATGAAGCTTGTGACTTAGTTTATATACTATGTTACTGGTCTGCACCCTAGAGGACCCAAGTCTCAGTTTGGTTCGGTCCTGTTGGTCTTTGTTTTATCATCTACCAAACATTAGAATAAGATACCCAAAGGTATTCTATCCTCTCCTGAAAAATCACTACTGATTCCAAGGTCTATATGTGCGAACAAGCGACTTTAGTGAAATAGCTACTTGGGTAGTGTATGCTGAAAATCTCAAAGGGAACTTACATTTATGAATGTCTTTCAAGCTTCTGAACTTAGATAGATTTACTGATTTCAAGATCCCTCTTTTTTGGATTTTTGAGATTTAGACTTTCAAAAAAAAGGGGAAAAAGAGATAGGGTTAAGAAAGCTGATCTAAACCTACGAATTTGGGAGACGGTATTAACTAGGTGTTCTCGAGAAACCAAACTTTGCTTCGCCACACTAAGGACAACTACACAAAGACGGTGCAATCTTCAATGGGTTGTGCTTATGATCGAAGTTTTAGCATGCAAAGGGGATAGGCTCAGACTAACTTTGCACAGTGAAATAGAAATCATCCATTCACCAAAAGTATGAGCAGAGATACACCGTCAATCAATACTTATCAAATCCTTCATTCAATTCTAACAACATGAAAGCAAATCTAAATTAACTTTTAACTAATGTGTTGAGGAAACTGAAACCATGCTAATCACTCAAATAACAGAGATTGAAAAAATGACCTTCACGCAACAATATATTGAAAACCTCACACCCTCCAAATGTGAGGAGGTAGCCTTATATAGGTTACCGAGATCAAACAGTGATAAAGGGCTTAGATTGAAAGATAAAACCCTAATTAGGGTTTCCCAAAACTAACTACCCCTCGACCAATGAGAAAATTACATTTGGGGACACTTGTCCTTGCTAAATATGAACCATAAATGAAAATAGAAGGTTGTTGCATTGTGAAGTGTGCCCTTCTAGAAGCTTCTGGATAAGTCAGGTTCATTGAACCTGGACATGCTGACTTGGAACAATCTGATTGGTTGGAAGATGACGAGGTGCCACTTCAACGTGTTGGATGTCTTCTCTGAATTTTCCAATTTGTGTGAAGAAATTGTGTAAGTATGGAAATTTGATTCCTTCTTATCGCCATTTGATTATGCTTGGGAGCTTGTCTTTTTTAATTTCTTCAGGAGATGAAATCCTTCAAGAAGTTGGAAATTTATGTAACTTTTCCATATTTTCAGCAAGTCTGAGAACCTTTCTTTCTTGATGCCTTGAGATTCTTTCAAGTGCCTCGAATTTGGAGAAGAAATCCCTTCGTGAAGTATTTCTCATACTTAGCCAAATTTTGGCCTTCTCTATGCTCGGACGAACCTTGCTCGTTGTCCTGTCTTCAATTCTGAATTTGGCTCGAAACTCCATTTGTGTTTTCTGTGACGATCCTGCCTTCAGTTGCCAATTTATGTTGCACGGGAGGAGGGTAAAAGCTCTGGATAACTCCTCACAAATATGAATTGATGTGATCGCGTTCAGCCATCATCCAAAACCTGCAAAACCCAAAGAAATTAAATTAGAATCCTCATTTTGAGCGTAAACTTTGAAGGTTTGATGGCAAAGTGTGCTTTGATTCTCACTTCCTCAACACTCTTAGCTTTCAACAAGCTGCAAACACTCCGATTTGAAGGTTCGGGCGTGAAATTTGACTTTGATTACTCCTATCACCTTCAAATTTTCAGAAAATGAGTAAATTTTCTCCTCAAAACAGTCAAGAATCTCCTTCAATCTGCATGTGAACTTTTGAAAATAGTTGAAAATCTGAAACTTATACTTGGAATCACCCTTAAAATCTTCTTTCAACTTGCAAAACTCTTAAAACTTCTCTTAAAATGTTCTTTACCTGCAGAAATCCTCTCTTAATTGCTCTCAACTTGCTCAAGAAATTCGAACCTCATGTATAAAAATGAGAGAGTAAATGAAATATTTGTAATGAGGGTTTGATTTTATAATTAGAAACTCAGAAGATCTCTTCAAAACTTGTTTTTAATCGTTCCCTAGTCTTTTGAGTCTGTAGAGAATGTTTCTAATTTGGTCTTTAGTTTGCGAATCGAACTCAATCTACCATATTCTTCTTTTCAAAGCATTCCAAGTCTGCACTCAGTTCAAACTTGGATGATAGATTCTGCTGACATCATCTTCTTGTCTTCCATTTTAGCAAATAACTTACTTGGGCGGACTTATTTCAAGTTGGGGAACTAAACAAGGCACCACACTCCAGCATAGGGCGGACTTTAGAAGATTGCTGGAACAAGACAAAGTACCATACTTCATATTCATTCATACTTAACCAAAATCTGATCATTTCATCTTGAACTTGAACTCCTCTTCAGCTTAACATCTAATCTTCAAACCTTATCTTACCATGATCTGATCATTTTCAAGGCATACTTTGGAGTTTGTTTGATCTTTCATCAGTAGGGCGGACTTCAACCAACTCATGACACCACACTTGTTCATCTTTTAGGGCGGAGTTAAGAAAGTTTGTGGCACCACAGAAGGCGGAGTTCATTGAACTAGTGCACCCTACACTACATTCTCCAAGGGCGGACTTTATCATTTTCATACACCACTCACCATCTCCTTAGGCGGATTTTGTTTGACTTATTTCAGTTTTCATCAAAGATAGGTGAACCTTTTGAGAGTTGGGAACCATCTCATACTTGAGACCTCAACCATAGGGCAGACTTTCTCCGACTTAGGAACCACAAACCTGCAGGTTAGGCAAACTTTACTCATCTTAGGTATCAGTCGTGCTGATGTAGGGCAGACTTTTTGAGAGTTGGGAACCATCTTATATTCACCACCTTGGGCGGACTTCATTCATCTTTATGGCTCATTGCTTGAGGGCGGAGTTTATCATCTTTGAGTCTTTCATCTGCAGCAGGGCGGACTTTATCATCTTTGAAGTTTTCATCTATTTTATCTCCAAGTAGGAAGGCGGACTTCAAGCCTTTCACTCTCCAATGCACACTAGTCTTAGGCGGACTTTATCTCTGTCATGCACCAACATACTCTCCAAGGGTGGACTTTGGAGGGCGGACTTTGTGATGATTGCTCCTAATCAAGAGTAAGGCGAACTTTGGAGGGCGGACTTTCATCTATCTCAGGTGCTGCTAATAGCAAATCAGGGTGGACTTTGTGATGATTGCTCCAAATCAAGAGTAAGGTCCACCTTTGGAGATTTTGGAGTTCATGGCCTTGCTTGGGTGGAGTTTTGGCTGGTCATGATGTTAGGAGGGCAGAATTTTGAGTTCACCTTTTGAGGACTTCTTCAACATAGTTATCATCTTTCATCTTGGGCGGACTTCACTCACTTTGAAACCATCTTGTATGTCTTCCAAGGCGGACTTTTGCTTGCCTTAGACTTACCTCTTGCTACCCTTAACACCTTCAAGGCGGAGTTTGATAGATATGCTTTGATGTCATCATAGATAGGGTGGAGTTTGGACAAGCCATAACCATTCACCATCATCCCATAGGGCGGACTTTTAGAGAGGTCACCAAGGGCGGAGTTCATTCATTTCGTTCAAGGCAAGGGAAGGGCGGAGTTTTGAAGCTATTTCACTTGCTATCATCCCACAAGGCGGATTTTGTTAAGTTCACACACCACTTTGCTTGGGCGGACTTTTATCCCTTCTCACATGGTGAACTTTGATTCATTTGAAGGGGCGGAGTTTAGAGTGTTCAAGAAGGCGGACTTTGTTGGCTTCCTTGCACCATGACCCTTCAAACACTTGGAACAACCAAAAGGTGGGCTTGCTACAATCAATACAAGGGTGGACTTTGAATGATTTGTCACCTTGGGTGGACTTTTAGAAGACCATCTCAGGGCAGACTTTTGAGTGACTTGTGCTCCAATGCTAGAGCGGACCTTTAGCTAGCCATTCTACCTTGGTTAGGCGGACTTTGGAGAGACCAAGAAGGCGGAGTTTTGGAAGCTCAAGACCATCACTAAGGTGGACTTTGGAGAGCTGAAGGGCGGACTTCTTTGATGACCACTTACCACTTACCAATCCCCTAGGGTGGACTTTGGAGAGCTGAAGGGCGGACTTCTTTGATGACTACTTACCACTTACCAATCTCCTAGGGCAGACTTTGAGACTTTTGAGCACCTTTCACTTCATCCATAGGGCAGACTTTTGAAGACCACAACTTGGGTGGACTTTTTAGGCATCTCCATAGGGGGGACTTTTCATATTCACTTCATATGCCTTCCTCCTAGGGCGGACTTTTGGAGTTCAACTTATTCTCTTCTCAAGTGGGAGGGCGGACTTTTCAACTTCCACTTGCCATTCGCCATATCCTTGATTAGCCGAACTTAGAAAATATTTGGAAAACTTCAAAATTCCACAATTTCTTCAATTTTAACCAGATTAACTTGAAATTTGAAATCCATACTTAGGCAAACCATCTGAAGGGTCATGACCCCTAAATTGTAGGAACTTAGCTTTTTAGGTCAAAACTTGAAAATTTTTGATCGCGATTGAAGCAAGTCAGTGGAACCAGTGCAAACCCTAGGTCCCCACTCCGAAAAAGCAAAAAGCAGGCATCCCTAAAAAATAGGGAAAACTTTCTAAAAATAGCCATACCGGAGATTGGGCTAAAAATGCCAAAAACGAAATTTCCTAAAAAATAGGAAAAAGCAAAAAAAAAAAACTTTCTAAAAATAGAAAATTGTTCAAATTCGTTCAAATCAATTGCGGTCTTCATCCTTTGGCCTTTCTAGGCACCTTGACGGTGTCTGGACTCCATTATCACTTGGCTTGCACAAACTGACTTTCAATCTTTAGGACTCAAACCGTTCAAAACTTGACAAAACTGAGCAAAACTGAAGTGGAAGGCCACAAGACACTAACAAAAACCCTAGAAAGCAAGAAAAAGGGAGGGTCCCCATTTGCAATCGGGCGATGTGTGAAAAAGGTCACAATAGGTCTGTCCTAGGTTTGAGGTGTGGATCTAGTCCTTCATTGGTGGGGGCAGGGCTTGTTATTTGACTTGTGAGTATGTCTCGGACAAACCTACGACGAACATTGACATTTTTCCTCTATTCCATATATAGGGTTTGGCATCCACTTTCACTTGGTGGCTTCTCTTCCCCTCCAACATTCTTTGGCGACAATGTTTGGTATTACTTTAGGCCTTTGACCTACGTTTTGGATGCATGCATGACACTTGACCTTTTTCCGTGCCCCCTTTCCTTCAAATAGCCAACATTTTTTCTACATCCATCAGCGTGTAAGCCTTTTTGGAGGAAAAGAGAAAGGAAAGAGTCAAGATAGCCCTTGGAGACGAATCGAGGAGTCATGATCATCAAATGTGGTCCCTAAAATAGGATGTGTGCAGTGCACTTTCTCCACTGCCAAGAAGACTCACAAATCCTACTATTTGCTTATATCTTATTTGATATTTTACATTTTTATATCAGTATTAATAAATTAATTATTAATATTATATTTATATATTTTATATTAATACGTTTTTATATTTCATATATCATATTTACATATTAGATGTTAATAAATTAATAAATATTAATAAATATGTCGCATCAAACACACACACACACTTTAAATTTTTACTAGTTAAACTGTAAATGACATCAAGATTCAAGTTTAGGCATTCACATGATGCATCAAAATTGAGATTTAATTTTCAATGCTGATTCATAAGTATAGCAACAATACACAATAAAAAAATTCCACATTTAACCAATAGACATTTTTCCTCCTTTTTTATTTCTTTTCACTGTTTCTTTAGGCTTTGATTTGGTGTTGTTGGGTTGATGAGGGTGTGAGTTGGGGTGATTTAGGGCCTCCGAAAGGGTGTTTTGGGGGTAGGGAGCATCCCCTGCTTTAACATAGATTTTGATTGAACCATCCATATGTTCAATCAGAATGTGTTGAAAAAAATAGATAGCTTGTCAAATGGTTCTTGAATTTCTAGATAAAAATATAATTATATGAATGCACTTTCATACGCCTACTATGGAGTTTACAAATTTCCCCTATCTGTTTAAGCCTTGGATCTCGAGTATCTCTGATCCTTTTGAGCTATGCGGTAGAAAGATATTGAGTAGTTAGTCATCTGTTTTGTATACATAGAAGCTAAATTATTTCTTTCATAGAATTTAGTAATTTAGAATCTACAATCCATAAAACCTATTATAATGTTATAAAAAATATTTGGAAAAGGAAGAGGAACTGAAATAGAAATCTATTATAATTTTTGTATAAGGACCCATCATAGATTATGATTAGTTTAGTGTTTAGATACTTCTTTTGCTTTTCCAATTATATTTTACTCTTGTAATTTTCACCGCATTTGGGTTCCATTAACATATGTAGTTCATAGTGGACATCAATATAGTTTATTTATTTCCCTCATTCTTTCTGTTTAATGCATATATTCATTGAACAATTGGCACATAGAAAAATTAGGCTTGCAAATCGTCATTTAACCACTTTGATACTTATGCACATAAAATTAATCTTGTTTTCTTTCATATGTGATTAATTGCTGGATTTCTTTTATTGTTTTTGCACCGTTTATATTGATGTTATATGTGATTTTTTTCAGGGGCCTTACCTGGTCAATGATTTATTTTGCAAATAAATTGTGCTATTAATCTTTTAGAGAGATTTTAATTTTGTTCTTTTAATTTGCTTTTCAGATGCTTGGATTTTTGCAGCATCCCAAGTTTGCACTTCATTTTGAGTCATTGCCTCTCTGGTTGGTACGTTAGATGGTCCTCTGTTTTGCTCTCATAGAGAAAATTCTGAAGTATGCTCTTCTGTTGTATTCGTAACCTTCTGATGAACTAAATTATTTAGAACATCTTTCATGCATTCATGCACATTTAATAGTGTTTCTAATATCACTGCTTTGAATGTTATGTAGTTTTTGTTGAGGGGGTCAAGTTCAAACCTGAAGACAAATGAACAAGTGGAAGGGAGTAGATCATCTCTTATCAGCGGGACAAACTCAACTGCAGTGTTCATTGATAAGGAAAAGAAGGGAATGACAATTAGAATCAGTGATGATTTCTGTGGCATTATTTTGGATGTTGCTTTTCAGCGTATGCTCAAGAAAAACCCTACTATTGGACTTACATTATCAAATAATTCATTGGAAATTTGGAGTGATGATTTTGCAAGCAAGAGTGATTTTGGCCAGTATCGTGGTAAACTGGTAATTTCACAGCTTTTCATTGAGATTTCTTTGTAAATTAACTCATTTTCTGCAGTGTTTAGAAATGCCTTACACTGTTTATCAATGCAAATTTTCAACATATTCTCTAAAACATGTTCAACTTGGGAGATGTCACTAGGGATATTGAATTTTCTTGTTAGAAGTTTACGTGTTTATCCCCAACTTACAGGAAGCGGGCAATTTCAAGAGCATATAATGGAAAAGGAGATAGTAACAGCCGAAGAAAATATATGAATATGACATAGCTAAATGGAACACACGAATGTGAAATTTTAACAATATATCAAATATTTATATATATGCTTGTAAAAACAGACATTCTAAGCCACCCATTGAAGCGTAGAAGCTGACATTTTTCGTATTAACTGTTGATGTTATTGTAGCAGAAGGAGATATCGCTGTCTTATATATATGCGATTTTTAATTTACTAACTGCTTGTTATTTTTCCACATATGATTCTTTTTGTTAACATCCATTTGTTAATAGATAACTAATAATTGTTTGTCTATCGGGTGTCTATTCATATCACACCCCCTCCTTGTAGTGACACTCCGATTGGGGTCGTGTCTTTTCACGTCTTCGGTTCCAGGTATTTATCCCTTCAAATGGGAACATTAGAAGTGTTGAAAAGAAGTTACTTGCCATTCACATACTACGATCACTGTGTATGACTTGCTGTGCACATCCTTGTGATATCGTGGGAAATAGATCTGCTGCGTGGGTCTATGAATTATATTTGTGTGATGCTTGAGAAATACATATGTGCCCAATAAACTTAACATGGTATCAGAGCAGTAACGTTTCCCGTGCCTGTTCTTTAGTGATAAGATGGATTCAACTCAAGAGGAGAGACAATAAATGGGAGCCGTATCTGTGGTAGCACAGATCCGCAGCTTCAATATTTAGTTTATGTTACAGAATTCTCTCAATGTCTATGATATTTGTGATCACATTCTTTGCAGTTATTGGTGGCATTATGTGGGCCGTAGATAATTTATGGAGGATATATTTTTGTGCATAATCTGTATATCTGTATATGTTGGCCATTGACTGCGGACAGGATGAAATGGTTCCGTATTCTTAAGCCGCCTTCTCAAGATTCTGACTTCTGCTAACGGGGTCGCCTTCCTAATCTGATTTCATTATTCAAAGATCGAGTTCATTGTTGGCATGACATGGTTACTACTAAGTTTGGTCATTTGGTGCTTTGCCAAAGATGTTGATAATCCAAACATTGTCAATCTTTAGAAGGAAGCTTTATCTTCTGAACAAAATGCTGAGGTACACAAAATGCTAGTGTTGTCGCTGCCTCCTTCAAATGATACAGCATTTGATATTATAGAACGGACACTTGATGTGAATGACTCTGTGTGAAAGGCTGCTTATCGAGTTTTGGCAAATAAGTTTCCACTTCAGAGACTCAGTATCAAGCTTCGCACTACAATTCTTCATAGAAATTGACAGAATTCGTGAGGAAGAGGGCATCCGCATGCACAAGCCATCTGATGATGGCACAATGCCAAATCCCGATTCGACAACCACATCATTTGCCATCAACAAAAGCTCTGACGAGTTGGCGCTCCCAAGAACTGAAGTTATCCATTGCTTAAATATCTGTTAAAAGCCGGCATTATGGACCCCGATGTCATAGGGGCAGTGGAATGATTTTTGAGGGACCTTGTGGAGCTGCAGAAACGTCAAAAGTCAGGGATTTTGAAGCGGAAGAAGGGGAAGAAAAAAGGAAGGAGGTCATGGGTTGAAGAGTTTGGTATTATCTTGTTGATTGATTAAAATTGCTAATTCTTGGATGGGTGCAAGATTATGAGTTTTGATTATCGGGTCATGAAGATTTTATGCTGGGCGAATATATTTTAATGTGAAATGGACAAGTCATTTTTTCCAGTGCTACAATAAAAAAAAAGGTTAAGGAAATGCTTTTAGCTATCGAGTGCTGCTTGGGAAGCTATAATCTCTTCAAAGCAGACAAGGAGCATACATGAATTTTCACGTTTCTAAGGCTAGAAGGCAAATAAGACAGAAAATGCGGGCAAATTAAAGGATCGTGGACAAATAGCTAAGTTGGTGAATTGTGTGGGATCTCCTTCCATGTTGACATCCTATTTTTGCAGCCACTGGTTCTGGTGGTGACGTTGGCTTGGACATAGTCAACTTTAAAAATATATTGTGTTTGCTGATTTGAACCTGTTACAAATTATTGACTTTGGTGTGAAAGTAAGTTTTCCAAATAGCTGAGCGACTTCAGTGAATAGAAGCATGCAGGTCAGAGATAGTTTGAGGGTGCTTAAGGAAGTGTTTGCTGGTCGACTCTTTCAGACTGAGCTGTGCATAAGATTGCTGTCCTTACAGCAGTTCTGGGTTTGGTGTAGAGGTCTGAAAGTCCCGCAACTGCTAAGAAGAGTTTAAGAATCTTGGCTTAGAGTCTGAGGCCCTGCTCATAGGGTACCAAGGTGCCTAAAACTGTAGGAGGGACGTGTGAGCCTTGTACAGGTAGTTGATCTTTGTTGGAGGTTTGACAGAAGACTGAAATCAAGCGGTCCCTTCTAATTCAAGAGAAGCAAATGACATGCAATCACAATACTGAAGAAAGGCTAAGATTAATGGCAGGGGCAGCTGAGGATCCAATATCATAGCAATTGTGTGTAAACTCATGCTTTTGTAAATGGCTAAGGGTGAAGACCATACCTTAAGGAATGGCAATATATGATGAGCATCATTTATTATCTACTCACTCAAGGACCTTAACCTTGCATGTAAAACATGAATGGATGATTAGATGTTTTACAAATGGACAAATAGAGGCAACCTTGGACGAGGAGGTCAGAAGGTTGATGCAAGTACTTGGTGCTTCAGAGGGAGTCACATCATCATGAAGATTCCTTATAGCACATTTTTCTCTAAGAGAGAAAAATTTGAGGTGAAAGCCCTTGTTAGCGCATTTTTTTCTTTGAGCCAGAGAAATTTGAGGTGAAAGACTTTGTTAATGCATTTTTTCTCTAAGGCGGAGAAATTTTAGGTGAAAGCCCTTGTTAATGTATCTTTCTTTGTGACAGAGTAATTTGAGGTGAAACCCCTTGTCCATCTTTGAGACGTGTTGTGACCTAATCACACATCACCCCATCCTAGATAGGGACCCCCCTAGCTTTTAGGCCCTTTTCGTCTTTTGATCTTGGTTTTTTGTGGGTTTTGGTGGCAGTCTCGTTAGTCTCTTCGCTCTGCAGGTGTTCGAGGGTCATTTGGAATTAATCTGCTTTTTGTTTGAGCGAGTTTTATGAAGTCTAGGGCCTGTTTTGTCCCTTTTTAAGGTTTCTGCCTTTTGTCCTAGATTTTAGGGGTTTCTGTTAGGGTTTTGGAAAAACTGAACATACGATTGGAATCAGGACTCTTCAGGAACCTCCCAGTAAAATTTGAGCCGAAACGGAGCAACTTTCTATTTTTAGAAAGTTCCTATTTTTTAGGGATTTTATTGAGTCCTGGAATGTCGTCATTTTGCCAAAAACCAAACTTACTATTTTTAGTAAGTTTCTATTTATAGTAAGTCATCTCTGTATCCTATCTAGGGGTCTAATGCTGACACTTTAAAGGTTTCTATTTTTGGAAAGTTTGTTCTGACAAGGCCATTCGGGCAAGGTGACAAAGATCAGGCATTGGCGAATATTTCTAATTCTGGAAAGTCAGAAAGCAGACAGAGAAAGCCAGAAGATGGTTGAATGCTGGAAGCCCACCCCTGAAATGGAAAGCTCGGGAAAATTCTCTAAGTCTGGAAAAATAAAGAAGGCATGGAGGATTCACAAATTCACTGAATCCTCCACCAAGTCAAAATTCCGCCCCAGGGCAGAGATAGGCACCAAAATGGAGGTCCAGTGGAGGATTCACAAATTCATTAAATCCTCCACCAGTGAAGAATGCCGCCCTGCTACCCATGAAGGTGCCAAAGTTGATGCATCATGGAATTCACTCCGCAGTCTGTGAATCCTTCGCTAGGGAAAAAATCCCTCGTAGGAGTTGAAAGGGCGCTCAAGGGGAAGTGTTAAGGAGAAGAGCAAAACAAAGGAATTCTACGCCCAAGTCCAGATAGCGCCCAAAGGGAGTAGAGGGCGCCAAATCCACTAAGGCATGGAAGGAGGTAAAAGACATAAAATCCCTCTCCATGGCTTTCTAGCGCCCAAAGGAGTTAAAGAGCGCCAGATTGGGAGATACAAGGAATCCATGGAAGTGAAGGAATTCCTTCCCAGAGGCAAATTTGCGCCCTAACAAGGAGGAAGGCACAAAAATGGCATTCTCATGGACAATACACTAGACAAAGGAATTCCTTCCTCAAGTTAAAGCCCGCTCTAGGAAGATGGAGGGCGTTGAACTAAGCATTCCATGGAAAATGATGAATAATGATGAAATCCTTCACCTGTGCAAAATGCGCCCTAGCACTGTGGAAGGGCACCAAAAGAAGTCATGCATGGAAAGATGGAAAAAGTATGAATTCCTTCCTTGAGGCAAATTTGCGCCCTAACAAGGAGGAAGGCGCTAAAATGGTATGCTCATGGATATCAGACAAGATGATGAATTCCTTCCTCAGGTGAAAATTCCGCCTAGAAGCATGGAAGGGCGCCAAAGTAGAGGAGTCATGGATAACATACAAAATGATGAATTACTCCTTCAAGAAGGAATAGCACCCAAGTGCTAGGTGAGGGCGCCAAACTAGGATGTTCATGGAGAGTATGAAATGAATGAATATCATCCACCAAGTCAAAATTTCGCCCTACTCTCGAGCTGGGTGCCAAAATCAAACATCCATGGAAGATTCACGAAATTGATGGAATTCCCCTTCTAGTAAAAATCCACGGTCAAGCTTGAAAATAAAAAAAATTGTCTAAGGCATGAAAGTCAAAGGTCAAGGAGGAATCAAAAAAAAAAAAAACCCCTTTGGCAAATTTTTGAATTTTCTACTTTTAGACACCGAATCTTGTCAGAATGTGAGAAATTTTATAGATTTAGAATCGTGGTGAAATTCTCTATACAATGAACCTGGCTCCTAAATTTTAGGGGAATCCCTAAAAAATAGGGGATATTGAAATGGGCGTGGAAATTCCTTCAAAGGCAGAAGACAACAAGTTAGAATGAAATCAAGCAAATCTTGAAAAAATCCTTCAATTTCCCTCCAAATTTGGAAAGAATGGAAATTAATGAGTTGGCGAAGAGAATCTTCCAAGTATGACGCATGACAATGCATTTAATGAAACTTCTAAATTCAAACTCACTTGCATGGGAAGTTTCTTTTGCATGGCGCAGTGATTGGGAAAGTATGATGCATCATGATTGCAATTGCTAATTTAATGCCTCCTTACTTAGCAAGACGTTTTGAAGAATTCTATATAAGCATGAAGAGGCATTTCATTTCTCACGTGCAGGATTCAAGAAAGAAGAGTTGGAGAAGTGAAGAGTGGTCATACTTAGTCTCTATTTTCATCATTTCCAAGGTGCTTCCCGGATGGCGAATCAAGCAAGGCAGCTACCCTCTCCAGGCAGGCATTGATCAAGGTAGAAATGAAAGGTTTCCTTCCTCATTCCCGACTGAATTCAAGGTGGGAAGAAATCAGCGATACTAATTTAGGCACATTCAATTTGGCTGCATTCAAGATCAGAATGTTCGGGACAACAGGGCACAGTCCATCACCAACAATTGTCAAAATTGTCAAAAGCGGAATTGTTGCGGCGGCTGGTTTTCCTCCCACTATTCAGTGCCCTGACTTGGTCTTGGAATGTGCAACACATTATAATTTGGAGCGGAAGACAATCTCAATGCTAGATCATTGACTCCGGAGTCAATTGGTGAGACTTTCGAAATTCCTTCGCACTATTCCAAGACATACAGGACTAACAGTGGAGCTCAGGCAGTATATGAAGCAGGTCCTACCAGGTGTGCGGATTTGATTAATAAACAGTGGTTGATGAAGCCTAGGGTGCATGCCTCCAAGATGCCAAAGACTCTCACTATCTTTGAGTTCAAGCAGGAGTATGTAGACTTGATAAAGATGCTAAGTAGAGTAATGGGGTGTTCACATTCTGTGAACTTTGAGGCTTGGATGTTATTCTACATAGGCGAGATCATGAATTCAAATGGGCTAATCGACTGGGCCAGATTGATGAGTCACTACTTGCATGAGCAGTTGAAAAACTTAAAAGAAAAAAGGTCCCATTCCTTTTTCATGAGCTCCTACCTGTTCTATATGCTTGTGCGAAGGGGAGGATTTGATGGTCTGCCAGCAAGAGGAATTATGGGTTGCGGACCAGCTCAGCTGAAAGTACATGAGTGCTATCCCCAGCTGCATCTTCACAATGTTAATACTTATAGGTTGGCGAATGACACCTTCACTATGTACTTGACACGGCTTATGCAGAAGAAGTTGCACGTAAGGGTGCCGCCGCAAGCAAGTGGCTTGGTCTAGAAGTATGGAGCTGCGTTCTTGCAATTTCCTAAATTCACCTACATCAGGACTCAAGGATTCTCATTCCAGTCATACAAATTGCCAAGATATCCATCAAACAAGCTCATATTGCTGGAGCTCATGAGACAGTTAATTGCCTATGATCAATTGTAGAAGAAGAAGAAGAAAAAGCAATCAATTGAATTCCCAGTTGTCTTGGGTGACTTCATGGAAAAATGCCCAGGCTTGGAAGCCGTTGAAAGTGCAGTAGGGGAATTGGCATACTATTGCCTGCCGTTTTATACATCCAAGGCCCAGTATGATCCTTACCGCCAAATTAGAAAGGTTGCTGGCGTCAAATTCATACACAAGTTTCACTTAGAAGATTATTGGGTAGGTGCCGAGGATGACCTTAAGGTCCGGAAGAGAATGCATTCCAGATTGCCCTTCGACACCATGTTGTGCGTTGCACACGCTCCCTGTCGCCGACAAGGTCCCCCTTCCTATTTTTTTTGAGCCTTTCGTCCTCGCCCCGTTGAGTTTCGCGTAGAGTGTCTCGTGTCTTTTCGAGCAAGTCTGTGACTGGTCCGTGAAGTGATGATGTCAAAGAAAAGAGCCAATGAATCCATCGGGCTAGTCTAGCCCTCGGGCACGAATGCCAAGAGTTTGTTCAAATTTTGAAAATCGCCTTGGATAGGCGTAAGGTGATAAAAATCAGCGAAGCCTGCCAAGCAAGAGCAGTACGTCTAAAGGTTGCACGAAAACCCAAAGCTATCGTTTTTCGCACAAGAGCTATGAAGTAGATTGCATAAGGTTTGTCTCCGCGATGTTTGTGGGATTTGAGTAAAGAGTGATTTTCGCCTGCTAGTGAAGGAGTGAATTTCCTGGCCAAAATGCCGAGGCTGCGAAACTTGCCCAAATGCCTTAGAATTCCGAAGCCTCCGAAATCCAAATTTGTAGAATCTGGCGAAAACTGGTCTAGAGTCCGAAATTTTGCTTAAGTCCCCAAAATTGCCTCAAGTTCCCAATTTCGGACCCAGAGGCCCAAAATGTTAAAATTTCACAAGGTTGAAAAAGTGCTAAAATCGCCCAGGGGGGCGAATTTCGGACCTTGGGGCGAAAATTTCAAAATTCAAAGTTTCCTACATGGTCCGAAAAAATGTTGAAATGTTGCAAAAAGACCCTTTAGGTCCGAATTTCACTTAAAATGCCCAATTTCGGACCCTGGGGCAAAAACTGAAAAATGTTGAAATGTTGCAAAAAGACCCTTTAGGTCCGAATTTCACTTAAAATGCCCAATTTCGGACCGGGGCAAAAACTGAAAAATGTTGAAATGTTGCAAAAAGACCCTTTAGGTCCGAATTTCACTTAAAATGCCCAATTTCGGACCTTGGGGCAAAAACTGGAAAATGTTGAAATGTTGCAAAAAGACCCTTTAGGTCCGAATTTCACTTAAAATGCCCAATTTCGGACCCTGGGGCAAAAAATTTGAAGTTGTGCAAATTTGCAAAAGGTGGGTTTAGGTCCGAAAATGCCTCCAGTTCGCCAAAGTTCAAAAACTCTGAAATTTACCTTGAGTTTGTGGAAAGGTGGGTTTAGGTCCGAAAATGCCTCCAGTTCGCTAAAGTTCAAAAACTCCGAAATTTACCTTGAGTTTGCGGAAAGGTGGGTAAGGTCCGAAGTTTTTAAATGAATTTGCAACGCATGTTTAATGGTCCGAAGTTTTTTTGAAAAGTTGCGAAACATGTCTAAAGGTTCGAAAACTTTTCCAAGTTGCAAAAACACTAAATCTCCAAAATCGCAGAAGACGTTGAAGCTCCGAGATTCGAAAAGGCGAAAAATTGCGAACATGAGCCTAGGGTCCGAAGGTTTTGAAAATTGCAGGTGGTGTTAAATGCTCCGAAATATCTCCAGTTCGCAAAAACCCCAAGCGCTCCGAAATTCGCCAGAAGTGTTAAAAATTGCGAAATCCCAAAGGGCGTAAATGGTCTGAAGTTATTTAAAGATTGCAGAAAGAGGCGTCTACATGGTCTGAAGTCTGCCCTTAGGGTTAGATAAAACAGAGTTTAAAGTTTTGGAGGGGCCTCCATATTCGCTAAAGGGTCCGAAGTTGAAAGGTAAAACGCGTTTGAAATTCTAAGGTCCTCTACTTCTCCAAAAATCGCTGCACACAGGCCCAGATATAGAAATTCAAAATTGATAAACCCCCTCCATGCTGCTGCATTTCATGTAAAGAGAGATCACGTCTGATTTTGAAAGGGAAAGAAAGCTAATTTCGCGCAATTCATATGAAAGGTAAAACGCTGCATAAACTATTCCAAATCATTCAAGTTCAGATTGCCAATTACCCAAGGTAAAAAAACTGTTTAAAATGATAAGTTCTTTTCCATCCAACAGCTGCAAAAATTTGAATTAAGGAGATAACCGTCGGGATTCAAAAAACTTTGCAGAATTGTCCATTCGTCTTCGCGCAGCAAGGTCTGGCAATTCCTCACCATCCGTTCTCATCAGGTAAGTACACTTTGTCTCTTGTGATCATCTAAAATGCTTATAAATCAAATAGACGTATGTGCGAAATCTGATTAAAATGCTTAAATTTTCGAAATCTGTATCTCTTTCGCTTGTAAAACGTTGTTCAAAGCAGTCAAAATTTAGAATTCGGTCCTAAGGTTTAACCAGAAATTGCATTTTCAAACTTAGGAAAATTTTTCGAGCTTTGTCCCGGCTAAGAAATTAACCTAGAAAATGCTGAAGTATAAGTTCGCGATTAAAAGCTTTATGAATGTTATGGTTAAAATCAATCAAGCTTTTAGCTAGAAATGTCGCTCCATGTCCAATCTAAATTTTGAATTAATCCTGGCATGCTGGAGTATTCTTTATCTAACCCACCTTACTTCTTTTGTATCACCTCGTAATTCGCGTCCGAGTGTGCAGGATAAATGCCTAAATCGGCGGTAGAATCATCAAAGACGTCCGCTGCAGCTGAGACATCGTGAGCATCCAAATCAGATATCCCGCGCAAGGTTGAAAGCATGAAGTATCAATATCAGAGAGGAGGATTGAGGGAGTCAAAAGTGCAGAGCGTCTGGGACAATGTCGGTGATACCAACCTTGGCCATATTGATATTCAAGACTTTAGGGATCGGGTCTTCTCCCCTAATGCATATGGCAAGCCTAGACAGATGGTGGAAAGTGGCATCGCCCAAGCAGCAGGATTTCCTCCAGCAGTAGAGAACTATGAATTAGTGGTAGAGGCTGCCCGACACTATCAGCCAAATTCCAGATTGGTGCTCCTTGAGAACATGACCATCGCCAACTTCACTCATGAGGCCATCGGCGACGCATTCGACATTCCTTTCCCAAACAATCCCACAGCCACAACTATAGATGAAGCACAAGGGGCATATGATATGAATCCGGCCCGATGCAAAGCACTGATCAACGAAGAGTGGTACAAGGAGAAAAGGCTCCCAAGTGCCAGAATTGTGAAAAAGACCCCAAGAAGTGATTTTCATAATGAACATGGGGATATGGTCACATTACTCAGCCGAGTTATGGGACTTCCTAAATCCAACTACTTTGAAGAGTGGATGTTCTATTTCACAGAGTAAGTCTTTGCTGGGAAGTCTAAATTCGACTGGGCCCAGATCATAAGCGACAACATCAACACCCAGCTGATAGAGCTTGAAACGAAGAAATACTTCACTATGACCTCTCACTTGGTCTACATGTTCGCCAAGAACCAGCCGTTGCCAGGTTTGATAATGAAAGGTGAAATCGGGAACGGGCCTGGTTAGGTAAAGGTCTATGATTGTTACCCGCAGCTGCACTACCAAGATATTGCCCAGAGGGAAAAGAGCAGCCCAGCTTATGCAGTTGGCCAATATGAGCGCGTGAATGACACGTTCACAATGCGCCTGGTCAAGCTAATGCAAGGAGGATTACACATAAGGATTTCAGAGCAAGCTATTATTCTGGTACAGAGGTATGGAGACTAGTTCATTCAGTTCCCAAGGTTCTCCTATATCCGAATAGCGGGCTTTGATGGTGCCCCTCTCCGACTTCCATGGTACCCAACTGACAAAATAATTCTTATGGAGGTCGCAAGGCAGTCACATCCGACCGACATCTTACTCAGGGAAAGCAAGTAGGCTGGATTCACGTTCCCCATGATCATAGGCAACCATGATGTCCACCTGAAGACCCCTACCCTAGCAGAGGAATCCCTCGCAGAGCTGGCCTCTTATGGTCTATAGGACCATTTTCCGAGAAAATACTTTGATCATGATAATCTGGCGAAGAGAGCCTATGGCAGGCGGTACAGGGCAAAGGAATCAGTTGAAGACTATTGGAAGAATTGCTCTGATGACTACGAGGTCCGGAGGCGGGAATATTCTAGACTGAGTGTGCAGCAAATGCGACTCTTTGAATACCGTCAGGTCCCAGATCAGCTCACAGATTCAGGGAATTGCCTCCAGGTTCGAGAGTTTAAAGCAGTAAGGCATCTCTTGCCAGGCGTTGATTGGTCCTAGGACCCGATCACTGATTTCGAGGCAGTCATGACAGCCCCAGCAAGGTACACAGATCAATGGTTACATCAGCAGATTGAGAGGCTAATACGCAAAGGAGTCCAATTCACCTACCACCTAATGGGTAGCCTTGATTCTCAGTCCTCTGAAGATGAGGGAACGTCCAGTCCACCCAAGGAAGAAATTGAGAAACCTGAGATGAGAAAGAAGGCTAAGGCTTGTAGAGGGACTCGGACATCCAAAAGAACAAGAAGGGAGAAGATTCCTATAAGGAGACCAGAGGTCACGTCATCGTCAAAGGACCCCAGTTCGTCCGACGATGTAGTGGAATTAGATTATATACTTGCTCCGCCTTCTCAAAGTGACATTGATGCGTTTGGAACTGATGATCCTCCCGCACCTGACATGCTAGGAGTTGAGCTAAGAGCCCTTGAATCGACTGAACTGGACAACCAAATAGAGGAAGGAGAGATTCCATCCACCCAGGGGGTCAAAGTGCATAAACCCACTCAACAGAGCCGCCACGAGTTGCTGCTCCACAATACAGCCAAAGATGACTCTACCGTCGAAGGAGAGCAAAGGATAGATGAGACTCATGAGCTTGAAAGGATTGAAGAACAACCATCACATGAAGATGCCAGACAGTTGTTCAGTGAAATAGGAGAAAATTCAGCTGCAAGCAAAGAACTTCGCACCTCTTCCACTCCTCCGGTAGTAGAGCAGCTGTGAATCTGTGATGAGTCGGCTGAAAACGTCAAAGAATAGAATGCAGACTTAACCTTATTATCAGCCCAAACAGTGCCTCAAGAATGGTTGATTGCCAAAGCCCAGCGCAAGGCCGCCACCAAACCACCTATTGATCTAGAGGATATCTTCTCGCGCATAGACCAAGCAAAAGCTAAGGGGAAGAAAAAGCCCAAGGCATATTCTAGGGTGACCAAAGACGAGGAAAGGAACTGCACTCTTCACATTGCCACTCCGCTTGTAGACAAGCCAGTAGATCAGATTACATTGGCAGATTATAGCATCACAACTGTCCCCATCGGACGAGCCACTAAGGAGCAAGAAAAAGAAGAATTCAAGGATTCAGTGCAGAATATACTCAGGCAGCTCGAGGAGATAACAGCTAAAAAGGACAAGTATCAGGCTCGTGCTGAGCAAGCCGAGGGATACATTGATCAACTCCTAAGGCCACTACACAATGCCTCCGAATCCCATATTCCCTCGACGGCATTGGCGCAAAGGACCACAACAGAATTTGAAGGAGTACGGGACACCGCAAGGGCCGTCAAGGAATGGATACAAGACATCAAGAAAAGGGGAGAGCGAATCCTTGAGGAAGTAAAAGAAATGGCCTGCCATCGAGAACTCACTCTAGTCAAGTTATTAGAGGTAAAGAGGGAATCGCTCCACATGCACGAAGTGGCTGCCACTACCCTTCCCCTCATGAGAGCTCTTTTCTGGACACACGTGCAGATTCCTACATTGTCTGCCATCCTAGATCCTCATAGCATCAGTACTCTTAAGGAATGGTACTGGACTATCACCATGAAAAACGACACCAAAGAAATTATTGACAAAGAGAATGACGCATGTGAGGTGATTCTGGGAAACATGCAAGAACTAGGTAAGACAATCCTCCGATCAATGGTTTCGGGATGGATAAACGACTTGTCCGATGATGCAATCCAACTAGACTGGGAAGAAAGATTGGGAACGGATAGGATTACCTATTCTGCTAAGGACTTGAGTTTTGTTGGTCAGTTCCATTCAGACATATTATGCTTTGAGCGTAATCGCTCCAGCTGGAAGGACGGTTTAAAGCACGTAGACCAGTATCTCGAAGGCATGCAAGACAAAATTCGCCATCCTCCCATGCTTCCATTCAGTCTGCTTTTCAAATTATGCATCAGGTTCTAGGAATATGTTCGTGAGGAACGCGCAATAGGTCGTGATCTATGGCGGGAATATTTGCATGGCGAAGATCAATTTCTAGAAAATGAGTGAGACTGAAATAGAGAAAGTGATTTCTCAAAAGTGCCTTTTTCTCTCTAAATCTTAAAAGTGCACTTTTGCACCAAAAGGTGACATTTGACTTTTGGTCAACAAAATGTAAAACTTTATTAATGCACCTTTTTGGAATTATTGTAATTACCTTTTTAGGTAGTTATTGCTCCTTTGGGGGTGGTTGTTGATATTTGCATCCCATTTATGGGTATGGGCAGCCATGCTTTATGGATGAATCTGGGCCACTTGTTTAGATTAAATCTGGGCCATTCATCCTTTTTTGAAGCCTATTTAAGGGACTGGTTTTCCCTTATTTTGTAAGAAGTTCTTGGATTGTTGCAAAAGCTCTGGTGAAATTTACAGGAATTAATGCAAAGATTAAGACTGTTTTCAAGTTTCCTTGTGAGTGCATGGTCTCCTTCTTCACTTAATTTTGAAATCTTTCAGTTATGTTTATTTCTTTTACATAGCATTTTCAAGCAAACATCTGATAGAATCCTCGCAGTCCACACCATTGGGGAACGACTGATTGCCTTTCTCTCTGCATGGTTAATCTAGACCTTTCATGCTTAGTTCGGTTATTGAATACTCACTATGAATGTAAAAGTTCTGATGTTGTATGTGATAACATGAAAAATCTTATTTTCCTTTGAAGATTGCACTAGATTTATGCAAACACTGTGCTTGAGTAGCTGGTAATGCTTAGTCTTGTTATTTGGAGGCTTCCGTCTGTTTGATGAAACTGCTATCTTAGTTAAAATTTACATTTCATGTATCTCTCTCTCTCTCCCTATCCTTCCCTCCTTTTCCCCCTTTTTTTTAATCCAGAAAATCTGCAGTCCCATCAAAATAGTATCAACTTAACCGAAATCATTTGATAAAAAGATCATAAAAGTTCCAGGGAACTTATCTATAAATTACCCATCCAACGTAAGTCCCCCTTGTGTTTCCAACATAAACTCATCAGACTACTGAGTAATCCTGTAGTCAAGACTTGACAAACAAAACCTTGAGGTTATCCCCTTTGATCAAAACGCAGAAAATAGCATTAGGGACTTCCTTATCTCAAGAGAGGATAGAATACTTAGCTGGTTATTCTATTCTGTGTTGGCCATATGGAGTTTGCAGCAATGCGATTTCAGACACGTCAACACACCATCAGGTTAAGTGAAATTTATCAGGTGCCAGATCAGTTGAAGGAGGATTCAGATTTTGTACAACCTAAATTTGAGAAAGTGAAAGATTAGCCCATTCAGTTGCCAAATTGATCAGAGCTCGAAATGGATGATTTGAGTGTCTTAGCTAGGCTAGTGCTGAAATTCACTAAGCACTGGATTGACGGGCATATAAGGAAGTTGGTGGAAGGGATAGTTCATTTGACATATCAGCTAATGGGAAGTTTAGATTCCCACAGTGAGGCAACTGAGGGCTCTTCACAGGTTCAGGTAGGAGGGGAAGTTCAGATGGATAAAGGAAAAACTGCCCCAAAGAGACCGAGGACAGCAAAGAAGAAGGATATCTAGCAGGAAATCCCACAAGAGGCTTAACAGAAAATCCAACAGGAAATCTCACAAGAGGTTCAACAGGAAGTCCAACAGGAAGAACCTCCACAAAAGAAAGCAAGGATAGAGAGGGAGCAGTCACCAGCAAGTTCCTCGAGTGTGCAGGAGGTAGAGATGTTTCCACATCCAACAAGTCCACTTCCAAAGAGCATTCCGACATCAGATATACTCAGCATTAACACTTCATAGGGACACCATCAGCCAAGAAGTCAAAGACAAGAAAGTCCCCCACATCAGGTAGAGGCTCGCCAGGATAGCTTCGAAGCTATCCTTGGTGAAATGGAGGAAGAGTCACAGGAACAGGAGCACGTAGAGGATCATAATCACTCCATCCCCACTCCAGATTGGTTGGTGGGAAGGCTGAGAAGGGAATCAGAAAGGGAAACTGATCTAGCTTGGAAGTTGGAAGAATTGTTGAAAATGATGGATCAGCTAGCAGAAAGGAAGGCTCCCCGGAAATTTTCCAAGGTTGTCAAGGAAGAATCTGGATCTCAGACCCTGCACATTGCTGAGCCTACAATAGACAAAGACAAACAAAATCAGGCAGGAGGATTATGTTATTAGACAGATTAATCTTGGCCATGCTTCCACAGGTCAAGTAATGGGAGACTTTGAAGAATCTTCCTTAGCCATGAGGGAAAAGATGCTGAAATCAAAGGCGAAATGTAAGCAGTTGAGGCAAGAAAATCAAGAGTTTCAAAAGACCCCTCAGGGAGGCAGGTCCTTCATTCACTCCTCCTTCCTCCCTCCCTAAGGAAGTTGTTGATGATGCAGAAGTTATTAGAGTGATGGCGCAAAATTCCAGGGAATGGATAGAAGATGTTTACACTAAAGCGGGAAAATTCATTGAGGACCTGGCTCAACTTCATTCAAACTTCGTGGCCCTCCTGAGCAGATTAGAGACAACAAAAGGATTATGGGAGGATGTGCACATATACTAGGACTTAACCATTCCGCGACTCAGGGCTCTGACAAAGATTCCAAGGCAAATTTTGATTGATGGGAAAGTAATTCACGAAAATGAAGCTTATGACTTTCCCCAATGGTTCTATGCCATTTGTTCAGGAAATAACACCTTTGATAAATTTAGCGTAGAATCCTTTACTTTGAAAGATTCCATCATAGGGGTGCAGGAGGAAATCATCAGTGCAATTGAGGCATTGTTCATAAGGAAACTCAATGATGGCAGGATAACGGTAAACTCCTTGAAAACTCAGTTGCACGAGTTCTTCTTCGTAGGTTCATTCCCTAAGGAACATTTTGCAAATGTTTCTTCATTTTCCGGTATAATGAAGAAGATGCAGGAAATCATGATAGAGTGGGAAAATATCTTTTCCAGAAGCGAGGAGGAAATTGCCTTGATGCAATTCGACATTGAAAATGTGCCAAGTGTCTCCATCGGAGAGCTGGAAGCCGTTGTCAACAAATTCATTGCATATGCCATAAATGAGCGGGATAATGGTCGTCCATTCTTGGAGGAGAATCTTTTAATTGAATTGTGGTGGCGTATTTACTGCTGGGGGTATTTTGACTAAGTGTTGGTCCAGTCAATGCATGTCGCCGTCGGATGAGGAATCTTCTTGCATGCAACCTCCTCATTTATGGTTTTATGACAGATTCTCCATGCATGTCGCTGTCACATGAAGAATGATGGACATTTATTCGTGCATGGAGGTGTTTATTATATTTTGGGCATAATCAACATCATGGGGTGCATTTAATGCACTAGTGGGTCCTTTTTTAGGCTTTTGAATTAATTGTATATTGGCATGATGGGTTATTAATTGCCGATTCCCACCTTGTTGCATCTTGAGTGGGGAATCTTCTGGGGTGAAACCCTAATTAGGGTTTGCATGGCCTGAGGCCTATATAAAGGGGTGACCCCCCTCATTTGTAAAGGGAGGAGAGGTTATTATCTGAGATTGTTGCATCAGGATTGTGAAGTAGCCAACTTAATACATTGTTCGATTTTGATGGTGTATTCTTGTTCTATTTTGGCAATCTGCGTGGTCTTGCTCTCTTCAATTAGATTAGATTTGCTTATACGTTGTTAGGAGAATTGGATTTGATAGGATCACTTGTTGCAGAATCCGAGCTCATACTTTTGGTGTGCATTTGATTGTTGTATACCGTGCAAAGTTAGCTTGAGCCTTTTGATGTGTATACGCTTAACTTCGATCATCAATAAAGATTGTTCGATCCGATGGTCTATATTGATGATCTGAAAAACCTCCACGCACCCTTTGAAGATTGCACCACCTTCGTGTAGTTGTGCTCTGCTGGCGAACCAAAGCGTGGTTTGATTTTGCATGAGTTATCCTGTCTCCTGTTCTTAGGATTAGATTAGCTTTAACATAGTTCTCTCTACCCCATTCTCATTTACTTTCTCCATAATTTGAAAAAATCCAAAAGATCTAAAGCTAGAGCTTTCATTGCAAATCATTTGTGCAGAAATCCTTGAGCTTGCATGAGTTTTCTTCAATTGAACACATGTAAGGCCCCTTGGGTTATCAACAAACCCATCAAACATCTGAGTCACGTCCACGCACTGAAGGAACCTTGGAATTAGCCATTTGAACTTTAAGCAATCCTAGCATACAGACTAATCTTGATCAAGAGAGGATAAGGTGACCGTTGGTGACTTTATTTAGTGTTAGTCGTTGTCATAAAAACACGTCAACAAGACAGAGATGTGGTTCTTTCCACCCTCTGGGAGTAGCCATGGTGGATGTCATGTTGAGTGACTCCATGACAACATCACGTTGAGAGACTCCATGATGATTCTCTTTCTTGTGTTTATCCACCCTCTGGGAGTAGCCATGTTGGACGTCATGTTGAGTGACTCCATGATGACATCACGTTGAATGACCCGTGATGGGCACTTGTGCACATATTCCTTTCCACGCATGGGAGTAGCCATTGTGGACGTCATGTTGAGTGACTCCATGACGATATCACGTTGTGCGACTCTTTGATGAACTTTCTTCCACAAATGGGTGTAGCCATTATGAGTGTCATGTTGAGAGACTACATGATATGGATATTTAGAAAAATATCTCCCTAGCTAAGAGGGAGTGTTGATGTTATTGTAGCAGCGAGAGATATCGCTGTCTTATATATATGTGATTTTTAATTTACTAACTGCTTTTTATTTTTCCATTTATGATTCTTTTTGTTAACATTCATTTGTTAATGGATAACTAATAATTGTTTGTCTATCGGGTTTCTATTCATATTGCACCCCGTCCTTGTAGTGACACCTCGATTGGGGTCGTGTCTTTTCACGTCTTCGGTTCCAGGTATTTATCCCTTCAAACGAGAACATTAGAAATGTTGAAAAGAAGTTACTTGCCATTCACATAATACGATCCTTGTGTATGACTTGCTGTGCACATCATTGTGATATCGTGGAAAATAGATCTGCTGCGTGGGTCTATGAATTATATTCGTGTGATGCCTGAGAAATACATATGCACCTAGTAAACTTAACATTAACAACCCACTTTTTGCAATGTTTTTAACTTTTAAAATTTCAGACTTAAACAGTTAGGAATATCAGATTGGAATTTCAATTCCGCAAGGAATTGAAAACTATAGGCCCATGTTTAAATTAATTTCTCTCTTTGAATATAACAGAAATATTTTTTTGATGAATTTTTAATAAAATTCGTGTTTTCATTACCTAGAATTTTGGAAGGTCCCCTCATATTCTGATCCAATTTTTCTGATTTGTTTTGGTGTTGATTGAAGTGGTTTTAAGTTTATTCGCCAAAGTTTGGTTTTTGTTTAAATGCCAATTGGTAGTTTGGAGTTCAACCATGAAACATATGCATGGAAACAATGCCGTTTGAACCAAAGTACAATTTTATAAAGGACTGATAGAAAATTTTGAGTTTTGATTTATTTAGAACACCAATGCAATTATTCAAATTTAGAGAATATTGATACCAGAACAAGAAATTGCATACTTGGAGTCCTGTTGGTGTACGTTTTATCATTCACCGAACATTAGAATAAAAAATCCAAGGATACTCTATCCTCTCCTTAACAAAATCACTACTTGTGCCAAGATTGTGAGAATGACCACAAGGCGATTCCAAGGTCTATATGTGCGAACAAGGGACTTGATGTTGGATAGCTTCCTTGGTTATGTATGCTGAAATACAAGGGGGACTTACGCTTGACTCGTTCAATTCACAATGAAGATTTAAATAATGAAGTTCTATCATTTGGGTCTTGGATCATGGAGTTCAAGAAAACTAAAAAGGAGATAAGGGTTTAGAAGTTCTAATCTATTCCTAAGAATTCAAGAGACAGTATTGACTAGGTGAACCTAATAACAACAATTTGCTTCGCCATGCTAGGACAACTACACAAAGTGGGTGCAATCTTCAAGGGATGTGCTTATGATTTTCATGTCATGAATAACTACCATCAAATCAAACAATATTCATCCAGACAGAAGTTAAGCATCGACAAAGTAATCATCTGTTCATCAAAAGTATGAGCGAAGATTCACCATAAATCAATACTTATTAGATCTTGCATTCATCTAACATACATGAAATAAAATCTAAACTATGATGAGGGATAAGAACCATGCAAACTCCAAAACAGGAGAAGTAATCATCATCAATTTGAACAATGCATTACTTATTACTTTGGCGGTCGTAAACAACAATTTGCTTATCTCAACATGTTTTGCAATATGCTCCCATCGCCATCTTCAAGTTTGATTACCCATGTTGATGTTTGATCTACCATGTTGCCTATCTGAAATATCTGGAACAAAACCCTAGCCTGGAGATTTTAGCTTGCTTTTTAGACTTGGAGATACAAATTTTTTATTCTGAAGACATGAACGCTGTCCCCATGACTCGTGGGACCCAATCCTAGGTCTACTTTCAAAAAATAAGAAACAAGCAAAAAGCAAGTCAAAAAAGCTGCTTTCCGGATTCGTCCTAAAGTGCCAAAAATAAAAAAGCAGAATTCCTTAAAAATTGGCAAGTGTCAGAATTGACCCTAAGCAATTGCGATCTTCGTCCTTCAGGCCTTCTGAGCACCTTGACTATGTCCAGACACATTTCTGAGCATGATTCCTCCATGTGACTTGGGATGACTCTCAAAAACTCTAACTCCTTATTGCAAAAAGACTGATAATTAGTAGTTGCCACGCCAAGGCAAAACCCTAAAAAGTAAAAAATACAGGGGGTCCTCATTTGCAATGGGGCGATGTGTGAAAAGGGTCACAACATCTAGCGTCAACCCGAATAAATGTTCCCGAACATTTCAAAGATAAGACCAATCTATACCTAGAGACTTTGGAAAATTACCTCCAGCCCATCAAATGACTAGAAAACATACTCAAAAGGAAGCAAAATCTTAGATTGGATCAAGACACCTCATCTCGGATTACCCAAGTGTGTGCAAAATGCATTCATTTCTGTCTCATAAGAACAATATGATCCTTCGATTCCACCATTGTGAGTTGTGTAGTTTGTCTCAACTCCAAAAGCATCCTTGGATAGAGCCTCGCTCTTGGTGAGCATTCATAGCCCCGGCGAGGTTATCTCTATAATCTCACGGAGATTGCTCTACTTCCAACGATTTATTTTTCTTTGTTATTGAGGGTACACCTATAGAGATTTCCGCACACCCAAAGCCAAGTGCTTTGATTTTTCATTTTTTTCTTTTCTTTTCACATATTTCCACACTTTGGCTCCTAAGCAATGAAGCTCACATGGGCGTGAGCATTATAGTGGTGTTGAAGTAAGACCTTTGATGATTTTCTTTTGTTTAGCCATGACTCCACCTAGGAGACTACATTGACTTAAAGAATTTTAAGTGTGTAAAAATATAGTAATCATAGGATATTGGTGCGAAGATACAATAAATGATCCCCTTTCGGGTCAAGTACAAGATCTAGCCAAAGGATGAAGTTGAAAAAGAACCTTGGATTCAAAAGTACTTCATAAATATTTAGCCAAGAAATGGACTGAACATAGTTTAGTACAGACGCTAGAGTTCTTAAGATACAACACTCTTCACAAATGGAAAACTAAACCAAGAAAGCCAAACAAAGTGTACAAGAAAACTAAACCAAGAAAGCAAAACAACTAACTTAAAGCAAACAAAGCAAACTGAGACTAGAACCATGAAAGAAAACCTACTCTAAACAAACCCGAATTTTTTAAGTGAACAACACTCAAAAGACCTAAGTATAGACAACTCCTAGCATGATTTCTTAGGATGTGTAGCAACAACAAAGCAACAGTCACAGTGCGAAGCTTAGCAAACTTATCTTTAAACTCAAAAAAATATTCTTCCAAAGTACAAATCTAAAACTCAAGCAAAACTTTAGGAAAGATTAGTGACTGGGGCAACTCGTCCGGACCATGATTGATCAATAAACAAGTTGTCTTTCCTAAATCTCCATAATCAAAATGATATTCTTTATAGTCAACAGTAGGGAAAGATACAACCTGGTGGTCTTCATTTGCAGACATGAATTCTTGCTTGTCATCCATTGCTTCATCAGGAGGTTGGAGTTGATGGTGAACCATACCACTTGCATTTGAAACATGCAGATCAACATCACGTCCCAAACTTGGTAGAGTGTGGCGGGAATCGGATTCAAAGGGGAATTTGGAAATTTGGAATGTTTCATGTGCTGGCTCCTTTTGAACCGCTAACAATGGATCAAGCCCCAACCTGAATTGTTCTTCATTTTCTGTCTCTGTCATAGTTATTTGTTCATCAGGTAGTGTTCCATTTGTTTCAATTTAGTCCGACAATTCCTCCTTGACTGTGATCATTGGATCAAGTGCCAATGCGAATTGCATTTCATATTTTGCTTCCATCTTGGTAACCCATTGATCATCAAACATTCCATCTTGCATCAAGCCGCTTATCATTTCTTCCATCTTGTTCATGCATGAACGAACTTTTTCATCAAGGACTATTCCTTCTTAAAGTGCACTGGAACCTCTGACACCATCTCTATTTTGAGCTAAGTTCTCCATTTCTTGCTCCTGATGATCTTCATTAACTTGCAATTCCGTATATTCATTTGCTTCCATATGCTGACAGCTACCTTGGGTGGTTCCCCTTGCTTCAATGTATTCCATTGCTTCTTTGATCTTTATTTCAATGGCCTCTCGTTCTAGTGTGATGTAGGAACAATCTTCATCTACTTGAATGCTTGATTCAATATCTTCTTCCAATTTTCTTCCTTCACAACCTGATGATGTTGCAATGCTTTGTTCTTCAAGACTAAGATGCTCGTTCTAGATGTAAGAAAGAAAGAAAGAAAATTATATTAATGTCCACGAGACTTAACAAAGTCTATGGGACAGCACATCAGATCTAACCGATTTCTGCAAATCTGCCCGCTTTCTGTGTAAAATGTTGACAAGTGGCCCCAACCTCTTGACAAAATCCTCGCTGAAAAAATCATACCAATATCCCTTAGTCAATAATTTATTATACTTGTCCCTAACATCTTTGAAGGTGTCGCACTCTAAAATGAAGTGTTTTTCGGTTTCAACTTTCCCAGATGTGCAAAAAATACACACTCTTTCCTCCCAAGTTTTGTTTGGTCTTTTGCAACGACCAGTTTCACTATGAAGCTGATGAGAGTTAGTTCTTGATTGAGCAATAATACACTTCACTTTCCACAAAATATTAGCCCTTATATAAGCTTTTTGATGATGATCAAAAGTAGGATTGAACTCCTTGATATAATATTTTTTCTTTCTCGCTAAATCATTACCCCAAGCCCACTTGTGAAACTTATCCATAACAAAAGCCTTTATCTCTTTACTATTTGTGGGGCACGAATTTAGGTAGATATTCCATTTACTCAACCATTTGATGTTTTGTTGCATCCAAGTCTTCTTTCTTTTGCACAAGGTGTCATTGAAAACCGCTTTAGGCCATCTGCTTTCCTCCATTTGCCCAATTCTTTTGAGATAACTAATGAGACAAACCATAGCAATAGCTTCAATAGGAGCAGCCCCAGTCTCACTCATTATGATATCATAAGGAACTGTATTTTTAATCTTGAACTTGCTTGTTATCAAGTGCTTTTGGATTTGCTCGATCTACTTCCACTGTGAACCTGAAGTGCTGCTGGCCCATAATTCACAACCATAGAGAATAACAGGAAGAACTAAAAGCCCAAAAAGAGTTAGGGAGGCCTTCCAATCCCAAAGCTCTGCTTCTCTACATCTATTCTAAAGAGCATACCAAGCTTTCCAACCACCTAGGATTCTCTTCTTCCTGCAACCATCCCAATTTAGATTTTTGTTAAAGTCAATCCCAAGATATTTATAGAATGAAACTTCTTCAAGAATACTGCCTTCAAAGTAAAACTTATGTTGGTTTCGTTTCCTCTTATTAGAAAAAACCATGATTTTTTGTCTTGCTGATATTGACTTGCATCCCGACCGTTCTACAAAAGTGCTCCAAAGCATACAAATGCTCTTGCAAACCAAGAGTTGTTTTAGCAATAAGAATGAGGTCATCCGCATAAAGCAAAATTTTTATCACAAATTCACCCAGACGAACACCATCACCATCTTGAGAGTTTAACCACTCTTCCAACTTGTCAATGTATAAACCAAACAACGTAGGAGATAACGAACACCCTTGCTTGACCCCGATATCGCTTCTAAAGCTTTCAGAGAGAATATCAGAGGTTCTGATTTTGACTTTAACCTCCTCCTAAAGCCTATGGACAGCTGCTCTAAGATGAATGGGAATCCTAAGATCTTCCATTCTTTTCCAAAGTTTAACCCTAGGAACCGTGCCAAAAGCCTTTTTGAAATCAACAAAACAGCAAAAGATCTCTTCTTTCTCTTCCCATCTTTTTTCAATTAAATGTCTCAAAGTGATACCATGATCAACTGTGGAATGCCTAGATCTGAAACCAACTTGCCCTTTTGCCCACTTACTATTCTCTTCCGCCCACTTGCTAATTCTATTCTCTATCATGCTACCAAATAACTTTGCAAACAAAGGGTTAATCATAATGGTCCTATAATTAGAGGGATTATTGACATCTCCATTCTTAAAAAGAGGAATGGCAAGACTAGTAGTCCAATCTTTAGGAAAACCCTGTTGTATGATGTTGTTAAAAAATTTCATAATGTGTGGTGCCAAAGATTTCAAACCCCACTTCAAATATTCCGCTTGAAGATCAACCAAGTCTTTTGCTTTTCCAACACCCAACTTTTTTATACCCCTTTCAATTTCTTGATTTGTAAAAAGATTTGAATTAATGTTGTAAATGGAGGCGATTCCACCCCAACGTCTTGCTCGTAAAGCTGTTTAGCTTAATCAAACCACTGTTTAGCTATAACGTTGTTTTCCGTTTGCTTTTTCTTGGATTGTAGCTCCTTCCAAAAAGACTTGGGGTTCTTTTTAGTAAGGAAAATTAATTCTTCTTGCCTTGTGAGCACAAAATCAGCTTTTTTCTGTTTTAAAATCTGCTTGTAAACCCTTATATTGATCTCTTCCTTGTGCGGATCTCTCAAATTCCTCCTTGCAATTTTACATTCTTCGTCAAACCAAGCATTTACTAGGAAGCAATTTGTTTCAGATTTCTTATTCTTGGCCCTTTTACACTCCGAGGGTGTATTTCCTTGGCAATTCTGATAATCCCAACTAACATCTAGCTTGGTTGATGGCCTCTTCACATATTGAACAAGAAAATTCTGAGTGTGTTTCATTGTGAATCCGACACCAACGAGGAAGCAACACGCTTTCAAGCCGTTCATTGCCCAACTCTATTTGATTTTGAATTCTCAACCTGAATCTTGAGAAAGGATCATTTCCATTGCCCTCATTGTCAGGCTTTATGCACAATTTTGGTTTTGGAACATCCCAAAAGAAGATTTTTCCTTGTAGAACCAAATCTATCCTTGACAAGAATGTCAAGCAATTCATCTTATCATGCTTAGTCGTTTCATGAATCCATCACCTCCCAGGTAAGGCAAATCATGACAAATTCTTGGGGTGCAGTTGTGCATTCAAATCTTCCTGAATTTGAGTAATGTCCACAAGGAGACTGTCTCGACATCAAGAAATATGAAACAATCGCCTATCCATTGAGAAATCCTTTTTGATTTTTGATTTTTGATTTTTTTTTTTTGAATTTTTAAAATTTTCACTTTCTTTATTTTTTATTTTTTTTTGACATAAAAGAGATCTAACATATCTCTGATTTGGCAATTCAAAGTTCATACTGCTTCCATCCAGTTGTAATTGTCCACTTGTGAAAATAAACCAAATGTCCAACCCTCCTTCTAGTGCCAATTTATGTTGGTGTACATTTTATCATTCATTGAACATTAGAATAAAATATTTAAGGATGCTTTATCCTCTCTTGAACAAAATCACTACTTGTGCCAAGATTGCGAGAAAGACCACAAGGCGACTCCAAGGTCTATATGTGCGAACGAGCGACTTTATGTTGGATAGCTTCCTTGGTTATGTATGTTGAAATCAAAGAAACGGGACTTGGACTCGGACTCGAGATTGGCGTTAGACTCGGCTCCAGACTCGGCTGGACTCGAGAAAGTGAAAAACTCAAGAAATTTAGAGATTTTTAAAGATTTAAAACTTGTTTCAGGCACCCTTTATTGAATACACCTTAAAGACACAATAACATCATCAAACTCGGCTCATTTGATTACATACACAAGTATACATCAATCACATAAGCATAAACACAAATTGTAGCTTAAGGAAATAACAAACATAGATATATAAATATTGTCAAATGTATACAATATTACAAAACTCATGGAATAAAAAATCCATGTCATCATATGATCATCATCAAATGTTTCATACAAATACCAAAGGTAAATACAACTACAAGCCTATGGCTCAGAGGAGCCTGCACCCTTCAGCTCCGGCCCCCTGCGAAGGCGTCTAAGGTAGGTCCTGGATGATTCGACAGCCATAGCTGCTCAGCGTGACACCATGCCATGCTCACCAACATCAGGAATATCGGTGTCACTATCTGCCTCTGAATCTCCTGTCTGTGCTCGTGCTCTCTGCTCCTCCTCTGCCATGGCTACAGTCTCAGCCTCTATATCTACCTGGTCAATCCAATCAGTGTCAAACTCAGAGGTTAAATTTTCCCTACTTCTATTGACGCGGTTTCCCCCCATATTTTTCAACGGGGGTTTGGGGGCAGCGCCCCCAAGGTGGGGTCAAGGGGCATCGCCCCTTGCCCCCAAAAAACTTATTATTTAATAAAGCCATCGAGTGTTATTTTTCTATTGGCTGGCATGTTGTAACCCTAATTTTTCTCATTCTCAGGCGGAGGTTGTAGTGAACAAAGACGATACCATTCATTTTTAAAAAAAAATTTAAAATGTTTGTTTTTGTCATTTTACTAACCCAGCCATTAACCGAGTTTGGGGCTCAAGACTCGCTGAGTTTGGCGAGTTTGAGCCAAACTCGCCAACTCAGCGAGTCTAGCGATTTTGCTCGCCAGACTGGGACGAGTCCGAGTCCGAGTCCCAGAGACTCAGCGAGCATGACTCGGACTCGAACTAGCCGAGTTTAGGCGATTCATGGCGATTTTTTCGTTTCTATGGTTGAAATACAAGGGGGACTTATGCTTGACTCGTTCAATTCACAATGAAGAGCTAAACAATGAAGCTCTATGATTTGGGTCTTGGATCATGGAGTTCAAGAAAACTAAAAAGGAGATAAGGGTTTAGAAGTTATAATCTATTCCTAATAATTCAAGAGATGGTATTGACCAACTTTACACAATCAACAAAAACCATCTGTTCATCAAAAGTATGAGCAAAGATTCACCATAAATCAATACTTATCAGATCTTGCATTCATCTAACATACATGAAATAAAATCTAAACTATGATGAGGGATAAAAAACAGGCAAACTCTAAAATACGAGAAGTAATCACCATCAATTTGAACAATGCATTACTTATTACTTTGATAGTCGTAATCAACAATTTGCTTATCTCAACATTTTTTACAACATGCTCCCATGTCCATCTTCAAGTTTGATCTGCCTTGTTGCCTATCTGAAATATCTGGAACAAAACCCTAGCCTAGAGATTTTACCTTGCTTTTTAGACTTGGAGATATAAAAAATTGATTCTGAAAACATGAACACTGTCCCCATGACCTGTGGGACCCAATCCTTGGTCTACTTTCAAAAAAGAAGAAAAAAGCAAAAGGCAGGGCAAAAAAGCTGGTTAGAAGTCCAACTAGGGAGAGTCTCAACAGCAGGCTCATGCTACAAAATGTTCTTATGAGAAGGAGTCAGCCTTCTATGCATTTATGGCCAAATGACCTGTAGATTTTGTCTAGTCTTCTATAGGTAGTTAGTACAATGATCATTAAGGAATGATATTAAAGTAATTATTATTATTTTATTTAATGGTCATTTAGATAATTTCCTTTTTCGTAGTTAGTTTCATTTTAGAATGTTTCTTTCGTGTTTCTATTCTAGTTTGTATTGTATTTCTCTATATAAGAAGATCAAATCTCCTTTTTAATTATCGAATATGCAACAACATTGAATTATCATTTTAAGAATTTCTAGTATAGAAGTGGTTCATTTCCACATTTCAACAACATAGAGAAATGTGTAAAAAGAAAAATGGATTTGATTTAATTATCATGGGTTATATTACATGGTCATTTTTTACAAGATATTGATAACTATAGATATCATAGATGGGTGCAAGTATCATATGAAGCATGAACAACTTGCAAAGCCCCCCCTCTCAAATTGAATTGATTGTGCAAGATCAAGAGTTAAACTTCAAGACACTTGAAGGATCTACAACTTTTTTAGGTAAGCCAATTAATCTAATGTCTTGTTATATCATTGAAACCAATTGTTTGAAAGACAAGGAAACTATTGATAACCTACCTATTTACAAGGTATTGATAAATGGCTTGTTGACGTGTACTACCATAGACAGCATCAAACACAACCAAAAGTTCTTATCTTGCCTTGAGAGAAAAGGGGGAATTTGCAAATAGGTATAAATGTGTATGATTTGGATCAGAAGAATTAAATGAAAGGAAAAATTCATGGAAAAATATATAGCCTTGTCCATAATGTTTGATGACATAGTTTCTGCCTAGGAGATGGTAATGTCATGCTTATTTGTGGCAAAATCTTTTCAAACATGTCCAACAATCCTTGATGCCTGATTTCCTTAGATGAAATCTTATCCTTTTTTCTAAAGGTGATGAATTGTGCTAAATAAAATATTTATCACCTCTTATTTCTTTTCCTTTTCACTTTCACTATTAACATCGAGTTGCTGAGGCTGTTACATATTCTATTGACCTGTGGATGAAGTAACTTTAATCTGCACGGTATATTTTTCTTTCATTATTAAACTTGTAAGAAGATTCTGACAATTTTATTGTATGGCTTTAAATTATTAGCAAGTGTTACTGAAAGTGAGTTTATTGTAGATAGCTTTGGGTGCCCAACAAAGTTTTCCCTGATAGGTTACAGCATAGCCAATTCTTTTATAATTCATACAGGTCTTGATTGAAACTGTCGAAGGTTGCACCCAAGCTTCGATTATGAGTCAACTTTTATAGTGATTTTTCCACTTGCAGTCATGAAAGGTAATGACGAATCTGTTTCTGGATAGCTATTGAAATGTGAAACCTGTAAGGAGATCCTATAATCCATTATGTGACATATCACTATATCAAACCCTATGGATGTTGTGCCTTTATATGGTCCACTTCTGTCTCTTTCACCTAGTTTTTCCTGTCAGCATCCTTGATTAGATGGCTCCAACAACCATTGATGTAATCCTGAATGCTCATTTTTATTAGTACCATTACATCCAGCTGGAGGTGTCTGCCATGAACTGTGTACCTTACAAGTAAACAAGCATGACAGAAATGCACGAAATATGATGCTTGAACATATTGAATACTGTAGTGAACTGCCATAGAGACAAATCCTTTTTTGCATTAGAAGCTCTTGTTTTGGTATCAGCAGAAATTAAAGTGATGTTTTCTAATATCAGGGAACTGAAAATTAATTAATTTGTTGCATCATCATGAACTCTAGCTTCAACAACTTAATTGAGCTTCTGTAATTATTCTCATTATGCAATATTTTTAGTAACTTGATATTTCAGTTAAGAAATTTCTCTGATCATCCTCCACAACGTTTATTGTTAATGCTAAGAGATTGCTAGAATTGATAGCCATAAGGGAGACTCTGCACTGTGTGTGTATTGATAATTAATGATAGCTTGCATTGTAATTACTGCATCACTTTGCAAATCAGAAAAGGCCTTTCAAATAACTGATCAATTCAAAATTTGTATGTTAATAAATTCACTTTTTATGCTTACATCTGATTCAACCTTCCAGTAATGTGAGTTTCATTTGTGTCATTCAGATCGAGCTTATTCGCCTTATTGGTGCTCAACAGCCAGTAATAGCTGCTTCAAGGATTTCTCAGAGAATTGAAGGAATGATAAATTTATATTTAGTTGGGTCGATTCCTTCTCAGGTAAAATGTCGATATACAACTCCCATCTATTGCAGGAATATATTGAACATGAATTGATTTTGGAGTTACATATTTTACATTCTTGGGAAGGAATATTTTATTTTCTTAGAGGTTTCAACCATGTGCAATCGATATAGTCTGTGTTATATTGCTGTCTTCCTATACATCTTTCCTATAGAAATAGATATATTTGAGTTGTAGTGTTCTCTTTACAGGATCTTGCAGTCTTAGAAGGCACTCAACTTGCACTGGATACAACAATAAGTGCCATTTTTGATGGGGCATCATATGCTGTAAACATTTCGTCTCCTGCTGTGCATCATACATTGCATACCATTCTTGGAGGTCATTTGCACATTCCAGATTGAGTGATAAACCTATTTTTGTTTAGACCTTTACCTGTTTTATCATATCTATGATGTTTACTTGTTTTTTGGCTTTCAGGCATATTGCAGAGGTTGTGTTCTCTAAACTGGACAGAACCTGCACAAGTAGAAATTATTGGGAGGCTTTTAGATGCAATGGGGCCATATCTAAAGCATTTTCCAGAAGCAGTAGGCAGCATAATTAATAAACTCTTTGATCTTTTGAAGTTGCTTCCAGTAATTCAGAAGGTGATGTTTGGAATGTCTTTATTTACATCTTTCCATGATGCTCACATTTGTGAAGCTTCTAAATTTTGAGTTAATTTTGCTTATGCAAAGTTCAGAATTAAAAAAGTGCATTATTCTTTCCCATGTTCAGCCAAAATTAAATAGACTATTGTTTTGGGTATGCTCAGGGTCATACTCAGGATCTTATGGCAGTGTCCATGAGTCGAGCAAGGTTACAGATTTGCACTTCATTTATTCGAATTGCACAGGCAGCTGCCACAAGCCTTCTACCTCATATGGAGGTTCGTTAACTTGCTTGTGATTAACAGTATATTTGTGCTCTAATATGATCTCAAACTCTCTACAACTCACAGTGTCTTATTTTTGCTGCTTTGACGAGAATATTATTATTAATATTACCATATGGTTACTTATTACTAAAATGAGTTTTATTGGTACTGTCATCTTATCAGTGTTGAAATTAACTATAAGAAAAAGTGTGGTAAGCGGAGTGATACACAAAAATTATGCATCAATTTTGATTGCCTTTGCTGTAAAATTGTTGACATTAAAATCAAAATAGCTGGAATTTATGTTGTTTTTGATTAAGGAAAAAACAGGTTTTGAGGGGGACCTGAAACCCCATACAACAAGTTTGGACGGGACCTGAAACCCTCAGATTTTACTAGGATCTGGAACCCACAATACAACACTGCCAATAGATATGATCATGGAAATCCCGTAGCCCAAACTCAACCAAAACAGAAAAGGCCAACGCTAATACATGCACAAGGGTTTTAATAAGGCTCTCTTAACCTTCAACAAAAACCAAGGGTGTATCCAGACACCCATAACCTTCACAAACACCAGATTACAACAGATTACCATACATTCACAATCTGGACATGGGGTTTTGAAAGACTCTCCTAACCTTCAACTTGGGTTTTAAATCAGCTCCCAAAACCAACAAAGAAAGGTTGTACCAGGTTCCCTTAATCTGAAACAAAGATCACAGGCCACCCAAAGCATCACCTGATCCTAACTAAAAGCATAAATTGGCCGGATTGGATCCTTGAAAACTACTAGCAACCAGCCCGTCTGTGGGTTTTACAAGGCTCCCACAACCTAATACAGGCACCAAAAGGAAAAGCAAAGAGCAAAAACCTGAAAGAGGGGGGTTTTGAAAGGCTCCCCCAACCTTCGAGTTGGGTTTTGTAGTGGCTCCCAAAACCAATAGGAAGAAGCTAGCAACCGCACCACATCTGATCAACATCCATCTTCTAGCACAACACCTCTCCTAAAGGACAAGGAACCACCTCAATAGGAGCTGAAAAGACGGAGATCATCAGCAAAAAGGTCACAACTTCAGACTGCAAAACAGAGTCCAACAACCAAAGAATAACCCCACAATGCTTAGCTGGACAAATGGGTTTTGAAAAGGCTCCCAAAACCTTCAAGAAAAGAAGAGGCCAAAAGCAGACAGATTCCCAGCAGACAAGCACCACCAATATCTCCACCTCTATAGGAGAAAAAGGAAAGAAACTCGGTAGCAAGGGAAGAGAAGCTAACACAACACCAGCCTTAAGAAATAGGGCATCCAAAACAAAAGAGAAGGCGCTCAAATCTGAGAACAAAAGGCCCCCCAATATCACCGCCTCAATGGGGACAAAGGGAGGGAGAAAAACCATAAAAACAACCTCAGAACCTTGCCATCCACAAAAATGATCACCAACAGCCTCCCACCAGCTCCTGCCAACAAAAACCACAGTCTCTGTCTCCACCTCAATAGGAGAGAAGTTATCTCCAATACCCACCATCTCAACCTCAATAAAAGACGAGGCAACCTCAATAGGAAAAACTGGAAATAACCCAGAGAATTGAGATAAAAATGACAAGACCAAGAACAGAGAGGCAGACAGGGTAAAAAGAAAAACAGGGAAAAAGACCCCCTGCAACCTCACAGCCCAAACCCAACGCAGAAGGAGACCTGCCAAAGCAAAAACTAGAGGGGGAGAAAAATCTTTGACTGCAAATACAGCTCCACCTGGATCCCAAACACTCATAACGACAAATGCCATCAAAGTCTCCCCAACCCTAGCAATGAAGACCTGACCAGCAATCGTATAGAAGCCAGCACCAACCCTCCTGTAAAGCGCACGAGCAGAAATGGTGAGAGAAAGCGAAGGAGACAAAGACGAGTCTTCATCCGTAAAAGCCCCTTCAACGCTGCTACAACCAACTCCAACCGAACCGCCCTTAGCAGAAGAAGGGCAACAAAATAACAACACACCCCCCAACCGGACGCACCAAACACAGAAGCACATGCAGAAGAGGTCGAATCCAAGTCCAACGTCGTCATTTGCATTTTCCTCCTCGCCATCGGACTCCCCAGAAACCCTACCGCTCACTCTCGCCTTCTCTCCCTCCATCAAGCTACCAATCTACTGGAATTTATGCTGTTTATTTTGGGAACAAACATACGATAAGGAATTCAATATGTCATTCTGAAAGGTGATTTTTCCTTGGTAAATGTTGATTTTACAAGTTCAATATCTTGACAGGCTACAATTTGGTTAGTTGGATTTCATATTTAAGATATTAGATGCCTTTAATGTTCTTTGTTGATTAAAAGTTTTGCAGATCAGATTAAAGAGCATTGTTTGTGTTGAGTGAATGTTTGGCTAATGTGTGCAAATGGAAACAGGGAAGAATATTAATTTGGGTATGGTACATTAAAGTATTTCCGTTGTCAAGAACACATCTTAGATATTCATGGCGATGACTTCATTCATGCCACTTCACATATAAAACAAAATGGGATGTATTCATATATTATGTTCAAATGTTGTTTCATATATCAGTTATTTTGGTTTTATGCTATTGCTCATCTGGTTGGAGAAGAATTGGGGTAGGGGATGTTTCAATTTGACCTAATGGCATACAATAAATTATTAAAAGAACACACTGAGCAATCAAATTTCGTGACATATTTTCTTTTCTAAGGTCATTGTTATGTGTTCTAATATGGAGGATTGGGCTGTGTTACAATGCTTGGCTATCCCACACTAATATACCGTTTCTAGATTCCAAGTGACACCACAAATAAGATAGTTGCTTGCCTGATGCCTTTTCTAGAAGTTAAATTTTGATTGTCCCTGTCTGGGGAATCCAGGCTTGATAGGAACATGAGGCATACTTCATAGCACCAAATGTATGAAACTAGCCACATTCATTGAGCAGATAGGTCTCCCAATGAACAATTTTGTTGATTGTTAAAGGTTTAGAAGGGTTTATCTTGCAATCTATCTCTCCATTCTTTTGGAAATCAAAGGGGTTTTGGAGTGAACATTAATATGATTAATTAGAAGCACCTGTATATTCAAGATTGTTGGTACCCCAACGAAATATGATTTTCATGCCTCTTTCTGTTAGTTGTTAGTTAATCCTCTTGTTCTTGTGATGACTTCTCTTTGCCTTTATCATTGTGTACTGTGGATTCCATTGATTCATTTGCTCCTTGACTCAACTCCTTATCTACCCTTTGTTCTTCATGGCTTTCATCCTGATTGAACTCTTCTTCATGCCTGGAGGAAGGATGACTCGAATTTGATTTATGCTTCTTCCTTGATGACTCCTTTTCTCCATGATCATCTTTTCTCTTCAAAAATCTTGAGTGAGATGATTGAGAAGCACTTCCACTTGTGCTTGCATCATCTTCATCGTCTTTCCTTGCTTCTGAGTGGAATGCCATTGTTATATTCTGCTCTTTCAATTTCTGATGCTGAATGTCTATCCATATGCGGGTGTATTCCAAGACTTGTTTCATCAACTCCTTCAAACACGTGACCTCCAAGTCAACCCAATTGATCTGGATCTCCTTGCTTTCTTTGGCATAGGTTGATTGGAGATATTGGCCGCTATCCTGTATTTGATCAACAACATTAAACAACTCGCACTTCCGGATGAAATTGAGAGGTAGCCTTGAATACATCTTTTTCTTCACTTCTCCATCATCTTGAATGTTCATCCCATAGTCTTCTAACTTCCACTGGTGTCCATACTTCTTTCCCATAATTCCTTTTAATTATCATATGGATGAAAGTGATCTCTAGGAGTGAATGGCTTGAGTGAATAGAGGGCTAACTCTCTTTCGGCATTCTCAGCTGCTTGAAGAGGAGGACACACTTCAATAGAATTTCAAGTGAAATAGGAAAAGAGATACTGGTTCCGTGCTTGTGCCTATATGCCTTGACATATGCCACTAACTGTCTCGACTCTCACCACCTCAATTAGCACTATTTTGACTGTCGGATAGCATGGCAACATGTAGGGAGGGGAAGGACATCCTTGAATTCTGATATAAATGAACATTGGGAATTCGATGAACCATGCACCATACTGTTGAACCAATGCTTGTGCTTTTGGAGAGACCCTTTGATGAAGTGCACCTTGAAGCAACCTTGTGATGTGCATAGTGAATGCATCATTCACTCTCTTATAGCGTTGTTTGGTTGGATGATGAAGCTGTGTATAACACTCATGCACTTTTATTTTTCCTGTGCCTCTTCTGACTATGCCTCAATACATCAATCCGGGATACTTGTAATTGCTTGCAAGAGAGTATATAACATAGGAGCTGATGTAGAATGTCCTCGTGCGCATTAGTCTTCTTAGCTACAAATCGATATTGTTGTTGTGGAGCCTCGCCCAATTGATTGCGTTCTTGCCATGAGTGACAGTCTCTATGAATTTGAACATCCAGTCCTCGAAATAAGAAGCCTTGGGTGCACCAACCACTCGATGAAGTATGGTGATGAAGTCTTTGAATTCATCTTCGAAGTGCAGTCTATGTGATTGTCGAGCCATCTGCTCTTACCACCTCTACTCTTCTTTAACCAAAACTTGTCGATGATCCTTGAACAAGCTTCTGGATCATCATCATAGGCTGACTTAGCTCCTTCTACACTTACGTAGGTCATGTCTTTAGGCTTAGAGAGATGTAATGCTTCACTAATTGTTGTCCCTGAGAGATATGCAAGTACTCTTCCGTCCTTCGCCACTATTCTTCTTGAGGGGAGATCATAGTGCTGAGCACATTCAACGATTAACTCATAGCATTGCACTGCAGGAGGGAAGCCAGCTGCATTTATAATCCTTCTATTGATCATCTTCTTTGTTGTAGCAGTAGGCTCACTTGTGTACAACGGGTTCCAGAACTTGGTGTCGAATTTCCCGAGATTGGTGTCTCCTATTCTGCTCCAATGAGATGTGATCTTAGTTTCTAATGCACCGCTCCTCGAGTCTTCTTTGATGAGCGCTTGACGGTTGACAGTTCCACTAGGTTTAGGTGCAGCCAGCCCTCACCTATAAGAGATGTGTAAGTTAGGAAAATGGTGAAAGATAGGCAAGATATTAATGTAATTAAACCTATTTGCTAATGATAGTAGACAACCTACGATATTGCTTTGGATCAATCTTATATTCAAATAAATCTGAAATTAGATACTAAATAAGACTGATTTTTTCACCCATTTGCACTTTTAGATGAATTAGCAGTAATGAAAAGATCAATATCTGACTTCAATCAGACCTCTATTGTTCAAAACACAACACTTACCTTTGATCCTCTTGATATTTAACCTTAAATCTGATCAACAAGGTGACTGCTAGATAATTTCGCATTGTGAAATGTGAATTCACTTGGATTTCTTGTGATGCTGATGTGATTCAACCCTCTTGATTGCTGGATATGCACCTCAAATCTTCTTTTTTTGTGACTGAATTCGCCTTAGTTCTGATCGAATTTTCTGTTGGAGGATGGAGTTCGCCTTTGAATCTGTAATCTCAATGTTGAAATTTGCTTATGCTGATGTCAATGAACTTTATTGCTTGCTGATGAAAATTTGCTATTTGCTGATGATATTTGCTGCTTAGAGAGAGGAATTGTTTTGATTTGATGTTTAAAGGAATGATTCTATCCTTCTTAAATAGGTGCTCAAGGCAAAAGGTTGTGTCTTTTCCTATGAAGGCCGACCTGATTTAGCAAAGAAAATTTGTTATTATCTTTTTTTTAATGCTGACCAACTTCTACCTTTTCATTCAAATTCAAATTTTGTTTTTGGCACCAAAGTAGTGTTTGATTAATATTTGACAATGCATTGAACAAGGTTCTTATGAAGTTCGCTCCTAAACCTATTCACATGAAGTTCGCTCCAATTAGCAAGCACATGAAGTTCGCTCTCAAAGGAAAACACATGAAGTTTGGTCTCAAAGGCAAACACATGAAGTAACTCTTAAATTTCGCCTTTCATCTTCTTAACTCAAAATCACTCTTTCCAAACATCAAATCTCCTCAAGGTAGTGGTCTTGTAAGCAATCTTGCAAATTCGTCGTCAATTGTTTGCTCTATAACCTTTGCACCTGAAATTCGCTCTTGAAGGCCAGCACATGAAGTTCGTTCTTGAGGGCCAGCACATGAAGTTCACTCTGTTTCTCATGCACATGAAGTGAATTTCAAGTTAAAATTGAAGTCGCCCTCAATCACTTCATTGTTTCATCAATTCAATCCTTAGGTTTTTCAAACCTTCATTCACAAAAACATGTCAAACTTACATCATGAAGGCCTAAAAGGAAAATTCGCTCCTATCAAAGAGCACATGAAGTGAACTTCGCTCCAAAGAAGGGGTACTTGAAGTGATCTTCAAATTAAAATCATGCTTGCTATCTTCACTCATGATAACTCAAACATTCTAACTCGCACTCAAACAAGGCTTCTAAGGCAAATTCGCTCCAAAGGTGATGCTCATGAAGTTCGCTCCTGAGGCTAGGCACATGAAGTGAATTTCAAATCAAGACTCTAACTCTCCTTCGCTTTCTTTCACTTACTCTCTCAACTCTTATGCATCATGCCATGCTGAACATGAAGTGTTAGGAAGAATTTCACTCTAAGGGAGAAGCACATGAAGTTCGCTCCAAGATGGGTGCACGTGATGTAACTGTCTAACTTGCCCTTCATCCCAAATTCAAAATTGTTCTTTTCTAAGCATGTGAAGATGTCAAATCAGCTTAAGGGAATGATCTATAAGCAGTTTTGCATCCTATCTTGGGCAAATGGAGCAAATTTGCTTCAAGGTTCATGCACATAAGTGGATTGAAATTCAACACTGAATGTTTTCTCACTCACGTTGCTTCACTCCCTCCATTCAAACTTGTCAAAATAAGCCTCATGGAACAACTTCGCTTTCAACTAAGGGCATTTGAAGTGAATTTTGCTCAAGAAAAGCACTTCGCCCTCAACCTTAAGCACTTAAAGTTGCCTGAAAATGTACACTTAAGTTGCATCTCACTACTTCATGCCTTAGTTTATGCCTCTATATTCTATAAGGCTTCAAAACTCATCTCATGGATATGATTTCTCCTTCGTTTTGAGGCAACAAGAGTGAAATTTGCTCTGGGAGAGGGACACTTGAAGTATCCCTAACTAGCAGTCTCTCACACTCTTCGGTTGAACTCAAGATGACTTGACTTTTCATGATATCTAGATGCTACAAACTCACTCATTTCACCTGCGAGAGGGAGATATTAGACTAAGAGACCAGGACCTGAGCAAAAAAAAATGGTGGGGGGTCCCCATTTTGATGGGGCAATGTGTGAAATGGTCACAACAGAACCCTTTTGGCTACCAATCCTTCATCATTAAAGTTGTGGGTTGCCCCACTGTCAACTAACTCCTCGAACTCCGAAGGGGCTATTCTTAGGACTTAGGAGTATTAGAGAGTGGCAAAGGTGCCTCCTAAAGTTTCTTCTTTGTCCCGTTTTGTAATAACCACCTGATTTCAAACCAATTTTTCGCTGTTTTTACCAATTCTGATGTGCAAGTATTTCATCAGACATTTGTATGTTTGCTGTTTTGATTTTTGTTTCAACTTGTTTGAGAGGATATGACATTTTTTAACATAACATTAGCTCCATATTTTCAAATATTGATGACAACTCCAGGGATACAAAAATATTGCATCATATGTGTTGTCCTCATTTTTGAATTTTCAAAAATGTGACAAACCCTACAAATTTTTGCTCAAAATGTGTCATTTTTTTTCGCACATTTCACGAGGTACAAAACTCACATTTGTTAGTGTCAAATCATCAGGGGTTGTCTTTGTCATTGCTGTCCAAGTTATGGTGAGTTTTGGCCTTCATTTTCCTAGCTTTCTGTGCAACTTCGGGTTTCAGAGCAGTCACTGTAAGTTGGAGATTTTACTCTTAAGGAACGCTTATCGAGACAAAATTCCTGCTTCTTCTTGAATTGGACTAATCTTCGGTTCATCCTTGATCCACATTTCAAATTTCATCGTGTTTCGAGTTCGTTTGCTTGGTCTTTTCTTCAAAATCGGGTTTTTTCCTCTACATTGCGAGTGGGAGATTTTCCTTCTTTTGCAAGTAAAGAGATATTTTTGTTTTTAAGTTGTAGGGGTTTTTTCAAGCAATTACAAGTGAAATTTTATAAAAGATGTGTAACTTGTAATTTGCTTTTCCTTTTCCATTTTTTCCTTTTGTCTTTCAAGTTGTTTTGTAGGAACGTTTTAGTTAAACTACAAGTGAATTTAAAAATACAAGTTTATGAGAACTTGTAAGTTCTCTTAAAAGTTCCTACTTTCTTTATTTTAAACTTGTAATAGGGATTTTAAAACCCGATTTCAAGTATTTAAGTGCTTTTTATGTTTTATGCTTTTGCTTCTTGAAAACCAGATTTTGGAAGATTGAAGGAAGGAGAGTTTTATTAAAACTAGTAATAGGGTTTTTATAACCCAATTGCATCTTTTGCTCCAAGTTTTTGTGCCCATTACTTGTGGTCGGATTTGAGAAACTTGACCACGTTTTTTTTTCCCAAGAAGCAATAAACATGTGGTGCTTTGCAACTTGAATCTGATTCTCATGGGAGTGGTGCCATGAATGTATGCCGACGTGGGGGTCTTTTGCTTCCATTTTTGCTGTTTTTGCTCCACTATTTTGGCGAATATTACCACGTTTTCAGCTATGTGGTGATTGGCATTCAAAGCTTGGTGTTTTATGCAAAGAAGGAAACGGGTTTCTTCAACGTATTCTGCAAATCGTGCCCTCCTTTCATGCCGTTTTTTGTGCTTTGGAGTCTAGACGTGGAGGAGGTTGCATTGGTCTATTTATAAATATCTTGGGCTTTGGTTTCTCCTTATTTTCGCCTAGGGATTTGATCATTCAAGGTTTTTATTTATTCTTCCCAAGTTGTTTTTGACTGCAACTTGAATATTGGTATATCTTCCCCTCTTGAAAATTCATTTCTACTTGTATTCGGGTTTTTAATAATCCGATTACAAGTGAAAATGATAGTATTGTTCTTTCCATATTGTCAAAAGAATTAACATTCTTTTTGCAAAATTACAAGTTTGAATTTCTCATTTATTTACTTGTATTCGGGATTTCAAAATCTGATTACAAGTAGGTGTTTTTTCCCCTCTTCCAAATTTGTCAAGCTGAGAATGTGTCTTTCACATAAAGTTTGCCATTACTGGTTGGTATCATTCCTTCCACCACCTCCTTCATGTCAAAATCCCTTTCTATCATTTCATCCATTCATTTCACTTTCATCCATTTTTTCCTATTTGAAGTCTACTTGCAGTCAGAATTTTAAAACCCGATTACAAGTGGTTGTGCAAAAGTTTTTCCCTTCATTGCACTTGCAGTCAGCCTTCCAGGGCCCGAAATTGGTCCAAAATGCACTAAAAAACACTTGAAAATGAGTCTTAAAGGTCCAATTACAAGTGCAAACTTGTAGTTATCCATTACACATATGAAGTTGCAAGTTTGTTCTCCACAATTGAAGTTAATGCTCTTGTTTTTCCACACATGTAATGCAGTCCTCAAAACCCAAAATTCACTTGTGAGCCTTGTTGTGACGTTTTCACACATCGCCCCATTGCAAATGGGGACCCCCTTCTTTTTAGGCCCTCCCGGTTTTTTGGCTTGCGTTTTTGTGGTCTTTTTGCAACAGTCTTGTCAATCTTTCTGCTTTGCAAGTGTTTGGGGGTCATATTGATTATATCTGCTTTTTGTTTGAGCGAATTCGGCTAAGTCTAGGACTCGTTTTGTGAATTTTAGGGTTTTTGCCTTTTGTCCTAGATTTTAGGGGTTTCTGTTAGGGTTTTGGAAAAAACTGAACATACAACTGGAATCAGGACCCTTCAAGGAACCTCCTAGTAAAATTTGAGCCAAAACGAAGCAACTTTCTATTTTTAGAAAGTTCCTATTTTTTAGGGATTTTACTAAGTCTCGGATTGGTCTAATTTTGCCAAAAATTAAACTTACTATTTTTAGTAAGTTCTATTTTTAGTAAGTGCTTTTCTGACCTATTTTGCCCAAACCTTGACATTTTGAAACACTTACTATTTGGAAAAATCTATTTTTGGCAGGTTCACAGGAAAACACTAAAAGTTGAATATCTCTGAAGACTGAACATTCTTGAAGACCATTTCTAAATCCGGAAGAGTCAGAAGGCAGACAATTTGGTTCAAAAAATGGTTAAGTTTGGAACTCCTATTCCAGAAGAGGAAAGCATGCAAAATCATCCAAGTCCAAAAATTCACATCAATCCACCAATGTCATCCTGATCCGAAAATGGCCTGAAATTTGACTAAGTCTGGAAATTTGGAAGATCTTCCAAAATCCAGAATTTGCATTATGATTCCTATGGACCTGGAACCACTCTCAAACATCCTGACAATATATATGAAACATAACTTAAAGTATAAGAATGTTATATTTCATATCTATATCTTGACGAAGAGCTTGGAACTTGTGAAAAAAATCCATGTATCCATGGACAAAGCCAAAATGCGCCCAAGGCTGGGCTGGGGTGCCAAAACCAAGAGGGCATTCACAAGTGGGAAAATCCGCTGGTCCATGGACAAAGTGAAAATGCACCCAAGGCTGGACTGGGGCGCCAAAACCAAGAAGGCATTCACAGGTGGAAAAATCCGTCAGTCCATGGACAAAGTGAAAATGCGCCCAAGGCTGGACTGGGGCGCCAAAACCAAGATGCCATTCACAAGTGGAAAAATCCGTCAGTCCATGGACAAAGCCAAAATGCGCCCAAGGCTGGGCTGGGGCGCTGAATTCAAGAAGGCATTCACAAGTGGAAAAATCCATGGACATGATGAAAATTCCGCCCAAGCTAAAAAATTGAAATTTTGCCTAAGGCATGGAATCCAAGGAGTCAAAAAAAAAAAAAAATTCCCCTCAGGGAAATTTTTGAATTTGCTATTTTTAGACACCGAATCTCGACAGAGGGTGGAAAATTTTATAGATTCAGAATCATGGCAGAATTCTCCATCCAATGAACCGACTCCTAAATTTTAGGAGGATCCCTAAAAATAGGGATGTTGAAAAGGAGACACGGACAATTCACAAAGTAATGGAAATTCCTTCCTTCAGGACATAATTCCAGGAAAGGTGAAAAATTGACTAAGTGTTGGAAATTTCTTCCTTCATGATAGAGTTCCTGAAAAAGGTGAAAATTTGGCTAAGTGTTGGAAATTCCTTCCTTCACGGCGGAATTCTTGGAAATGTGAAAATTTGGCTAATTGTTGGAAATTCCTTCCTTCAGGACAAAATTCCAGGAAAGATGAAAATTTGGCTAAGTATTGGAAATTCCTTCCTTTGGGACAAAATTCCAAGCAAGGAAGAAATACACCCAAGGATGAATTGAACATAAAATTTCTAAGGCAAGGAAGGAATCAGGGATGAACTAAACAAAAAATTTCCCCCAAGAAAAGTTTTTAAAAATCCATTCCTGGGCATCAAATCACATCCAAATTTCAACACTTTTTACAGATTTGGATTCGTAGGAGAATTTTCTCTCTCCTGGACTGTGGAACCTGTTGTGACGTTTTCACACATCGCCCCATTGCAAATGGGGACCCATTTTTTTTTTGCTCGTTTTGTTCGTTTTCGCTTTGCTTTTTTAGGGTTTGGTTAGTTTGTTAGTTGTCTGGATTTAGGGTCAAGCCTTAGGGTTTTAATTACCGTCTTTTCAAACCAAAATCCAGTCAGTTTTGGGAGCTTTTTGAATTTCCTTTTCTAGAATGCAAATTTTGAATGCAATGAATTCGCCAGAATGGTCTAATTTTCAATTGGAATGTTGATGCAGAGCTTAAATTTGTCTGAGTGTTGAAGATGAAATGTGAATTTTTGTCCAATTGAATATTTTTGACCAAATTTTGACTTTTTTGAATTTTGATCCTAGGCATCTCAAATGATTTGTTTTCGCCTTGTGAAGTGTTAAAATGTGTAAAATCATGTTATTTTGGCCTGTAGGAGCAAAATCGCTCCTGTCCCTCAGTGAAGGACGGGAGCTCGTTTTCAAATATCTTACTATTCCTGCAGGGTCAAGATGAATTACGAATTGGAAGTGATGGAGAAAGGCGAGATCTTTCCATTGAATATAAATTGAAGATTTTCATGAGCACAGAAATGCCTCCAGGAACAAAATCGCTCCTGTCCCTCAGTGAAGGACCGGAGCTTAAAATCAAATATTGCTTTGTCCTTGCAGGATTTTAACGTCTTGACGATGTGAAAAGGTCCAAAGAGGTACATTTTATCAAATGAATATAACTTGAAGTGCTGTCGGGGAGATCACATGGATAAGCAAGTCCGGCTTGAGTGAGGTCCTGATCCTGAAATTTGGCTAAGTCTGGAATTTCCTGACCCTGAAATTTGACTAAGTCTGGAATGTCCTGACCCTGAAATTTGACTAAGTCTGGAAACTGAAAAAACCTCCAAAAACTAGATTAAGTCTGGAAACTGAAAAAACCTCCAAAAACTAGATTTTGCAATATAACTCCTGGAGGTCTGAAACCACTCTCAAACATCCTGAAAGTATATATGGAATATAACTTAAAGTATAAGTGATTCCATTAAAATTGTCCTGATCGAGAGTGCGAAAAGTCAAATTTCGCTCGTGTCCTTCTCCAAGGGTCCAGAGCGAAATGCGCTCCTGTCCCTCTCCAAGGGACCAAGGCGAATCGCTCGTGTCCCTCACCAAGGGTCCAGAGCGAAAATGCTTAGTTGAGCCATTCCTGACCTTGTTTGGACGAATCGAGACATTAAAGGCATGGTGAAGGACGAAATGAGCATGATAGAGCATCCAGACTTGATCAAAAACAACGAAATGATGAAGTTTTTGCCTAGAGGGTCAAATTCACTCCTGTCCCTCACTGAAGGACCAGAGCGAAGTTCTTCATAAGGTACGTCCTGAACAAAGACCAAGCAAATTTTATGTTCGAAGGCAAGAAAGGAGGTCAATCGAACCCGTTGAAGACAAATTGAAGATTATCAAACGTCAACAAAGGACCAAAATGCTTAAGTTCGCTCCTGTCCCTCAGGAAGGGACCAGAGCGATTTTTGTTGTAGATGATTTTCTCACCAAATTTCAACCGATCTCAAGGCATGATTGAATGAAAGGAGGCATTGCGAATCCGTTGAATATAATTTTCGAAGGTGATGAAGTGAAATGAGGCCCATAAGAGCAAAATCGCTCCTGTCCCTCTCCAAGGGACCAGGGCGATGAGGTACGTCCACTTCATTTTCATATTTTTGGCGCCAAATAAACATTTCAAATTTTCCTTAAATGCCAAAATCGATAAATTTTGAAAATCCTATTAAATTAGCATTTAATATAGCATTGATCATTTATTAATTATTTTGCCTTTATTAAAAATCGAAATTTTACAAATTAAAAAACGTTGGCAAATAATTAATTAAGTTTTTTAATAAAAATTGAGTGGAGCGCTTGATATTTATTTGTTTATTTTACCAAAAGTCGGCCTTTTACTTTATTCGCTTTTAATTACAAAGTCGGCCTAGTAGTAATTAAGGTGTGAGCGCTATAAAGGGAGGGTGAAAGATTTCATTTTTACATCACCTTTTTATCATTCAAATGCGATCAAAGGGAGAAGTGCGAAGTTGTATTCAAAGGGGCGAATTTTATTTCAAAGCAAGGTGGTGCGAACTTGAAGTTTCCATTTGAGCGAAGTTGCCTAGGACGTCAAAGACATATCAAAGATGGCGAAATTGCTAACTTAAAGAGGAGATCACGTCCAAGACTTGAAGGATGGCGAAGTTGATAAGAGGAACGTTCTTTTGAAGATCACATCAAGACCATCTTATTTCAAATTTTGCCTAGGCGATTTTATTCATTTTGCATTTTAGAGTTAAGCTCTCAAGTAAGGTATGGCAAGATCTCTTGTTTTAATTTCGAACGTTGATTGTCATTTCCTTAATTTTGAATTTTGGAATTTTGTTTTTCCTTAGCTCAGTCTTTTTTAGGAAATGATTAATAAAGGACTTATCATTAAGTTTCCTAAAATTTGCTCTCTAATTTATGTTATGTATTGCAAAATCATGTTACTAATTTTGAAATGTTGTGTAGGCATCAAATGGAGGTCTCTTCAAGGAAAATCAAGCCGGATCAAGGACGGTCTTCGCTAGGACGATCAAGCCAGGACAAGGGCGAACTCTTTCAATCCAGTGTTCCAAGGCGAGGTATATCATCTTCCTGCACATCAAGGATGCAAGGAGTTAGAACAAGGGCTCGTTGAAGAAGCAAATAGTTCCAGATGAATTAATTAAAGCAGGCTTCTCAACAACATCAAGTTGAATATCTACCAAGTTCCAAGTGTCAAATGAGGTGGCGTCCTAGTCATCATTTCTCCAGTCAGTGTGGTCCACCTCAATATGTCCAGATTCAATGTACTTAACTCATGGAAGGTGACACAAACTCCGATGTACCTACCCCGGCTATCCATTGGTCGATTTTTCTAGAAGGGACATGTGTCCAAGCAATACAATTTTGTCATTGGTCAAGCATTAAATGTTATGTAATGGTTGTAACAAACCCTAATTAGGGTTTTCATTGTTGAATCTTGGCCATTGATCTTGAATTGATCTAAGCCATCAAATTGTATTGTGGGCACTATATAAGCCCAGGCATTTCATTTGTAAAGGCTAATTAGCAATAATTTAGAATTAGAGAGAGTTGTAAATAATAGAAAGCAGTTAGTAGATAGAGAGTAGTTAGAAATTGATAGAATAGTAATTAGAGTAGAATAGGAGGACAAGGCAAGAAATTGTTGCCATTGATTGTAAACAAACTCCATTTTCATTGAAGTAATGGTGAAGTGTGTCGTTTCTTGCAATTTGCATGGTTTCTTGTTGAGTCTTCAATCCTAGATGGTAGATGATTAGATGAATGGAGGAAATGCGATTGATTAATGGTGGAATTCGTATATCCATACTACTAGCAGTTTGTTGATTGCAGACTTGCCTTGTGTAGTCAACTGGAATCATTCAGCTTAAGCTCAATTTCAATTTGTCGCTTCTTCATTGATATGCATCAACTTGATGGTGTCTATGCCTGCGGTGATGATTTGAACATCATAAAGCTTCCCTTAGAAGATCGCACTAGCCTTGTGGAGATGGTCCATTGATGTCAAAACAAGACCTAGTTAGAGTTTCATCAAAAATCAAATCATTGCTCCTACATTCTTAGTATTAGGATTAGATCTTCTCTTCGCCCTCATCCTTTTTCCATTTTTTCAAATCTAAGCCAGCAAAGCAGATCGGAAGTTCAATGTAAGTCCCCTTGTGATTCCAGCAAATCACATCATACCACTTGAGCTTGTCCACACGTAGAGACCCTACATCAAAGAACCTTGGAGTCTACCTAACTGATCCTTTACGCGAATCTTCAGCAGTTAGAGACTATTTTCTCAAGAGAGGATAAGATGCCTTTAGGTATTTTATTCTGTGTATGATTGTGTATAAAATACACGTCAACAGAACCCTAATTTGGAAATTTTCCTAAAAAATAGGAAATGTGCAGAATTGATGAAAAACCTTCTTCAAGCAAGGAAAGTTGAGGAGACTTCAAGAAAATTCTTCCTGAATCGAATTTTCCCTCTCCAACAATTCTAGATGTGTAGGAGCGGATATACGACGGCAAAGTCCATTTGCATGGCGAGGATCTATTGAACACATGGTAGTATGGTGGCGCATTCATTGCCAGAATATTTGACCAAATGGCAACCTGGTCATTGCATGTTGAATTTATGGCAGATTCCTTTTGCATGCAGCCGTCGCATGTGGAAATGATGGAACATTTATGACATAATGGGGTGATTTTTGCATGGATGAATATTCAATGCATGTTGGGCGAATTTGAAGGAGGTGGTGCATTTAATGCACAATGGATTCTATTTTGGGTTTTTTTGAATTAATTGTATATGGGCATGATGGGTTATTAATTGGAGATTCCCACCTTGTTGCATCTTGTGTGGAGAATCTTTTAGGGAAAACCCTAATTAGGGTTTGCATGTAATCATGGCCCGAGGCCTATATAAAGGGGTGACCCCCTCATTTGTAAAAGGGGTAAGCTTTGTATGAAATTGTTGCGATAAGTTTTTGAGAAAATAATAGTGAAACATTGTTCTTTGATGGTGTCCAGTTCAATTATTTTTTCAAAGCTTGCATGGTTTCACCTTCCTCGCTTAGAGTAGAAGTACTATAATGCTTTGATTTCAATGGAAAATGTAATGGCGTTTGATGAATTTCCCTGGTTCATACCTTTTGCATCTTGCTGATTGTAAGTTGCAGTGTAAAGTTAGTCTGAGCCCCCCTAAATTCGTGCTAAGTTCAATTGTGGATAGTCGTTTGGATTGCGCCGTTTTGGGTATTCAAATGTACTTTCTCGATTTGAAAATCCTCTAGCATCCCCAGAAGATTGCACCGAATCTTGTGGAGTTGTAGTTGATCTTGGCGAAGCAGAGCTTGGTTTATTTGGAATTTGTCCACCGAAGCACTATCCATTGTTATCACTGCCCTTAGGGGTAGATTTAGATCCTTCTAAACCCTTTCCCTTTTACTTTTAGTTCATTTTAGTCCATTCGAAGCAATAGAATCGCAGAATTGCCATATCCGATGATGGAGTTCCAGCCACAGCAAAGAAGTGAAAGAATGATGCACACGTAAGGCCCCTTGGATTGCCAGCAATCACATCAGCCAACTGAGTCACGTCCATGCATTGAAGGAACCTTGGAGTCGATTGTTTGAACTTCTTGCAATCTTAGCATGCAATCGTACTTTGATCAAGAGAGAGTGAAGTGACCGTTAGGCAACTTTATTTTGTGTTAGACGTGGTCATTAAAAACACGTCAACAAGCCTATTTTTGCATCAATTTATCCCTTCCCTTGTCAATCTTGTTTGCACGCACGATCTATCAAGCCAACAAATCAAGGCATGGGTGTTGTTTTATAACAATATCATCTTGAATAAGGTGTTATGGGTTCTTCATCAGTGAACAAAAAAAGAAGAGATACAACAACAATTCATGGATGCAAATTATAGAATGCTTTCAAGACAGAGATGGTCATAACATGAAAAGAGGAAGGCAGCCTTTTCCCTCTTGAAGCAATGGTACTACCCCAAGCATGTGAAAGGTTGAAGTTAGCTGGTTAGAGACACAAAGACTATCAAGGGTGTAAGTGTTTGTTCCAGTTCAAGATGTCATTTACCTCGGTCACAGACTGTCTTGTAACAGCAAAACAGAGGATGATGTAGTTAGAGTCATGTCTTTGGACACATAGAATAGTTTCAATTGTGTATTTGTAATTTTGTTTTGACAAGTTACATGTAAAAACAAGTCAAGTGTCACTTTCACTTGCACTTTTGTAAAATGTAATTACATGTAAGACAACTACACGTTGAGTTAGATTAGGATTGTAGTTGGAATAAGTCATGGTGGTTGAGAGGATTTCTCAAGCTAGTTGGGATCCTCCCACCTTTTTCTCAAGGCTCCTCTCCTATAAATACTTGAGGGGGTCTATTGTAATTGATATCTTTTGGCATGCAAGAAAACTCTGCCAGTTTGTATGTACACTCTAAGACTTTGAACTTAGTTGTAAATCATATTGCAGTCAATTAAAAGAGGCAAATTGCTTTCAAACTTTGTGTTGATTCAAGGTGTTATGTGACACTATTTTCTGGAGATTGATTGTGAGTTTTGAGGTGTTATACAAGAGGGATTTAAGCTCAATCTTGCAGACTTTGAGCTGCTTATTGTGTTTGGAGTTTTAGCTTGGTTTTCAGATTTGATACTGCAGACTTTGAACTGCTTGTCACGTTTGAAACTATTGTAGGACGCTTAAGCAAAGGGGGTAACTTGTAGACTTTGTGCTGCTTTTATTTTCTATGTTTGTGCATAAGAGGTGCATCATGTAGTTAAACTTTGAGCTGCTACATGCTATGCTTGGTTACCAGAAAATCATCAAAAAAGGTTGATAGGAGAGTGAATAGTTGAAGACTTTGAGCTTTCTTTCTGTTTTCTTGTCCCAGAGAAGCAACGGAGGACTTTGTGCCTTTATGGAAACTTTGCTTCTTTATTTAGTTTACTTCATTAATCATTTGTGCTTTCAGCTATTATTCTTTTCTGAAAGAAGAGAAAAGAATAAGTGTCTTTTTTGAATAAAGAGAACAAGACAAAGTTTCGCCCAAATTTAGAATAGATTTAGAGTTAAAGTTTATTTTTGAATTGTTGATGTAGAAAGCAAAGGGGGAGCCTTCTTTAAATTAGGAGAGTTTTATACTCACACACTGTGGTTGAAACCACAATTTTGCACATCTTCACAAGTGTACAAAATTTTCAACCAACAATATGATGCACATAAAAATTTTGCTCCTTACACATATACTACTGTTACAAAAATACAGTCGTTAGACGACAAACATCATTCCAAATGTATGACCTGCTTGACATGCTTGATGTGCTTTCTACCCTGCTGTTGATTGGTCAAACATTCACTTTTTGCAATTTCAGACATGCTGAAATATTTAATTATTATTATAACACCTCCTTATGCCCCTCCAACGTGTACACCACTCTTCCATATGACAATAAACAATGGCATGGCTAGCTTATAAACATGAGCAACACCCTTAAAATAGTTGCAACTGATTTTTGACCAAGTTTGAGCCTCCTCTTAGTGCCACATCACTCATAATATTACAAAAATGTGGTACGGCAGAAATAATAGAGGCAGAAATAATAGAGTCCTAATGGGTTTAGGACTGTTCAATAATATATTTTTTTCACTTGAAAGGCACCAAAACGTGTTGTGCTACTTTGTAGCTTTCTTTATGTGGAATAGCTGGAATAAAAGAGTCCTATTTTCCATAGGATTTCTTAAAAAAATTCTTTTTCAACTTGCGTTGTCTTTTTGACTTAAAACCCAACAAAAATTTGCGGGCAAATGGTTTTTGGAGTGTCCAAACTGCTTTAGGAATCTAGAAATCACTTTAAAAAATCACATGTAGCACTCATACCTATTGCAATTCACCTTTTGTGAAATATAAGAATGTTTACTGAGCTACTACCATTGTTATTTTTAAACCTTTTAAATGTGACTCTCTTTGACTGTTATAAGAAGTGCGTTAAACTTAATTAAGAGTTGTTCTGTTTTGAAGAAACCTATTAAAGGCCACATTGGCTTATGAAAATGGCTTTCGAACCTTCTTTAATTAAATCGACCCTCTTTCTAATTACATAAAGGGCACAACACCATAAAACTATGTTTAACATCATATGAAGTGGTGCTCAATACATAATTACTTTTGCTCATTTTTTCAAAAGTATAAACAACAAAATAAAATATTTATTGATCAACTACCTGCAAACTGTTACAAATCTAACCTGCAAACCAGACAATTCTACAAAACTGAGAAGATGAATCTTTGCTCCAATTTTACAAATCCTTTTAATGCAAACTATAACTCTGAATGAGCTACACTGTAATAACCAGGAAGGACTTTCACCACCATGATTATTCTTCTCTGAGAGAGTTTTCGTCCTTAAATAGGTTGAGATGAACTAGTTCACTCCCCAAACCACAAGGGTTTCCCCAGAGAGAAATAGAATAAACTGCATAATAATCCAAATGAGCTCTCCAAACCTCCTTTTATAATCTTTCTTGGAACTTTTCAGACAACAAAATATAAAATCATTTTATAATTGAAATAAGCCTTATTACTCCAAAAAGTGATTTATTCTATCACTTTATCAAGCATCCAATATTCAGAATTTTTAATTTTATTCCAATGGGCTATTATGCTAAAGTGCTCTTTAAATTATTTTAGTAAAATTAAGCAGCTTTAGTAAAATAATTAAATTAGATGCTCAATATTATACCCAAGTTGTGGAAACTGTCAAAAAGCACCAAAATAGAAATCGGAGTCCATTGATATGATACCAATGATGAATAATGAGGATCGGACCGGACTAAGTGACTTACTATAAATAGATGCTCTCTCCAAGATCTTGGAGAACATAGTAGAAGCTGAAAATCACTATGGAAAGTGTCATGAGCATCCTCTAGATCATCTAAGCTCATTGCGAATGTCAAACATCCCTTTGGCATGACTGATGGTCATCTAGAAAGCTGAAGCTAATTATAATGCAAAAGTGACCAAAAATGGGGACATTGCAGTCCGGTCTTGCCAAAACTTGCTTGTCTTCAATCAATGCTAACTCAAACCCAAAATTACTAGATTGATCCAAACTGAAACCAATTATGATCCTTGGGTCCCAAATCAACCTAGGAGGAATCCACTTATAAGAAGAGCAATCAAACGTTGCAAAAAATAGGTCAACTCCTTAGAGAATTGCTCGTCAAGAACACCAATCCATGGCACCATAGGAGTAAAATCAAGAAATTCAACATTAACTCTCTCATTTCCAACACCTTGCACTTCCACATAATAACTGTCACTGAAATTTAATCTGCTGTCCCAAACATAAGTGCAAGTTATATATGAGCAACGACAATTATTTTGTGCCTGAACACCCAATCAACATTGAAAGTGGTTAGCCAAATTGGTCATTCTCTCCATCTGAAGCCCAAAACTAACCCTATCAACGAGCTGATTGGACTGAAATAGCTCAAATCTGCAACTGTTCAAGTCTGATTTATCAAAATACGTCACTTGTAAAGAAAGACAATCGCTGCAATACTGACTAACCTTGACCAAAATGAAATTTTTTGATCATTCCCTTGGCTGGAAATGTCTTCCCAAAAGCCACCAACTTAGTAAAATACCAATCTTTGCTCATAATCTCTCTCCAATTCACATTCAGGAGCTCAAAAATCCGACTCATCACCAATGAGTTTTTCCCATCACTTAGGTCTCTTTGAATAAAAACCCCTTCATCCAAATCAGTGTGGCCAGCATGACTTGGGCTGCCTAGTACTATATCATCCAGATGCTGATCAAGGTTCTCATGAAGGAACTCTTCTAGCATATGTATTGGTACTTGTCTGGGAGATTCCACATGTTCAGAATAATTAGAGTCCCCATGTGTAGCTAATTGAAGCTGAACACCTAAGTCTTTAGCCTTCAAACGCTAATCCATACAATTCTTCATGTCAAAAGAGAGCTGAAAATGTCAAACTTCTTCATCAATCTTTACATCCTTTTTTAATGTCAAACAATCAATGTCCACATCAAGCAACCTATAGGCTTTATGATTCTCACTATACCTTGTTATCATCAACTTCTTATTCTTGGAGTCAAGTTTGGTTCTCTTGGCATCTGTAATCTAGACGTATATAGTTGAACCGAAAACCTTAAGGTGACTTACTTCTGGTTTCCTCCTAGACCATGCTTCCTTTGGGGTCTTCTCCTTCATTGCATGCATAAACGGCCTTTGCTGAAGACTTCTTGGAAACACTTCAGTTCTTAACCATGCATTCAGCCATCTTTGTAATGGTATGATACCTCCTCTCAAAGATGCCATTTTGCTGAGGTGTATAGGGTGTTGTGAATTGGCGTTTGATGCCATGTTTAGTATAGAAGTCAAAGAATTCGGTGGAATAGAATTCTCCTTATTATTGGACCTAATAGTTATGTTTGCACATCTTGACTCTTCTTCTACTAACGACTTGAACTTCTAAATTTCATTAAACACCTCTTATTTTGCTTTTAGGAAAAACACCCACATTTTCCAATTGTAATCATCTACAAACAAGAGAAAATACCGAGCACCAATGATTGATATTGTATTCCTTGATCCACATACATTTGCATGAACTAGGTGAAGCACCTTCGGTGCTCTCCAAGCTTGTCCTTCTCAAAATGGATTTTTGTGCTACTTCCTTGTTTGGAAAGCTCTGCAAACACCCTGTATTTGCTTTTGGATTTTAGGTAAGGCTTAAACCATATTCTCCCAAGCCAACTAATAGAGCTAATAAAGGTTGAGATAACTGTAATGCTAATGCCAAAGAGTATTGACAGCAAATGAACTCTTTACAACTAATGCATGTTCTTGAACCTTGCTAGTGTTAACAAGATGATACAAACCGCGATCTTCTATTCCAAGTGCAATGGTTTTCTTGGACTCCTCAACAATATGGCATTTGTTTGTCCTAAAGATGACATCCAACTTGGGACAGTGGTGTATAATTTGACTTATTTAGAGTAGATTGAGCTCCATTCTTGGAACATAGTATACATTGAGGAAAATAAGAGATTTCCCTCTAGAGTGTATCTGAAGTTCTGAACATTGCCTTTGCTGATAACTGTATACTCCTCATCACTATCGAAGATAGTGAAGTAATCCTTCCTATGTGAAAAATGTCTAGAAGTTCTAGAATCAATGTATCATGCAGAAGAGTTTGAGTGATCTACTTATCATTTGGCCATTAAAGCGTGTAAGGCTGACTCATGCTCAAAATTCTCTGCGACATGAGGCTTTGGTGGAGGCCCTCCCTGGTTGGATTTTTTTATCAGCCAACTACTTTCTGCAGTGCTTCTTCATGGGACCAATTTTACCACAATAATGACATGTGATAGTCTTTAGATTATTCAAATTATCTGCATCATATCCTTCACCTTTCTTCTAAGGCTACTTGCCTTTGCCCTTGTCCTTGGTTGCAAAGGCATGTTCTGCAGTTGATGAATCACTACTGCTACCAAACTGCCTCTTCCATCTGTCCTACTACAAGAATTTGTTGCACACATTGTCAAACTGTAGGTCAACACTAGTAGATGTGATTTTGAGTGTTCCTATGAAATGCTCGTAAGACTGTGGTAAGATTTTCAGCATTATAACCACCATGTATTCTTCCATTGTGCAACCAATAACTTCTAACTCATCACAAATGTTTTTGATATTCACCAAATGATCCTACAAAGACATCTTTGCGTCCATCATGATTGAGAATAACATATTTTTCAAGAAGGCCCTCCCTTTATCTAACGTCTTGTGTAGATCTAGGAGTTGTTTCCAAATCCCTGGAGAAGATTTGCTTGAAGGAATCTCCAGAAGCATCTCATCTATGACAGATAATTTAATGAGCATAATGGCTTCACTTTTACGCTCAACAAATTTGTCCTGGTCTTTACCTAAAGCCGTTGGCCGGGTCTCAATTTTCGAGGACAATTTGATCAAGGCACTTGTATTAAAAAATAGTTAGCTTCTTTTGATTCCAAGTGCTGTAATTTTTGCTAGTGAACCTCTAGCTACCTGCCAACATGATGTTGGTCAATGAAGCCATCCCTTTCGCAATCAAAAATCATGGATAAAAAAGAAGCTTGTTGCTGTTATTGTAGGCCAAATTTCACCAAACCTCAGTCAACACCACAATCATAAAAAAAATCCCAATGGGTATTAAAAAAGCAAGATTTTATTAAAAAATTGTCAAAAAACAATTCTGGAAAATCACAAAAAACCCTAATCACTTTATTCTCACAATTTTCTGTAAAAAAGTTATGAGCAAGGAAAACATTTGCCATGGACATAGAGTAGCAAAAGGACCTTTAGTTTCCTCTAGCTTGTTCTCCACTTTCGATATAATCATCTCACGATTGAAGGCATTTGGGAGAAATAGCCAAAGCGGTCATAGCCTTTTCAATTCATTTAGAACTGCGACAACTAAGTTTTTAATAAAGTCTTCATAAATCGAAGATTTTGACCTAGTAGGCTCATATAGCCCAGTCCCTTGAGCTAGCTTTGATGAAACACAACACAACCATTTCTTTGTATTGGAAGATTGTAGCCAATATGTGTCAAAAAACTCTACTCTAGTGTAGAGGGTCTTGAGGAGAAGCTTAGAGCTGCCGATGAGCAATATTAACACACCAACCAATAGCTTATAGGATGGAAAAATCAATAACCCACCAAAGTAGTGGAAATGGGTACTTTTCTCCTAAACCCTAAACCCTAAGCCAAAAGAAAATACATGGGAAAATCCTTTGGCACCATCCTTTAATTCCCATTTCCATGTGTTGGCTGTTAATACCAATGCATGGGAATTACAAAATGGCCTTGCTGAAATATTAACACATCCATCCATATTCCAAACTATAAAGGCCTTGGAAATAAACCTCAAGAATGTTATCATCTCAAACATGGCATGGATACAGTTGAGATGTAGCATGTTAGCTCACACATTGGGGTGGAGGCAATATTTTTAATAAAATTAGAAATACAGCTTTGGCACTTCCCCTAACCCCAACCAAGATATGTGGTGTGCACTGTATAGTGTGGTAAGAGGATCCTATTCAACACCTCTGTTGGATAAGAGGTCAGCTGTAGTATTTAATCGTCTGTAATAGTGTCAGTATACAATTTCATCAAATCATTTTCTGGTATCAATTGCTTCCTCTATGAAGCTATAGGGCTTCTAGTTTAGGCAAAAAGCCTTTGCGGAGGACAGTAATAACTAGAAGACAGTCTTCTTCCAACACTAGCTTTTCTGTAGCTAGTGAGTTAGCCAGTGATAATCTACTAGTTATTTCTTCCATATAAGTGTCATTATTTGTGTGATTACCCAAGAAGAATAAGTCATCATGAGAAAAATAACCTTTGTCATTCCAAATGGTTAACTCAATCTGGGTTGCCTCTAGAAACCCCATCAAAATTTAGCTTCAAATAGCCCTCCAGGGGTCTAGACAAAGCAGCCAAATTTCTTGTAAATTTTCTTCTTCTCTTAACCCTTTAATATGGGGAGCAAAATTCTAAACTTAAACTGACATAAAATTATTCTAGAGAAAATTCACTTCTTTTTTTTTGGTAAGGTTTTGATCAACTATAGTAAATACTTTGTAGCATAAATGCATGCTAACAACGCAATGAAACAAAATCAATGTCTCAATGTCCAGAGAGCATTCTTGGGGCAATTACTCCTGTACTAAATCATATGAACTAATTTTTTACCTTTTGAATTTATTTACTAATACAACCTAGTTATGATTACTGAGTGAAGTATAGCGGTGAATGTTGATGTGTCGTCTGTATAATATTTTGGCTTTTTACTGACGGTCATTTGGCATTTTTACAGCAAATTGCCGGAATCATGGCTCGTCTTGAGGTGGATGGACAACTTCGACAGAGTGAACACAATCTTCTTGGAGAAGCATTTCTTATTATGGCTTCAGCTGCTGGGTATATACAGATTTGAATCTTTTGGGTTGAAAGATAAGCGCTTAATTGTTTGTATTATGTCTTTTATAATTTGGTGATTGTTTCTTTGTTATTTGGCTTCATCACCATTATGTTTAAGCTGTCTGTAATTGTATTATTGCTGTTATTGCTGATTTTGCCACACAGGAGTGAACAACAACAAAAAATATTGGCATGGTTGCTTGAGCCAATAAGCAAACAGTGGCTTCAAATGGAATGGCAAACTAAATACTTGTCTGAGCCAATGGGTTTGGTACATCTCTTAACTAGAGGACCAAATACATCAGAGAATGAATTAATGTGGTACATTTTTCATACAATAACCTTTTATGAGAGAGCTCTTAAAAGATGTGGTAGTAAAAAGACCCCTCATTGTACTTCTCAAGAGTCTTCAGTTATTGATATGGATTCTGCTTATGTTCATCCTTTGGCTTCCCATTTAAGCTGGATGTTACCTCCTCTTTTGAAGGTAACAGCTTTGTCCTTTAATAATTGTTTATATCTTTTGCTAAAATAGAAAATGTTTCACACGTGCTCTCTCTTGCAGGTACTCCGCTGCATACATTCACTTTGGTCACAGGCAATAGTTCAAGCATTGCCAGTAGAGATGCGAGCTGCTCTACTCATGTCTCCTGCTGAGCAATCTGGTCTTTTGGGTGAGGTGGCACCAAAATCAAAAGGGATGGTAGCCGGTGATGGAAGTCAATTGGATTTTAGTAGACCACAAAATATGGAGTCAAAAGAAAATGAAATACGAAACTGGTTAAAAGGAGTCCGGGACAGTGGGTATGAAACCACCTTTATGTATTGAGTTTAACAACTCACGTTTTACTTTTGTCAAGTTGATATACTTAAATTTGGGTTTTTGGGTGAGGGAAATAAATTTACACAGTTTTAGAATTTTGATGTAACAAGCAAAATTATTATGGAAAGCTGGTGCAGGAGCACCTAGGACTTAGGCTAATAGTCCTTCTTCAATTTTGGCTTGTACTGACCTTAGCCAAGTCAGATTTCTAATAAGGACTCCAGGAGGGTCCAAAGTGTGTGTGTAATATTTGGTTTGAGTCAAGTGTAGGCCTAGTTGAGTTAGTTTTCTTTCTAGGTTTGCACTTTGTGAGTAGGTGTTAGGTTCAGTAGTTAAATTGCCTTCTTGATGGTCAAAAGAGGCATAACTTGTTGAGAGCATTAGAGAGGTTTAGAATAGTCTTAGGAATGTTGAAAAAGACATGAATAATGACTTGTAATAGGTTGCCTAAGTGGGAAAGGCAAAATGTGGAAAAATGTAAAAGTTGTCGTGACAACTTTGGTCCTAAAAGAGCCTAGCGGTGGAGTTAGGGTTAAAACATTGACCTAAGATGCCTCCACACGTGGGGAAGACTATTTAAACCTTCTCTTGCACGGATACCAAGGTTGGAAGCATTGATTTTTGTGAATGACAATCTGAAACCACTCATTTTCGGACTGCTATCATTGTTTGTCTTATTTTGCATAAAAAGTGAACACAAATGGATTGAATCCATTGATCCAACCTTGGATAGTTGTTCTTTGGTGTGTTCTAGTGCCATTTAATCCATTTCATGCTGGGTGAAAGAAATTCATGCTGAGTTTTTAAAAAATATGCAAGCAAATTAATTCCTAAAATTGGCTTCTGTACTTTTGCTTGTACTTACATTTTGTAGTATAAGGAAGAATAAAACTTGAAAATTGTTCATTCTGATTTAATGTGCAGGTATATTCTATTAGGTCTAGCAACAGGCATTGGGGATCAATTTTATAACTGTGTAGATAGTGATTCTCTTGTTGTAGCCCTTCTTGAAAACATTGAAGCAATGCATTTCAGACACATCCGTCAGCTTATCCACTCTGTTCTAACTCCTTTTGTAAAAACTTGCCCTACAATCTGTTGGGGAGCATGGTTAGGAATATTTTTGCCTCGCTTACTTGGGCATTGTCAGAAATCTCTAATTGATTCTTGGAGCAGCCTCATATGGAAAGGAAGAGCTAATGTGCCAGATTGTTGTGGTGATGGTTCTGCACCAGATTTAAAAGCAGAGGTTATGGAAGAAAAGATCCTCAGAGATTTGACTCGAGAGACTTGCGGTTTATTGGCAGCATTGGCTTCCCCTGGGGCCAATAAGAGTCTACCATCGAGTGAACAAATTGAACAACTTAACCGCATGGAATCATCTCCCCTGATTGACACCGAAAAGATTGCGTCTGAGTCATTAATAGGGTATCTCCATTTTCATTTTCTTCATTCATTCATCACTTATTGTTGCTCTAAAATATCAGAATTAATTAAATTGATTCTCTTGCCAAGTTATTTAAGTTTGTATTTGCCTCGTTCAACTTACGAATCTGTCCAACCTTTCAGTTTCTTATTCAAGCACAACGATGGAGCTGTTCCTGCACTCCAGATATGCTTAAAAGCCTTCTCATGGCCTGATAGTGAAGCTGTGGCAAAAGTTGTTTTATTTTGTGGATCTGTTGTCATGTTTGCTGTTTCCACCAATAATATTGAACTCCAGCAGTTTGTGGCAAAGGATTTGTTTGAAGCAGTCATTCAAGGTTTAACTCTAGAGTCAAATGCAATGATCCATGCAGAACTCATTAGTCTTTGTCGTGAAATTTTTATTCAACTCTCGACTAGACATCTTGCAAGACAAGTGAGTCCAAATTTTTACCTTACATTCTATTTATTAGGTGTGGAATATGATCAAGCAAGTATGATATTGTGACAATGCTGTGACATGCTGCAAGATTTGTGTGTTAGATATATCATATGCAGTTGCTGTAATAATAATTTTATATTCCATATTGAGATTGATTTAATGCTAAGATTTTTATCTTACTTGGTTGTTCGAATCAGTGTTGTTTTTAATGGATCAATATGCTCTCTCTGGGACACTTTATTCAATATTCTTTGTCATTTATTAACATTGACGTCATTTTTAGATTTTTTCTTTCTCATGTGAACATGAACCGTATTATTTGAGCAAAGTTAGTGCATACTTCTCCTCCCTCGGATACGTGTATCTTCCTATTGGATATGGATACAATACTCCTAGATACAACATGGATATCATATCTGCATGTGTCCATATACAACATATTTGGGCCATATCCAACATTTTTGAATACATTACCACACCAGCCGGTGCTATATTCAATTTAGTGTTATAAAAAGCATTCAAACATTGCAGAAGAAATGAAACATTAATAATACATTGTTCACACACACAAACATTGTTAAAGATAAATATAATATGGCAAAATAAATATTATAAATTAAAAATATAAAAACCAAAATATATATAAATAGATATTCTGAGCGTTATTTTTTATAATCTTAAATGTATAAATAATGCAAAAAGTCTTTAGAATTGCTGTAGCCAGCAGTATCTGTACTAGGGTGTCTTAGAAATTTACCATATCCATATCCCATACTCTCTGCATTTCCATGCAATTCTGATTCTGGTAGATGGTAGGGATAAGGATGGATGAGGAAATTGTCATGGACTGAAAAGAATTCTTATATGACAGGTGCTTCTGTCACAGTTGTCTGTTACACCAGATGCTTTATCAGCTTTTGAAAATGCTTTGTTGAAGACATCTAGTGCAAAAGAGCAAAAGCAACACATGAAAAGTTTGTTATTGTCAGCAGCTGGTAGCCAATTGAAAGCTCTATTGGCTCAGAAGAATACGAAAGTTATTACCAATGTAACTTGTAAGTGTTTTATCCCTCAAAATCAAGTGATACTTGGCTTTCATAATTGTTTACAACAGGACACAGGATCTATCTTGAACTTTTAAGTTTAATTTCTGGAAATCTAAATTTATTCATTTTATTGTTTTACAAGAAATTTTATATTGCTACATTTAACTTGCATAGAATGGTGAAGAAAAGATTAGAAAGTTAGATTTTTTGCATTATGTTTTTCTTCTTACATAGACTGGTTTATGGTAAAATTAAGGAGACACAAATACTTAAAGTTACACTATTCTGGTTTATTCTTTCTGCAAATGAGAGAAATGAGAAAATTGGTATTTCAATATGTAAAAGTGTTTCTATCATATGGTGAAATATTGCATGTTTCTTGTCAGAATTTTGGGTTTCTAAAGGTTATGATATATTTCATTTCAATTTTACTAAAATATAATGCTTACCTTTGTAATCAAGTCACCATATTGACCTAGCAGTGTGTTATTGTTTCTAATTTTAGTGTTTGGGATCTTGGACAAGTGCCATGTTTATGTATGGTCAGTTACATCTCCCAAATTCTTTATAAGAAGATGAATCTCTTTGTGATTCAACCTCCAATATCCAATAATATTATATTATGTTATTAGCTCTTTTTCTGAATATGGTACCAAAGTCAGACAGCCATGAGTCTGAGCCTTCTTTATGAAAGGGAGGCGCATAACTATAAGTGTAAGGAGTCACAGCTATTCTCAGACACGAAGCTTCAATTGTGAGCAATTGCATCATTTTTTTAAAGTTGTGGGAAGGTTTTCAATAGTCAAGAAATTGTGCTTGTGTTTGTTCTATGAAGAGGGTTGTGGGTTGCTATTACGCCATTATAAAGATGAAAACCAACCATTTTTGCAAGAAACTAGTTGTTAGGGCATGGGAGTACTAAAAAATTATATGGTTTCTAGAATGTGTTAGGGTGTATTATTTTGGGGCGAATATCCAGTCACAATTTTTTAATATTATTTGCATGATTGAAGTATCGTTTTATGGCCAAGATTTCATTTTTTTCATGGATAGGGCACAGATCCTGGTAATTTTTTTGTGAAGATTTAGTATTTTCAAAAAAAGAAAAATACAAATATTTGAAACAATTTATTTTCTGGGTCAAATTTAAAGGAATTGCTAGGGTTTGAATTTTTTCTGGATCACATTTATATATTTTTTGGGTTTGTATTATTTCTGTGCGTTTCTCCAAGAAATGAAAGTGCATTAGACAAATACTTTGCAGTCAACTTTCGTGGCAAGATAGTAAAAATCTAGATGCAACTGATGAACAAGAATTTGTGGTGTATAGTAAGGAGAAATCGCCTACAGATGTAAATAAATTATTGGATTGGCAGAAAAGAGATGTAAGAGCCAAAGGGAATATTGGTCTTACCATCTTCAATTCTAAGGTGCATCATGTAGATCTAGAAAATTCATCCAAGGAAATTTGTGATAATTTGAACTAACTGTTGGGAGCAAAAGCAATTAATTTAATTTTTATCCTAAAGCTTCAGTTTTTCAGATTCAAGATGTTTGACAAAATCATGATGTCTAGCTACATAAGCAATTTGAGACCTATTCTTTCACAGGGAGCAGAAGTTAATGAATGCTATAGTAGATGATCAAGATGCCAAAGCTATTTTGTTAAATAACCTGCCTTATAAATGCAACAATGACATTTTCTACTCTTATTCATCTACCATCACAAACTCTAAAAGATATGATTTCAACCATAGTTTTAAAACTCGGCGACTCGCCACGGACTCGCGAGTCCCTTGGCGCCACGAGTCAACTCGCCTAGGACTCACGAGGCGAGTCCAGGCGAGTCCCTGCGAAAGACTCGCGAGTCTTTCGCAGGGACTCGCGGGCCCAGAAAAGACGCCCGTGAAGGGTTAAAAGTGAATTTTTTTTTTGTTTTTCACTTCATTTTTATTTTTGTTTGGTTTTAGCAGGTTTGTAGGGTTTGAAGGAGTAGAGGGAAGAAGAAAAAATCAGCAAGAGAGATCTAGGTAAGGATTTTTTCTCTTTCTTTTTTTTTCATTTGAATCATTTCATTGTTTTGAAACTCAAAAAAATCTTGAAAAACAAGGGGATATGTTACCAAATTTTTTTCTATTTTCTTTCCTAAGTTATTTCCTCATTTTTTTTCTTGTTTTTGAATGCTATTTTTCCCAAATGATTCATTGTCATTTTTTTTGTTGATTTTCCATAAAACCTTGCTGATTTTTTTTTTTTCATGTTAAATCAGCAATGGCAAGTTCGACTCCAAGGGCAACCCCAAGGTCAGGAAGACAAAAAGATAAAGCATGGAAATATGGGATTGCAGGAAGCAAAAAGGGGGAGGTCACTTGCACCGAATGCACAAAATGGATGATTGGTGGAATCAATAGATTAAAATACCACCTTGCACAAATACATGGATATGGTGTGGAGGCATGCCCCAAATCAACTCCTGAAATTATTAGAGAGATAAAGGCCATTCTTGCTGAGAATGATATGCATAAGGAAGAAAGGCAAAAAACAAGAGAAGCCATGGCAGCTGCAATGAATCCCACATTGTCCACTTCGGGTCCCATTGGTCACACTCAGGGTCGTCAGTCACTTTCATCTTTTGGTGACAATGAGGGTGAGGCTAGTGGCACTCCTGTTAGATCAAACCCTAATTTTTTTGTACCACGCAAGGTTCCAGGTGCACAACCTTCACTTGAAGGTACAAGATGGAATAAAGAGAAGCATGAACAAGCATGGATAGCAGCTTCAAACTTTTGGTTTTACAATAATCTATCTTTCAATGCAGCAAACAATGTGTATTGGGAAGGTTTTGTTAATGCAGTAAGGGGTTTAAGGCCCCAACAGGTCATGACTTCAGTGGACCATTGCTAGAGAAAGCTGTGAAAAATACACAAGGTGTGGTTGATGATCAGAAAAGGTATTGGAAGAGAAAAGGATGCAGCATTTTATCTGATGGATGGACAGATGGACGGAATAGGACTCTTCTCAACGTCTTGGTGGCTTCAAATGGTGCAATGGTATTCATAAAGTCTGTTGATGTCTCAAATGAAATAAAAAATGTAGAGACTTTGTGTAATCTGTTGGATGGTGTGGTTCAGGAAGTTGGAGTTGAGAATGTTGTCCAAATTATCACGGACAATGCAGGTGCATATGTATCTGCAGGTAGAATGCTTATGGAGAGGCATCCTTCGATTACATGGAGTCCTTGTGCTGCACATTGCTTGGACTTGGTGCTAGAGGACATTGGGAAGATTGGATGGGTGAAGAAGGTGGTTCAAGATGCAAGAAGTGTCACCAAATTCATCTACAGCCATACTTGGGTGCTTGCTTTGATGAGAAAACACACAAATGGCAAGGACCTTGTATGACCTGGAGTGACACGATTTGCTAGCCACTTCATCACTTTGCAGAGCATTCTTAGTGCCATTCCTCATCTTAAGCAGATGTTTGTGTCAAATGCTTGGTTGGGGTCTGCATACTCCAAAAGACCTGAAGCAGAGAAGATTGTGAGCATTGTTTTTGATAAAGGGTTCAATAAAAGTGGAGAGGAGTTGATTGCGGTAAGTAACAAACACAAAAGTAAAGTTTATACAATTTTGTCTATTTGCTGATTTTATTTTTTAGGGGTTGATTTTGTACTAATTTAAAATTTGTTTTCATTTTTTTAGGTGACAGAACCTTTGGTAAGGGTTCTTCGTATGGTGGATGGAGAGGGCATGCCAATGGGTTTCATTTATGAGGCCATGGATAGGGCCAAAGAGGCCATTTCACATTACTATAGTGGAAATACAAGAAAATGTGAAATCCTTTGGCGTATCATTGATCATAGGTGGACAAACCAACTCCACCAACCGATACGTGCCTTCGCCTACTTTTTGAACCCGAAATTCTACTTCTCTGATTCATTTAGGGCTGATGAGGAGGTCATGGCAGGTGTTATTACATGCATTGATAAGATGACACCTGATCCTGAGTTGAGAGACAAGGTTCTTGATGAGTTGGAGGTGAGATTTGACATTTGCAATTGCTCTATCTTTATTTATGAATTCGGAAATGTTCATTATTGAATTTGAGTTTGACACTTTGACTATCTATTTCTGAAATTGTTCAAGATCTACAAAAGTGCAGAGGGGAGACTCTTCTCATCACAACTAGCAATTGATAGGAGAGGAAAACAACAACCAGGTAAAAAATTTAGTAACTTAGTTCAATAGTGCAAGAAAAAACCTACAAACTTGATTGTTACATTTTTTTCTCAATTCTAATATTTCTAAATGTTTTTTGTAGATTTATGGTGGGAGAATTATGGTGCCGACACGCCTAATCTTCAAAAGATAGCTATCCGTGTTTTGTCTCAGCCATGTAGTGCTTCTGGGTGTGAACGAAATTGGAGTGTATTTGAGAGCATTCACACAAAGAAGAGAAATAGATTGTCACAAAAGCGGCTCAATGATCTAGTATTTGTTCGGTACAACCTTCGCCTTCGAGTTAGACAGGTGGAGGGTGTTTCACATGAGGCCATTGACTTGGATGAAATTGATCCATATGGTGATTGGACCATGAATGAACAAAATGATGGTGACAATGTCCTCCTTACCGAAGAAGAAATTGCAGAAATAGAGAGAGGAGCAGCATAAGATGCAGAAGGAGCAAGATTGGATGAAATGGAGGATGAAGATGAGGACTTTGACTTTGAAGAAGAATCATCTCACCATTTAGATATCACAACACCCACTGCTACTACTTCTAGCTCAAGGCCTGAAAAATTGAGCTATATTAGGACAAATACAAAGAGGAAGATGTAGTCTTCTCTTTGGTTTGTTCATTCACATTGTTGTTTTTCACATTTGGAGTTGGACTTGGACATATCATTATATGTAATTTTGTGAACATTTATATACTTATGCTGCCATTATACATTTTAGAGTTGAAACTTGAAACTTGAATATGCTGCCATGAATGATGAAATTTCAAATATTGCGTGTTTGTAGATCATATGACATGTGTAATGTTTCAATTATGGCACTTATGTTCTCTAAATGCATTAATTTCTTTATGTTTTTTTTGTAAAACTACGGTTTTTTTTTTGCCGAGTCTTTCGCGAGTCTTTCACGAGTCTAAGTCCGAGTCCAAATTTTTGGTTTGCCGAGTCCGAGGCGAGTCCGAGATTTTCAACTATCTTAGTTGATGAAAAGAGAACAAACATAGAAGATATAAGAGATGATCCTCAACTTGAGATGGCATTATACTTGAGAAATAATCGTTGAAGATTAGATAAATACAAAAGGGAGATTGGATGTTACTATTGCAAAAAAATAGGTCAATCAGGTGTTTGTCTTATCAAGTTTGACATCTTTTGGTATGCAGTAGGGATGATTTTCTCTCCCTGATAGCTTGACTTACAAACTCATCTAAGTCTTGAAATGCTCTTAGTGGACTTGGCATTTGGCATTCTTGTTTATGGCATGAGTAAAGGCACCACTCAACCCTTGATTGGTTGACCTTGTATTGTCAAGTTTGATTTTATTTTTTTTAAGGCGAGAAAAGGGATGAAGTGTTCGGCCGACATTACAATGGTCATATGTTTGAATGAATTTATTTTGATGGCTGACCTTTGGGAGAGTTAATTTGTTTTTGGCCAACTTGTGTATAAGTGAAGCGAGGTTTGAGTAAGATGTTCAAGTGTAGTGTGTGTGTGTGTGTGTGTGTGTGTGTGTGTGTGTGTGTAAGCATAACGCTTTATCATTCAAACACGGAGTAGAGCAGATTGAATGTAGAGTAGAGCAGAAGTGAAGAAGGATTCTTATGTGATGAGAACAGGAATACGAAGTGGAACGCAATGCTGTCTCATGCTAGTCAAAGCAAAGAAAACTTAATGCAAAGCAGAACAGAGCAGATTTGATGCAAATCAGATCTTTTGGAGTGTAAAAGTGTAGAAAGATATGTTCATCATCAGTTGAAGAAGCAACATCTTGAAAGTGAATTTTGTAGAAGAGGTTGATGCCTCTTAAAAGACAAGATTAGTGTCACTTGCTGAGTTAATGCGCAATTGTGGGGATTGGTGTCTCCAGCAGCTTGGCACTTGCAAATTCTGAAAGTGGGGATTGGTATCTTGAGCAGGTTGGTGCTCGCAATTATTGTAAGATCATTTGATTTCTTGTTGTGGTTGGATATGGATAGTAGCTCCAAGCAATCATCTGTGGTTTTTCCCTAAAAAGGGTATCTGCATAAATCTCGTGTTCTTAATTGTGTGGATGATTATGTGTTTTCTGTTATTGTAGTTGTTATCTTTTAAATAAGCAAAAGATTATATTATATTGATATTTATGATCATCGATTGCTTATTTCGTCCCTATCAACACTTAGGAATATCATTATTGATTCCTCAATTATCAATTGTCTTTTTGTATTGTTCTATATCGATATAGTAATTGTTTTATTAACCGATTGCCTCATGATATTGATGTGTACTGTTGATTATTAGCGACGCTTTTTTCTTTTAATGATATTTTTTAAATCTTTAATTTAAACTTATCTAATTGTTTATCTATTTAGCTGTTTCCACTTTTGGAATGGGGACATTACAGACTTTGAGGGCTTATGACAGTCGAAAAATTCTCCTTCAAACATGTGAGCCATACGTCAGAGTTTGACATGACAATGTGAAAAGATGGTGGTCAAGAAGGACAGCTTATTTTGAATAACTTCAAAGTTAGAATAAGAGATAAAACTCTACAACCATATTGTCAATAATTTATTTTTTAAACATTTTTTAAAAATTTATAGGTTTTGATTTAAAAAATATAATTTATTTTAGATTGAAATTTTTCTGCATTGAATTGGTTAATGGATATAACTAATAATAATTTATCTTAAAATGAAAAATAATAAGAAATTATTAACATAGCTGCGACTGGAATCACATTTTTAAGAATATTCTAAGAAATTATATATTTTCAAATGTTCGATAAATTGCCGAGTTATTGCTGATTTTTTCCCAAGTTTTTTGTCTAATCCCAAGTTTGTAAAATTTTTGGAACAACAGATTCATTGCTGAGTCCAAGTTTTTTCAACTATGGCTTGACGGATCAAATTATGCATTATGGAGTATAAGGATGCAAATTTATCTAATGACAGTAGGGTTTGACATTTGGTAGTTTGTTGTGAATGGCTTTCAAGCTCCAATAGCTCCACCAAGAGATCTAGCTGGAAAGAAGGCTAGTGAGAATAATGTAAAAGCCATGAATGCCATCATGTGTGGTTGGGCTGAATCTAGATATTTTAAGTCAATGCATTGTGATTATGCGAAAGAAATCTAGGAAAAACTTGACCACATCTATGAAGGGGATGACAAGCTCAAGAAGGCTAAGCTCTAAACTCATAGAAGACAATTTGAGAGCCTGAAAATGTTGCAGCCTACTTCCTTTGTGTGGATGAAGTTGTCAACATCATTAGAGGGTTTGATGAAAAGGCTGAAGATTCAATGATTGTACAAAAGGTGCTAAGGTCTCTGAAGAGCACACGGTTATACTGAGAGGGGGGTGAATTAGTATAACAGCCAATTTAAACCTTTTCAACTTCAATCACAAGTATATAACTTATCTCATTAACATATTAATTGCATACCGACTTTCATATGTGATTTAACTCATATGAACACAAGTAGAACACAAGATATATACGTAGAAACCCTTACGGGAGAAAACCATGGCAAATCAATGCTTTATATATTTCTTCTTTTACAGTGTTTGTAGGCACCAACCCCTAAGTTTGTTTGTGAGCACCAACTCACTTGAAACACCAACTCCCAAATATGATTTTGTGAGCACCAACCTACTAGAAGCACCAACTCCCAAATCTGAATTTTGTGAGCACCAAATCACTGGAAGCACCAACTCCCAAATCTGATTATGTGAGCACCAACCCACTAGAAGCACCAACTCCCCAGTCTAGAATTAGTGAGCACCAACCCACTTCATATAAATCTGAATTTCCACCTTCTGAATGTTGCTATAACAATGGATGATGGATTCTATTCTTCTCAAGCTTCCTTCTTCAAACTGTTACAATCTCCTCCTAATAATTCTGATAAACTGATCACACTTGCTCAAAAATCCTTCATAAATACAGCTGCACACACAGTCCTTCATAAATCTGCCATAAATATTTTCATGAATCTGTCTATACAGATCTTCAGAAATCTGCATTCAATAAGCTTCTATAATAACTTCATAATTAGCTCCAACTTTCTTTAATATGAATCTTTAATGCCCTTCATATTCTCTGTTCTAGATCCTACTCTTAATTGGACTAATATATCATTTTATCTCACATACCACATCATTCTTCCTTTTAACATTTCTCATAGTCTGAAAAATAATTTCAGAATTATATTCTTCACAAGTCTGTCATTAGCCGATAGGCTATTATAACGTGGGTTCTGCCCACCGGAATTGTCTCACGCTCACCCGGAAAAGTTTTAATGCGGTCGCCGGTAAAATTTGACATCGTCAGAAAACTTGGATGCAAGTGTTGTGGGTTCCTTTTACTATCTCCAGCTGGACTGCCAAGACCAAGTATGCCACATCTTCTCACATTTTCTGCCGATTGGCTTCCGCCACTTGAGCTTCCCCCCTTAGAAAAAGAAATATACAGTCTACTCATATTGGTGTGTTCATTTGTCTGTGTGTGCATATGCATTTGTTTGTATATCTATTATGTGTATGCACAAATATTTTTTAATTTTTACATCTGGATTGTGGAGTCTGGAAACTCTGTGTCATATCCACCATGGCAAACAGAACTACCTGGTATTAACTGATAGCCTGCCCAAATCATGAAACAGATATAATCTGTTTGATATTGTGGAAATGGGTCTCAAACTCCATTAAACCTTGTGAATCGGTAACATTATGTATACTAGACAGAGAGATGACAGTATAATAAATAAAGAGAGAAATAATACTAATACCAAAGGTAATTAAATCAGCGTTTCACGGAATCAAACTTAACAATATTTTAGCCTCAAACCCAAGTCTAAAAGCCTAAATTTGAAAACTTTGTTCTACTTAATATTATTTTGTTATGATAGAACAATTGAAAAAAACTATTTTTAAAACAATTTCCCAATATTTATATTTTATAATAACATTTTCCAAAATAAAAAGTTACAGGAGATAATTATTTGTAATTTGTTTCCAATTATTTGTCCCAAAGGTAATGGTTACTGTCAAAGAAAACAATTTCAGATTTGGGATAGTTTTTAGGAGAAATATTTATTAATGAAAATAAAAAGTTATACCGTGTATATTATACTTGTAATACAGTTTAGGTCTAAGTCATTTGAAACACAAACTAATAAAATATTGCAACATATGATTTTTACTTTTCCTGATACATTATTACTATTTTAAGTTCTTTAAATACTCTACAATTATACTGAGATATATTATACAATTATATAATATATATCTACTACATGCTAACATAACATATGATTTTTACTTTTGGCGATACATTATTCCTATTTTAAGTTCTTTAAATACTTCACAATTATACTGAGATATATTATATAATTATACAATATTTATCTACTACATGCTAACTTGCCATGGCTCGATCTAATGAGGATCAAGATATAATTACAATTTCGAGCAACTTATCTGAAAGACCACCAACCCTTTCAAGACTAACGCAATTATATATAAGAAGAAGCCAGTCTACAGCAACTATCTAAGGTAAAAAACTACAAACCGGAACTGTTTCATATTCTTTAGATTCTTACATATTGCTCTAATCATGTTTATTTATGTTTTCATTTTGCAGGTACGAGAACATCATTTTTACAAAGAATAGTGGCCTCTATGTCGTATTCAGCTAGGGGCTCCAGATCTTTTTAGCCATCAAGTGCTACGAAGCATAATGTTATCACGTTATGTTCTATGGTTGGATTATTTGTTCACAAATGTTTTGAAGACATATTGTGAATTAGTTAATGTTCATTCATTTTGAAAACAATCCATTTACGATGAAGACATTTAGTACAAATAATCACACATTTTTTATTTTTAATAATTAGCACACTTGAACATATATTACTTTCGGCGTACCATTACACCTCCTTTTGGTGCAAGTGCTAGTATAAATCTGTTCATAATCTGCCCATATGCCTGGGGATAGTCTTCTCACAGTCTTCTGATAAATCTGCACTTGATCCTCTTTAAAAACTCTCCTTATACCTTCAGCACTATACACTTCTCACCTACAGGTGTATATAATTATTATCTTCTCAGCACATATACACCCACAAATTTCCCTTTTTGGCAGATTTATAATTTTAGCATTCTACATACTCAATCTGCACATTCAATCCTTATATATATGCTTTCATATAATGGGACATACCTTATGATCATCAAAAAGACACATCCTAAATCAACCCGTGGGGATTAAGAATCATAACTAATATTTATTTGCAACCGTTGATGTGCTCTTTTCATAAGTCGTGGCATTGACTAATCCACGTTTTCTCATAACAAACCACACCTTTTCATTTATAATTACCTTTCTTTTTTTGAATACTAATACGCAGTTTTTTGTCTTTAGAGGAAGACAAATTAAAGTTGCTGTCTTGTCTTTTGAATAAGACAAAAAATTTGTCTTATATGGCTTGCCTTTTCTTACGAAAGTGACCGCTGCCTTTAGTAAGGATTAATCCTGATACAAATTTGTCTTATCTGCTCTTTGTCTTATCGGCCTTTTTGACTTATTCCGTTTTGTTTCATTCTCTTGACTTTTTACTTTTTGTCTTATTCATACTTGTCCTATTCTTCTGTCTTTATCATCGCTGTCCTTAAACTTCCATTCCTTAACATTATGTACGTGCAATTACTGCTGTTAATAGCTTCTTATATCTGGCTTTAACAAGTCTTTCAAATATCCTTAACTGCTGTTGTCCAGAATATCATCGCTGCTCATTAGTTTATTTTGGCTGTCTTAAAAAGACACTTTAAGATTGACTTTTATAAGTTCTTTGTATAATGAGTCAACCAGCATTTTAATTATGTGATTGCTTAATTGTATCCTTTGTAAGTCTAAGATTGGTTTTTATCAGTATTACACCTCAGCATTAAGTCATTAATCTACGTAATGACTGTATGTAGCATGTTGCTGTGTCTATTGTCTGCAAGCGCTGCCTTTACAAAATACAATTGTTGCATATCTTGATTGCTGTATTAAATCCCTGCACCCTTAATATCGATGCTCTCACTAATAGTATGTGATCTGCATATTATTTATATGCCTATGTCTTTTTCTTTATCACTGCCTTACCAATGGTTATCACTGCATATTTTTTGTCTTGCCACATCGTAGTGTCTTGATGACTAATGATAATGTTCTTATGAACTTATCACTGCAATCTAAATAACATAAACTTGGTAATCTGATCTGAATATTAGTAACCTGATTACTGTCATGCTTAAAGATATCATAAACTTCAACATTTCTGGACAATAATTTCTTTGATATCAATTGCAATTATCTTTCCAACAATCTAATCCAAACTATCTCATTCCATGATAACAATCTCACTAATCTATTTCTGAAATCAACAAATGCAATCAATCTTACTCATGTACCTTCAGCATGAATGTCTTCTTTGATGAGTCTTCTTATGGCATCGGTGATGATCTTAACATTACAAATTTTATCAATAACATCATCATCTTTACTCCTTTGACATCAATGACAACATTTCCAACAGTCTCTCCCCTTAAGATTTGAAGCAAAAGTTTCCACCATTGAAGAAATGAAGGACCTGAATATGTCAACCATGGATGAACTAAATGGGATCCTCATTGAGTATAAGATGAGGACTGAAAATGAGAAGCTATCAAAGTGAGAAGCAGCCTTCAAAGCTTCAAAGAAGTTGAAAAATGAAGGGCCTGAAACAAGCAATGAAGAAGATACAAAGAAAGCTCATATTGTGAGAAATCTGAAGAAAGTATCTGACAAATACAAAGGTTAGTTACCATTTAAATGTTTTAACTGTGGTAAAATAGGACATTTTGCTAATGCAAAAAGGAATGGTAGTGATAATGATGATCATAACAAGAAGAAAGCAAGTAGACATCTCCAAATCACAAAAGATGGAGTTATCATGAACACTCCTCTCCATAGGTTTGGTTTGGAAGTTAAACCATAACTCATTCAATCTATCGCCACTAAAGTGAAATAAGAAAGCTTCATTATAAGCTGGTTTGGAAACTTTACCTTCATCATGCTCTTTTTCAACAACCTAATCACTTGTGTCATCAACTTCATTGGATAGCTTTGAATGTGTACCCAAGGCTGCTGTTATATTTTTTTCTCTCATGTACAATCTCATCAACACTAGTTGCATGCATGTCTAAGAGACCATCTTGGGGCACTGTCAAACATTCCTCGTGTGTTAAGGCATCTTTTCCATTAGAAATATCTAATATGAATTTCTCTTCTTCCTCATACACTTTGTTGGCCAAGAAAGAATTCAACTTCTCACGCTGTTTGAAAATGCTGTTAACCAATTCATATTCAGCTGGAGTAGTAACCTGATCTTGCCTCAAAAAAGCCAACAACATAGATAAGATGGGTTCAGAGATAGCGTCACTTTCATTAATAATCAAGGCCATAACGGTTCTCATATAAACAAAAATAGTTTTTTCATGATCCTCATTAATAGAAGTAATGAAATGATGAAACATGTGAAGAATAAGATCATCACAATCTAAATCAATCAAGAGAACACATGATCTGACCTTTGCTATCAATTTTAAAATCTTAACCCTCTTACCAAAGGAAGGACTTCTGGTACCGTCTAACCCATGGAAGCATTTAATAATCAGCCATAGTATTTCTCTCATAATGTCATCATTGTAGGGTGCTTTAGGAGTTGAAATTCTCATAATTTCACTAAGGCAATAAATTATAGCAAATCTTATGTCTTTCTCAGGATGTCTCATAAACGTTGACTTAATCAAAGAATTCATTGATGGCTTCATTGGCCACATCAATTTCTTTGGATGTGATTGTTCTTCATTGATAAACTACTCTCCACCACGTTAAAAATACTGAGTAAATAACCCTTTGACTGATGTAGATTCTCAAGATCCCTACTTGTTGTATAAAGCCTATCTCCAACATCATCTTTGCTACATGACTCCATGATTTTCAAACTATTTTTTATTTTAGCCTGAGTTTGTTTCATTGATTCCAACGAAGAATTCATTTTGTCATCCGTGATTTTGTCACTGATAATTATCATGCAACTCAAGATCTTCAACAAAGAATTCATTCTGTCATCCATAATTTGTCAGTTTCCGTAACTATGACTCACTAAGGTGTAGGCTAGAAACAACTGCACCAAATCTTTAAAAATCTTCCTTAACCTGTTGCCATAAAACTTTCCAGTACTTAAAATCAATCTGCTCGTAAACTAATGTTGTCGTAATTAGTGTGGCAATGCTAGGGCAGCAACTTTCAGAATAAATTACTACTGAAAACGTTAGAGATGTGAATACAGAAATGGCTGAAAAATCTTCTCCTATGATTAGGTCACCTCCCTCGTTCAACTCCAACTGCAAAATACTCCACTGTTGGGCTGGAAATGCATGCCAATCCATCTGTGTACAAGCAACCAAGGTTCTATGTGGATGGTTGGAAGATTGACAGTGGTACCAACTCTGTAACCTTGTCCACAACTCCAATTCTAATTCATTACCTCAGCTGAAAATTTCATCCAGATCCCAAATCCTATGATTAACATCAATCATCACTAAAATCAAGAAGTTCTCTGTCATCCAACTCAAAAGTGGATTATCAAAAGAAGACTTAAAATCTATTTTAAAAAATGAATTATCAATTAACTGAATACTATCATTGTCCTCATGCTCAACCCAATCCTCTTGCTGATCCGAATTTCCAGTTTCTGATTTCTTTGGAAATGCACTAGATCAAAATATTCCTGAATGCTATCAAGCTTTTCAATTACTTGTTTGATCTCCTTGGCCCTTCATTCTGATGTTCCCTGAACTGTTTGGCCTCATTAAACTGATTTTTTCTTGAATTAATGCTCTTTAGGCATTGTTCAATGAGTCTCTAGTTGATTTAAGCTCAAAGGTGAGCTCTTCAACCTTAGCCTTTGTTTCCTTGGATTAAAACAAAGCCTCACCTACAAGCTTAGTAGCAACATCTCTATCATGGATCATGTGTAAGCATGTTGATTTTATTTCCTCCATTGTTCTCTTAATATTTTGCAAAACAAGGGAAATAATTTGTTCACTCTGATTTCTTGGCGTCTTATGGATGAAACGTTTAATAAGACTCTTTGTGTCATCTAATTTGGATAATGTTTGCACTTCATTTTCAGCAAAATTAAAAGTTTCTTTATACCTTTCAGCAGTGTCTCCATGGCTGCCCCAAGTCTCAAGTTCCTCTCCTTCAAATCTTGTCTCATCTTCATTGGTCTCAGGAACGGTCCTTTATTTTTTCATGAATGGTCGATGATCCTTTGAGCTGTGTGATTCACTAGGCCTTAGCTCAAACTCAGCTCCTTGCATTAAATTTCCGATTGGTCTTCGAGATCAAACCTCTCAAAATTGTCTATCTCAATGTCATCCTCTTCACATAATTTAGGCTTAACAATTAGGACAGAACTTTCGTCAGAAAGAAATTCGTCCCAAACTGGTTCTTCATTATTTAGGTGCCAAAACACCTAGATTCCATGGACTTAAGAGCTAGTTGTTTTTCTTAGAAAAAATATGTTCATTGTGTATCTCGTAAGTGATTAAATCACTCTCCAAATCACACTCCTCTCCATAGGTTTGGTTTCGAAGTTAAATCTTAACTTATCTGATCTATCATCATTGAAGTGAAATAAGAAATCTTCATTATAAGCTGGTTTGGAAATTCTAGCTTAATCATGCTCATTTTCAACAGCCTTATCACCATGTGATCAACTCCATTGGATAGCTCTAAATGTGTACCCAAGGCTCCTATTATGTTTTTTCCCTCATGCACAATCTCATCAATAGTAGTTGTGTGGATGTCTAAAAGGTCATCCTGGGGCTTTGTCAAACATTCCTCATGTTATAAGGCATCTCCTCTCCCTAAGGTGGACTTGGTTGGCTTCATTCCTTCTTTTCATGCTTCAAGGCGGACTTAGTAATGTCTTTGCTCTTACCACATGGTGGACTTGCTAATGTCCTTGCACCTTTCTACATGGGCGGACTTCAAGAGACTTGTGTACCACATCCAATCAAGGGTGGAGTTCATAGGACTGTGCACCATAGTATGGGCGGACTTCCTTACTTCCATGACCAAGCTAAGTCCATTCCAAAGCAGACTTCATGACATTTATGCACCAAGTGTGAGCGGGCTTGGTCAATCTTATACACCATGAGGGTGGACTTCAAGAGACCCTTGACCATATGAATCTCTTTGCTGAGTGGACTTGGAGAGAGATGATCTCCATGAGAACCAGATTTGAAATTTCCATAACTTATGCATTTTAACTCGGATCTTCTTGGAATTTGAAAATTACACACCATTCTACCCTTGAATTCCCCCGGATCCCTAAAATTTAGGAACCTAGCTTTTCTGAACAAAACTTGAATTTTGGAGGAATTCTCGATCATTTTCAATGTAACTCAGAGCCAACAATGCAAACCCTAGATCCCCTTTCCAAAAATTAAAAAAAAACAAGTATCCCTAAAAAATAGGAAAAAACTTTCTAAAAATAGCCATTTCGGGGATCATGCTTAAAGTGCCAAAAACGAAACTTCCTAAAAAATAAGAAAAAGCAAAAAAAGCAAAATTTTTCAAAAATAAAAACTTTTCCAAATTCACTCAAATCAATTGCAATCTTCGTCCTTCGGACTTTCTAGGCAGATTGATGATATCTAGGCTCTATTCTGACCATGGCTTGCACAAACTGACTTATGACTTCCAAAACTTAGACCATTCAAAACTAAGAAAGTTGGTGCCGGAAAGGTTGTGAGGCTCTAACAAAAACCCTAGAAAGCAAGAAACAAGGAGGGTCCCCATTCTCAATGGGGTGATGTGTGGAAAGGTCACAACAGTTAGACTCTCAAAAAACACATTGTCATTGACCTTGCAAACTAGGAGAAGAAAGATATTGCATGCCTCCCCAACAACAAAATAAGTTCTCCAATGAGTTGGAGGGGGACTAAATGTTGGCATTGTGTTGTCATTGATGTCAACCGATATAGGATGGCTACCGGTATAAGAGATGTATGTGCAGCACTGTCATTGTTGCATACCGGATGTGATATCTTTGATATCACCTATCTTAACAGGTCGCCGGTACACAAGTTAGTGTTTGACTTGTGCTGAAGATATTGACAGGAGACCAGTATGATATAACAATCGGTAAATGATGGTATCTGTAAGAGAGCAAGATGAGGATGTTGGTCGGTTGATTGTGATGAAAAGGGGGAATGTTATCTAAATCACACCAACACTAGAGGTGAAGTATGTGCAGGCCACCGGTATGCTATGTGGATGTCAATCAACAAGACTCCCACCAAATGAAGATGCAATCACCATTTGAAGAGATGACTGACAGTGAATGTGCCCCAATTGGATCACATGTGCATGTTTGAAGATATGTTGCTCAAACAGGGAAGCCACATTGGTGCATTGCAGGATGCAGATGACAAGGATCCACTCCCACCGGTAAGTGGAGCTTATCTCCTATTATGCATGGATTGCATCATAGTCCTCCAAGATAAGAGAAAAGAGTTAAAGGCAGGTGATTGAATGCTCACACCGGATCTACTGGTGAATCACAAAGATGCCTCAAGTGCATGAAATCAAAGATATGCACTGAACCGACAGAGAAGGCATGATGGGTTACTAGGACCGATGAAAAGTGAGGGGTCTATCACTTAGACAAATGGGTCTGCCATCGTGGCAATCCGGCTAAGAGGAGAACCGGTCAAATGATGAAGAAGGCAAATTTGGAACAGCTACAGGCAGAGGACATTGTTGGATTGAAGATGGAGTTTGTTGAAGGTTGATGACATGATGTCATCAAGGTGGTTACCAGTAAGTATGTCCATCGGTAAAGCTGACAAGGTGCAGAGGTATTAAGCTCTCATTTGATAAAGATGTGCATAAGGTAGGTTAGCAAGTGTGCTGACTAGTTGAGTGTTCCATTGGAAGAGAAGCAGAGTGCAAGGTTGAAAGCAGACCGGTTAGGGTATAACCGGCAAGGTTTGTGAACGGGTAGATGAACCCGGTTTTGGGGTTGGTCGGTGATCCTATCCAGACCGACACAGATAACCTAGCAAAGGTTGATGCCGACAAAGTGGCCACATAGAGTTGAAGTGGCAAGCATGCATGTATAGGTCGACATGGTGAGTTGGTGAAGTGTTTGTCGGTGAAGTAGATGGTGGCAGGTTGACATTTATGTTGACTGCGTGATTCATTGGATGTGCAGCAGAGGTTTGCGGCTCAAGGTCAAACGGACAACAGAGATCCAGGACAGACTGTTTGAGCAGATCAAGGTAGGCGAAGGAAACCGCCAAGCCATCCTTGGTGACCGACCAAGAGATCAGTTGACGAATTAAATGCATATTGCTAAATATAGGAGGCATGTTCTGGAAGGCACGACAGTGGTGGTACTGATGATGAGTTGCAGGTCATCAATCAAGGGGATCAAATCTGATGAGATCTGATTGGATTTTGGTTTGCCTCGAGGTCGAAGAAGAAACCCTAACCACCTGAAGTTTGAATTGGTTTTTGGCAGGAAGACTTGTTTATAAATATGCAAGTCTAAATTGATAAAAAGTGTTGCTGTTGAATGATAGTATGGTGCTGCTGATGAAGAAGTGAAATCAGTCAAGTGCTCAAGAAGAAGAAGAAGAAGAGACTGAGTGTGAGAAAGAACAGGGTTGAAGAGCTCAATCGGCAACAGTGTGGCAACCGATAGTCTGCCATTGAGTCTGAAAGAGAAGTATATCGGTGGTGACCAAACCGGCAAAGAAGAGGCAAAGAGGATTGCAGAAAAGAGAAGAGCACAGTGAGAACCAAAAGAGAACCGGTATGTTGAGAACTTGCAGTAATCAAATAGTGGATATCTGACTGAGTGAAGTAGAGTGGTGGAGAGTAGCAGTGTAGTAGAGAGAAGAGAGAACTAGCAGAGAGAAGAACCGGCAAAGAAGAAGAAGAGGTTGAACCGGTAAGGTTGCAGCAGGAGATAAGGCTGCAGCAGCGAGCAAGTGAGCAGAGAACCGGCAGTAAATTGGATAGAGGTTCCGGTGAAGAGATTTGCAGAAGAGTTACAAAGTTCATTTGTAACAAGGCTATGCAGTTGTTGGTGCTCCTTGGGTTCGTGCCCTAATTCAAGGGTTGGTGCTCCTTGGGTTGGTGCCCTAAACATTGTAATTAGATTTCCATTGTGAGGCTGGACTGGAGCAGTAGACTCCAGCAACATTTGTCACCGAGGTTTTTCCCATCTTGGGTTTTCCTCGTACATCTGGTGTTATGTGATGTCCCTTTCATGTGTGATTGCATTTGTGTTAGTCTCCCATCTAACCGATAAGTCTGCTTTCTGTTAGATCTGTTAACCGGTACACACACATAGGATTGAAAAGGGAAAAGTTTGTAAATCACTAATTCCCCCCCCCTCCCCATCTCAGTGGCACATTGTGTCTAACGCTAAGTTCATTACTCAAATCATTCCAAGACTTCAGTTGGTTGTTATACAAGACATTAAGTGCCATGTTTTAGTTGAGCATCCTTGCAATAAGGCAAGGTTTTGTATTCTTTTGTATGGTTCCGCCAGATTGATCTGTTAGAGGCTCAACAAACTCCTATTGTGCTCTATAAATTCACAGTTTTTACTCTAAACTGTAATGATCTTCCAAGCTTTCCATGTATTCATGAACACATTGGATCCAGCAGGCAGTACTAGAAACCTATCAAAAAGAATGTCATTTAAGGGGAATTGTTTGCAACTCTTAGCTTGTTTTGGAACAATTGATTGATGTTATTCATAACAAGTACCTTCCAAGGTTCATTTCCCCAAAAGGCTTTAACAATCCACTTGCCAACCAGAGAGATGCCATGTTTCTTTAGATCTCTCAATCCTAGACCTCCTTCCAACTTATCTCAACAGCACCAATCCCACTTAACAGCGTGCTTTTTCTTATTACCTTTCCCATCTGACCAGAGGAATTGTCTAATATTTTTATTTAATTTCATTTATCCAGTAGTTACTAAATAGCCACATTGAAGAATATTAAAGGTTGTAAGATAATATTTTTGACACACCCAAAATGTGCAGGCTAAAGAGAAGTATTGTTTATTCCATTGACAAAGATTTTTTTCTATTTTGCTTTTAATCCATTGCCACATCTCTTTTAGACAAGGGTTAATAATGAAAGCAATACCAAGGTACCTAACCAATTTGTTAGGCCCTCCCCATTGAAACTCAGACTTACTAAACCAGCCTGGGGGGTGATTATCCCAACTAAGCATTATAGGTTTTGCCTTAAAAATTGTCATGCCCAGAATCAAAACAGCATTGAGAAAATCATCTTAACATAAGACTTCAGGATTTTCTGAATTACGATCTAGTAGGCAGTGGATTCTACAGGGCAGATAGCGATCCTAAATTGAGGGCAGCGATTATGATTGAAAAACAAATAGTGATGGGCTTAATGATACACAGCAATCAGAATATTAAACAATGTAGCGATATTGATTAAATAAAGAAACTACATGATTAGTTAGAACAATAATCAATTGAGAGGCAAGTACATTGTGATGACTAACAATTAATGAAGGGGCGTCAAGGAGGAGACTAGACCCTTTGCAAAGGACAGCCATCCCAAAGTCGCACTTCTTGAGGATAATGAGAAGATATAAAGCCACATTAAGAGAAGTCTGCAAGGAAGGGGGAAGTAGGAAGAAAAACATTCAGATTTGAGCACAAGAATCAACAAAAGCAGATTGATACTCATAAGGGGATCAGTTCATAATTCAGCATAAGGATTCATCCAAAGAATAGCAAATCAGTAGCATCAAAGAGGAAAAGAAAAATATTCAAGCAAGGAAGAGATTTACAATCTCAAACTTAATAAATTTAGACAGCAGATTTATATGTTGTTCAAAATTTTGGCTCTTAATCATGATATTAAGTTGGCAGTTTACATTCTTAAGCATACTCCATATTGTTGATGGGAAAATCGTACTGCTACCCTTTCGATCAACATAGAATAGAATATCGAGATAATCCCATTCTCTCTTGCATAAGGAGGTTTCTAGTGCTACTAAGATGATCACAAAAAAACGACCTCAAGGTTTAAACTATCAGTTCTTGACTGCAGGATAACTCAATGGTAATTTGCTTTGCTGGTAAACACAAAGGGGACTTACGCTTGTGTTTAGGATAGGCTTCAAAGGTTCTACAAGTCATTCACCAGTCTTCTAATCATCAGATTTCCATTAAACATGATGCTGCTTTGGGACATCAACTCTAGATTTATAAATAAATAGAAAGAGTAGGGGAAAGAGATTGATCTACTTTAACTAAAACAACTTCTTTGGGCAAATAGAGAGAAATTTTAAATTACCATGCTCTGCTTTGCTAGTTAAACACAACTAGACAAAGACGGTGCAATCTTCAAGGAATAACTTGATTTTCAAACTACTATGTGTATATGTTGAATTCAAAACATACATCCAGCTAAACATTTAGTAGTCGAACTAAGCTTTTATGTTCAGAGTAACTGTTATCACAAAAGCTTGCACCCTTGTTGAGCTATCAACTCAGCAACCTTGTGAAACATGGAAACAACCCCGCAGTGTGGGACCTTGCGCAAGGGAGTTGAATCTCTGAAGAAGGTCGGCTTCCTTCTCAATCCAAGTGCAGGTGTTGAACCAACTCAACACTCCAAAACTTACTTCTAAACCTATCCTAACAGCTTGCAGAGGAAAAGGGAAGAGAGAAATGCTCGAAATGAAAGGAGGTGATGCACGAAGATAAGAGATGTTTCTCTCCCCACCCGAAATGGCACAAAGAATCAACTGAAATACCCATGAGATGCACAAACTTCAGTTGCATGAATGACCTTAATGCACGTATGGAGGTTAGGACTTGCTTAATGTCAAGAGGGGAGAAGGTTTACACCCGGAAACAGGTTAACACAACATATATGTGAGAGAAAGCCACAAACATACACTTACAATGAAGGTAAGAACACATACACAACACACATAAGCTGAAGGCAAGAATGATGATTTCAATTCATTATAAGGCCAATGGCCAAACTTACAGTTGCAGAAATGCAAGATAAATACAAGTCTTTAAGAGAAGTGAAAGAGCATAGAATAGCTCAAGCCAGGAGGGAGAGAACCCTTTACAATGAGGCATAACAGCCTTATATAGAAAACTGGTCGCATAGGAGAGACCATTGGTCAAGGAAGAGAAGCTTTGACCCTTATGTGTGTGGGGAAATGTCAGTCAGGGAATGTAGGGAAGTGCATGCACCTGACATTGTGTACATGCAAGCAATCTAGCCATACCTTGAAAATGCAATCCCAAGAAAAAAGGTACTTCTGGAAGGTGGATTGCTTGACATTCCAAAGTCAGAGCATGCAGGCATGACATAAGTAACCACAAATAAGCATGGCCCTGTACTTCTCTTGATGGAAATCCTGCAAAATCATTAAATGCACCCTTGTAGCTCCACAAAAGGTGTACAAGTCGCAAGAGTTCTTGGAGCATTAAGACCCTTGAGTGTTGATCACGCCATCTGAAAGAGTTGCAAGCCGGAAGGAAGTTGGAAGACTTCGGAAACACAGGTTACCGAAGTTGGGAAGACTTTGGAAACACGTCACCGAAGTTGGAAAGACTTAGGCTTAGGATTTCGGGATTCTGGGATTCCGGAGTTCCGGGGTCAAGGACTTAGGAACTTGGGAACCTCGGGGTTCCAAGGTTGAGGACTTAGGAACATGGGAACCTGGGGGTTCCGGGGTTGAGGACTTAGGAACTTGGGAACCTGGGGGTTCCGAGGTTGAGGAAGAGAAAACTTAGCAACTTTGGAACTTGGCGGTTCCGGAGTTCCAGGGTGGAGGACTTAGGAACTTGGCAACCTGGGGGTTTTGGAGTTCCAAGGAAGAGGACTTAGGAACTTGGGAACCTGGGGGTTCCAAGGTTGAGGAAGAGAAGACTTAGGAACTTGGGGGTTCCGGAGTTCCGGCAAGACAACACTTCATACTTCATGATTCCATTGTTTTCTCTTTGATCAACTGAGGCAGCGCTGGTCCATAGAACATATCTCTAATCGGTTCTCACTGATGGACCAAGGGTGTCATAAAATGACAACATTAACCATACAAGGGGATTAACAATCAGCTAACCCTTAATGGTATGAACTTAAAATTCCCATCAAATATAAACCCAAATAAACTGTTTGTAAATAAAATGCATAACAGAAATTTAAAATCAAGAAGGAGAACCACATACTCACAAGAAAATAGACACAACTTGGCATTCCATCAATTTTGTATATAGTTTGGCAGAGTTTCAGCAACAATTCTTTTTACTTCTTACAAAATAGGAGAGAACTAGCCCCCTTTATATAGGCTTTTAAAATTTGAATGAATGGCCAACACTTAACTAAACAAGTGGCCCAGATTCATCCATACAATATGTCTACTCATGCCTAGTAAATATGGAGCTTACCTCCCAACTAACTTAACAACCACTAGCCATAAAGTTGTCCCAAAAAGTGCATAGCATGGAGCTCAAAAATAGAAAAGAGTACTTTGGTAGTTGGGGAGAAATAACTAACTTTAGGTACTGACTTTTGTCATCCCAAAGTAGATATTTCCCTTTTTCTAATAAAAACTCATCTTCACCTTTTTAAGTACTTTTTACAAATATCTCGGCCTACAGCTTGCTTTGCCCGAACATACCCCTGGAACCTTAAGCAGATGACATATTTCTTGAAGAAGAGGAATAGGTGGATTATTCATCTGGAAGTCGACGTCTACACAATGATTGTTTGTCTTTCCTATCTGCTACAGCTAGTCAATTTTGTTGGTCTCAAAATCCCATATTGTTGCACGTAGCTTATTGGCGAACTCTATATCATTTTTGGTATATGGAGTTCCATCATTTTTCAGTTGGTCTTTCCAGCATATTTTCATCTCGTCACACTCCATCTCAAGCTTCCAATTAGAGTTTCGTGACTCGCGGCGAGTCACGCGAGTCAGCAGGCCAGGTGACCCCTGCCGGGTCACGGTGACCCTGACCCGGGCTAGGACGGGTCAGGGGGCGTGACTCGCCGAGTCAGGCGAGTCACTCCCTGACTCGCCGAGTCCGAGGGTCGTGACCTGGCCGGTGTTTAAAGATAGGACCACACGTTTTGATGTTTTATGCGTTAGGATTTGGGTCCACATGCTTGATTAGACCTACCCTATCTCCATGCTACCCCTTTCAAGTCCACATGTCTCAACTTTTGATACCTCACACGCTTCAAACTAGGACCCCTTTGTGCATTAGATCTTCCCTATTTGCTTGAGCGGGTATTTTATCTTTAATTGCACAAGCTAGGGTGCATTTTTGTGCCTCATTTGCACAAGGTGGCGGCATTTGACCATGTAATTGCACAAAGATGGCGGAAATTTCATGCTTGTATGCACAACTTGGGTGGAAATTTGAGGTTTGATTGCACAAATTGGGTGGCAAATTGAGGTTTATTTGCACAAGTTTCCATGCTAGAGCGTAGACTTCCATTTGCACAAAATCAGGCGACTTTTCATCATGTAATTGCACAACATTGGTGGTTGTCTCTTCTTCATTTGCAGAAAGTGAAATCGCTAAGGTGGCATTTGGAGCTTCATTTGGAGCACAAAGTGAAAGAGCTATGATCCTGCCATCCTAAAAAAGTGTAGTCAAAAAAACAAAAGCAAAATAACATTTTTTAATGATTTTTTTTGCCATTTCCCTTTCTTATAACCCTAAAAGGGATTGGCTCGGCAGACAGAGAGGTTGAGGTTGTGGCTATGGCAGAGGAGGAGGATAGAGCACGATTAGGCACAACACCTATGGCTACTCAGACTGGCACATCACAGGCAGAGACTATGGCTACTCAGTCATCCAGGACCTACCTTAGACGTCTTTCTAGGAGGCAGATAGACGAGGCTGAGCCAGAGCTTGAGCCATAGACTTGTTTTTGTTTACACTTTACAGTTACATATGTTTGGGAACATTTGAAGTCATGGATTTTATATACATTGGACAATATTTATAACTCTATATATCTATGTTTTCTAATTCCTTCAGCTACAATTTACATTTATATGCATGTGATGGATGTATGTTTATGTATGTGATCAAATTAGCTTCTATTTAATGATGTTATAGTGTCTTTAAGCTTAATTCAATAATGGGTGTATGAAACAAGTTTTAAATCGTTAAAAATCTCTAAATTTCAAGGGTTTTCTTATTTTGCCAAGTCATTGCTAAGTCCAAGCCGAGTCCGAGTCTGGGAACTTTGCTTCCAATCACTAATCAAATTCTGCAAGACCTCTCTACAAAAGGTCTCGACACTGAGCAGGGTTGTTTCACATTCTTCCCATCCCTCACTGATGAGGTCCACAATGTTGCTCTTCACTTCCAAAATCCAACACTAGTTTTCAAAGGTGCTGAAATCATGAGGCCCGAGGATCTGTTGTACTGTGGGAATCCGAGAATGGGTCCAAAATAATGCCCAGATGATGGGGAGCAACGTATCAACTGTTTTCCGAAACTCCTCAACTTCACCCCTAATGGACTGCACCATTTGGTAGGCCTACTTCACGTCCAACCTCATGCTAGTCACATCCTCCAGTACCGGATTCCCTGTCCGTGTTATATCTTCAATTTATTCTTTGGTTGCCTTGGCTGTGTCCCGCACACTCTCAAATTCAGTAGTTGTTTTTTGTGCTAAGGCTACAGGAGGGACATAGGCCTCACTTGTGTGTTGCAACAGTTTCAGTATGTGATCTATATAATTTTCAGCTTGCTCTGCTCGAGTCTTATACATTTCTCTCCACTATCATCCTTTCCATTTGGCTTAGTATTGTATCCACGGAGTCTTTGAATTCTTCCACCTCCTGCCTTTTAGTCGCCCTTCCCATTGGGATTGACATAACATTATAATCAGCCAGTGTGATCTTTTCAACTAATTTGCCTTCTGGTGGAGCAGCGATGTGTATTATCTGGTCCTTCTGAGCATCCTTGGTCACCTTGGAATAGGTCCTTGGCTTCTTTTTTTCTTTAACCAAAGGTTCCCCTATTCGAGAGAAACGGTCTTTGAGGCTTATAGGTGGCCTTATCGTGGTTTTCTTTTGGGCTCGAGCCTACAACCACTTAGGAGGGATGGATTGTCTTGAAGTGACAACTACCTCCTTGCTTTGCTCTGCTAAAGCAGCAGCTGATTCATTTTCTACCCTTGGTTGACTAGTCAAGGAAAAGGGTTGATTTCCTTTTGCATCCCGTTCTTTTCCTATGGCTGCGTTCTCTCTAACTTCACTCAGCAACTGTTGAGGGATCTCAAGCTCCTGTTGTCCTTCGTCGCTAGGGAGGTCTTTGTCCTTATCATCCTCCTTATCATTATCTTTACCTTCATTCTTTTCAGCTGATTTCTCATTCTCTCTATCACCTTCTTTTTCCTGCTCTTCCTATTCGACATCCTCCTTGTTCTGTCCTATATCAGGCCAGATTTCCCCCTCTTCAATTTGATTCTCGGACTTGTTCAGATCGATGATCTACACCTCCTGTTCTTGCGTGATAGGCTCTTCTTGATCTGTTGTTTCGAGGACAGCTGAATCTATTTGTAGCGTGGGAGGGGTAGGTTGGCATTCTACTTCGGTCACATCCTCTACTACATTGACATCTTCTAGCGAAGCGGCAACAAATGGTCTCCTTACCGTTAACTTCTTTCAAGCATGAGCCTCTGGTGACTAGCTTTTGTTCTTTCTAGACCTTTCAAACGCCCTTGACCCCTTACTGACCTTTGCCTTTTTCCTTTCCTTTTCAGGCTTCTTTTCTCCTCCTTGTGCTGCACTTGATGCCTCGTCCTCTCTTGGTGAGTGGGATTCAGGGTCTCCCATCAGGTTGTAAGTGAATTGTACCCCTTCACGAGTTAGTTCCTCTACGTCGATTTCTCCAAGCATCTATGTGCCTCTTGGGGCCTTCCATTATGATTTCTAAACTGGTGATTGGATCCTAACAAATTGATGGAAGCAGGGGGCGATCCTTTACGACATCATAAGCTTGGTGTTGTATGCAGACTCCATAGTCAAGTAGCTGGTTCGAGACTTGGGTATACTCTTAAGTCCTGATTTGATGCAAATTGAGCCTAGAGTACTCCCTCTTGCGGACCTCAAAATCATTAGTGTAGCTAGCCCAGTAATCTTCTATGTTCATTTTATGCCTGTAGTGGCAGCCATAAGCTTTACATCCTAGTCTAGTAGGATCAAAACCTTTTCTGTGGGAATGTTCTTGTAGGCTGTATGATGCCAATTCTTCAATCGACTGCTCATCTTGTGCAGGGGTTTTGAAGTATATGTCATTGTCCCCTATTGCCATTGGGAAGGAGACCTCTGAAATTTATTGTTCCTGAGAACTTGTCTAGCCGCATGTGCTTGCCTTGCGACCTCTAGGAGCGCCATCTTATCAGTGGGATACCTTGGGAGTCTATAGGGAGAGCCCTCAAAGCCTAAGATTCTCAAATAAGAGAATCAGGGAAACTGAATGAACCAAGTCCCATACTTCCATATTAGTGCAATTGCTTGCTTAGACAACCTTTGTTCTTTGCTGCAATCCCTCTTGCATAGTCCTAACCATCTGCATGGTGAAGGCATCGTTCATGCACTCATACTTGCCTACTGCATATGCTATATTGTTTTTCTCCCTTTGACTTATGTTGTAGAAATGTAGTTGAAGGTAGCCATCGTACACTTCTATCTGGTTTGGCCTATTTCCAATATCACCTAGGCAGATTAATCCCGACAATCTAGGATGTCGTGCAAACATATACACCATAAAAGAGGACATGGTGGAGTACCTCTTCTTTGCAACCTGAGTTAGTTGTATATGAATGTTATCACTAATAATTTGAGCCCAGTCAAACTTGATTTTCCCTACAAAGACCTCCTCTGCATAATAAAACATCCACTCTTCAAACAGATTGGAGTGGGGCAATCCTATGACGTGACTAAGCAAGGTGACCATGTCCCCATATTCCTCATTGAATTCACTCATATACACCTTCTTAAGGGTCCTATTGCTGTGAGGTCTTTTTCTTTAAACCAATTGTCGTTCATTTTACTCTTGCACTTAGTGGGACTTTGATCATATGCGGCCTGAGCCTCCTCCAGTGTTACTACAATTGCCTCCTCATGCATTGGAATGTCGAAAGCCTCCCCAATGGCCTTGGGACTGAAATCTGCTATCACTGTCTCGTTCACAAACATCACCTTATCATCAGGCTTGTAGTGTTTGGAGCTTTCTACAACGAACTCATAATTCCGAATGGCTTGTGGGAATCTTGTGGCCTGTGCAACTCCACTCTCTACCATCCTCTTTTCTCTCCAGTGGGCGTTTGCAGCATACACTCTCTAAACTGTTGGATGTCAATATGCCCAAAATTTGGATCCCCCACATTCTCCCAACTACTTTGAACCTTAGAGTTTGGCAGCAACCCCTTATATTCGCAGTTCATTTTCTCCAACTTCAGGGGTTCTTAGTCTTAGATGTTTGGGACGTTCCTGGTGCTTCAAGTGCCTTAGAGGACTCAGCCACCTTGGGAGGCATCTACCCTACACACCAGGACATGAATTACAAGGCGGTTTCAAGAGCATAAATGAGGTTAGGAAATTAGAATCAAAATCATCATCAAAGAAACAACATAACAATGTGGTTGTGAAATTTGAAAAAAAATGTTGCAACATTGTTCTAGTTTTCCAGTTTTGTTGTATGGCTAGGAATCTTGGTTTTGGCACTGCCATAAGTTTAAACTTTGTTGGCTTGGCGTATTTTTCGATTTTGGACTTGTTTTATCAAAATATGGGTAGATTTTTTGGCATTAATAAATCTATTTGAGCAATGTTTTGAAATTTATAATCTTGGCTGCAAACCCCAAAAATTCTCCAAACTGAAATCTTCAAAGCATATTGTCAGGTTTTGGCAATGCTGATACAACTTAGGGTTTGACCTACAAATCATACACACTCCTAGGATTTTTAAATTGATCACACCATTGTCATTTCAGAGGGAAAAACTTATTTGCAGCCATGATTGAAAATGAATACCAAGAATGCTAAAACGTTTAGCTGGTCATCTGACTGGAGAGATCTCTATCTGGAAACGTGCCCTTGCAATGCCAAGCAAATCACACAACTCTTGCCCGCACTAGCCTTTAGGAATGATGTGATTGCTTCAAAGAGCATACAACTCTTGCTCCTCTTTAATGCCTAAGAGTTGTTACCTTAGGGCGATTTGACACTGCCTTGACATAACTCTCGGCGAATTATGGAAGTGTTTTGGCATATGCTTTGAACAAAAACTCGACCCTCCCCCTTAAGTTGCGTTTGATGTCCTTTTTATCTGATTTTCTGCATGATTGGCGCCTTCGAGGTTTTAGCAGCAAAAAAAGGAAGTGAATGCAAGAAGGCGCTTCACCTCATTCACGTCAAATGCCTATTAATCTACTTTGACTAGCGCCACAACCTTTTGGCATATGATTCAGCGAATGAAGAACTTCTGTCAAATCAAGGATAATTTCGGCGTTATGATGCGAAATAATGGAAGGCACATGTTTTAAAACTAATTTCCTCCCTTTGCTTTCAAGTTCATTTATACTATTCGATACAACCATCGATGTAAGCTCGGCTTTTTTTTGGCTTTTTAGAAGGTGAAATGAAAAGTGTGTTCTACGTTTTGATTGAAGCATGCAAACTTTATCAAACCCCCTTAAAGTTTATGTTATTTAACGCCTAGTCAAGTAAGGGGAAAGTTCGACTAATGGAGGTCGAACTGCAAAGAAGTGCTTCACTTTAATAACATAATGACCAAGCTTCACCCCCTCCCTCTATTTTTATTAAGCATTTCGGTGCTTTTTTTGGCGATTTCGAAGGGAAATAAAACACTTTTGGCTCAAACCCCCTAAAGTTTATGTTATTCATTTGACTCCCTCTGCAGAATTTTGGCGATCTTAAGGCAAAGTAAATGTGCCTTATGCTTTGAAACACGTGAACTTTTTCGAGCCTCCCATTTGCTCAACTTAACACTTAGCCACATCAAGGAAACAAATCGGTGAATAGTGGCGAAAGTGTAAAAAGGCACCCCACCTTTTTACAATATAATAACTTTGTTTTAAATCAGCCCAACGATGCAAACCTTTCTCTCACATCGGCTTCTTTTCGGCCTTTGAAGGCAAATTTGAAATGTCCATGCAAGGTCCCTTTTGGAGTTTACAACTTCGCCAAACCCGACTTTGGCCTAACTCTGCCCCTTTTTGGGTGATTTGAAGGTGAAAAGAAAATGATGTTTGCCTACGCCTTTGGTGCAAGTGCAAGATTATATGCCTTTTGCTTTGACCTTTCATTGGACTTGCTCGATCTTTCTTCCGCATAACTTCGACAACTTTATCAAGACTCTATAGAAACAAATCTTTATACCTAAGCCTCTTCCTCTTTTAGCGAGCAAACTCCATTTAGTATGATTAAAACTGGATTTTATGCTCCTTGTTTTTGTTTGAAGACCAAGAGTGAAAGGGAGATATGCAGATGGCCTTATACAAGCACATTTTTGAGAGACCCTCCTTTCACACTCTTTCTTGCTGAGACACTATTGCACTGGCATTGAGGTCAAAACACACAACCATGAAATGCCCCCCTGAAATTTATATTGAAATCTCTTTGCAAGCATTGGTCATTTCAGTATGGCCTGCATTCTACCAACTTTTGAAATCATGACCTAAGCATCGTCTCTTGAACCCTACAGCTTCCTGGGGATCCTAATCTCTCTTTTTGCTTCCTACTCTGGCATCCTAACAAAACTCCTACTCAAGGCCTCGACAAGCGAACAACCAAAGGGGGTCCCTGTCAACGACGGGGAGTGTGTGCAAGGCACAACACATACCTTATTTGGGAATTCTAAGATAAAATTAGAGTAAAGTCTCAATAGGGGACATTACAATTGGTATCAGAGCATTCCTTCCTACCATTTTGTGAAAGGTAGTTAATGCAACCTAATCAAAGGGCTCAAAAGGCTTTAGAAAGAGAAAGAAGGAAACTTGCATCCATCAATAATCATACAACTAGCAACGACATGAGCAAACAAATGGGCAATGAATTGATGACCCTCACTCAAGTTCTTATGGAGCAAAACAAAAGAACAACCCAACTTCTCCTCCAAACAACCCAAAACATGAATAACACTAATTGTAGGCCCAACCAAAACAATGGGAGGGATAAAAAATAACAACCCAACAAGGGTATCATCACCTAGACCAACAATACCCCTTTTCCTACCTCGGGAAGAAGACATGATGGAGGAAGAAGCAAACAATCAACCCATTGTGGAAGAAATTTTGCAAGTCTACGACACATTCATGGGTCCAAATGGTGGACACCAACCTTGCACTTCACCCCATGACAAAAGAGCATGCCATAAAATTTGTTGTACTCTGCTTGGAAGGAACAACCCATAATTGGTGGCATCATGGCCTTATTACCCAAGGTCACCAACACATTACAACCTATGATGAGTTCACCCAAAAACTCATCCAAAGGTTTGATCAAAAACATCCCGAATGCTACTTTAAAGAACTAACACAACGAAAGCAACAAATAAACCATAGAGGAGTATGTCACTAAATTCCAAAATTTTCCATTATGGTACTAGAAGTATCTCAAAGTAGACTAACTTAATATTTGTTGAAGGATTAAAGGACTCGATCTGTGGCTTAGTAAGCTCCCTCGATCCTACATCTCTTAAGGATGCAATCCAAAAGGTACTAAAGCCAGATATCATACACAAAGGACAAATACCATACAAGGAATCAACCTAATCCTCCTCTATCTTTCAATGAAATAAAGGAGCTCATAAACAAAGGACTATGTTTCCAATGTAAGAGAAAATGGGAACATGGAAATGATTGTAATCGAGAAAGACTTAAAAGATGACAAGAAGACCCAAAAGAAAAAGGTTTGTGCTTCAAATGCAATGAAGAATGGAGGCTAGGACACATGTGGAAGCCAAATACATAATATAGAGGCAATGTCTGACGAAGAAGGAAAAGGAAATCCAAGTAAGAAAACAAGACAGGATGATGAAGATTTTAAAAGCATCCAATCAAAAGAAGAAAGGACATTAAACAAGTGGAGCTTTGTGGAGGAGCCAATCTAGTAGTTACGGTGCCCTTACATCCTCAAGACCTATTGGACATATTAAGCAAATGTTTGAAGCATATTGGAGCAAATTTATGAAACACCAATAAGCATATCGGAACCAAAAGGATGGGATTAGGCCCTCTTTCCAGTTCAAAATGGATTGTGAGCAGAAAGATGGGGTTAGGCCCACTTTCTCGCTCAAAATGGATCATGAGCAGAAAGATGAGTCTAGGCCTATTTTTTGGCTCAAAATGGATTATGAGCAAATAGATGGGGGTTAGGCACACTTTCTGGCTCAAAATGGATTATGAGCAGAAAGATGGGGTTAGGCAAAACTTAGAACACAGAAGATTATGACAAGCATCTTAATCTTATGATTTGAGATTAAAAAATAAATGCTGTAAGTAAACTTAACTAGATGTGAAAAGGACCCAAGAGGGTAACTAGTTAGAGTAAAACCTTGTTCATAAATCTCCTGCATACTTTTCAGTGGCAATTTATTTTAAATCTTCCATTAGCTCATGACTAAGACTGTATATTAATTAAGCAGTAGTGTGAAATATTTAACGGGGACACAACCCAGCTTCAATGTGAGTTTTTTAAGTAGATCAATTTTCTTGGTGTGCTTCGAATTAAATCCTATAATTTGTTCATTTTCTTGATTCAGAAATGTATGGTATTATGAAATGAAGTTTTATTACCAGGGAACTGTTTCTTTATATCTGATTAACCTGTATTTCTTTCCAGTAACAGCAGCTCGATCCTTGCAACATACAAGCGAATCAACTTTGGATGAAGGTGATACAATTGGATTGGCAGCAGTTAATACAGCTTTCTAACTGAAGATTTCATTGGCATTAATACATGTAAATGACAAATTTTTGATAGTCTATTGTATTTTGTAGTATTGGGTATTGAATCATTTGTAATATGAGCTGTACTATTAAGACAAGATCTCAACTCGTGATTTAGCAAAGGAACAATCATTGTCATCAAAATAGTAAATGTATTGGGTGAGTTGATTAGTCTCGTGGGCAAGTGAATGAAATTCAAAATTTGATGTGCATGTGCGAGATCAAAGATTTAATGTAAATGGACCAGTGTCAGAATTTGAGAGCTGCTTTTTTTAATAGTAAGTATATTTTATTAATTACATCAGAGCAAGCCAAAATGTTAGAGGTATGAACACCCAAAAATTGCATTTGGTATAATTCAAATCCTGAGCATTTTTACAGCAAGGCGATAATCCATGTAATCAGCGTCATCAGTTAATAAAGTTTTCTTAATAAAGGTTTAATGGGCATTAATCCATGTAAATGATAAATTTTGATAGACCATTGTATTTTGTAGTATGGAATATTTGTATTGTGAGTTGTACTATTAAGACAAGATCTCAACTCATGATTTAGGGAAGGCACAATCAGTGTCATCAAAATAGTAAATTTATTGGAAGAGTTGATTACTCTCATATGATTAAGCAATTGAAATTCAAAATTCAATGTGCATGTGTGAAATTAAACAACTTATGTAAATGGAACAGTTCAGAATTTGAGAGTTGTTTTTTCTAATTGTAGGAATATATTCTATTTATTATGCAGGAAGACGTCAAGATGAAATGCAGAGTATGAACATTCAAAAATTACATTTGGTAGAATTCAAATTCTCCGCATAACTACAGGAAACCAAAATTGCAGCATTAGTAATAATGGTTAGGTAATGATAAATTAGTAGTGGTAAACTGCACTCAGTGTACTCCCCCTTACGAAGAAATGCCCAGTGGTATTTTTTTGCACATGGGTCTCCTTTCTTTGCAATTAATACCAATGTACATGTGGTAAAATGACATTAGTTTGATGACTATTGGGTCATCTTAGGATGACTTAATAGATATGCTGGTCAAGCCCAACAAAATTAAAAAGCATAAAATATTAAAATTACAACTGCTAACTTCCATTAGTGTGTCTGTTTTATGATAGACTGGACTTTAGTCATCGATGGAGCCAACATATGAGATCAGAATTGTCTTAAAAGCAGTGCAACTGCGAACTTAAACGTGAACTAACATATTAAAAAAAACATTTTTTATTCTTATTAGGACAGTCCAATACAAGATTCAAAAAGGTAAAAGGATGTCATTTCCATTTATCTAAAGTGGAAGGAAAACCTTATCCAGTATTTGTTGACATGAACACAAACTTTTATGACTTGCCTTATGGCCAAAGTCCATTTCCGTAGTCTACACTAAGCAGGTTTTCATTTACATCATCCTAGATTATTATGATACCATGTAATATCGTAGTGTTATAAACATATTCAATGTGTGCAACTCTTCTTCTATTCTAAAACTATAGGTAAGCCTGTCTCCCTATGGTTCAGTGCTGAGCGGGCACTTACTACAGCCAAATCCGGGTAACACTTTTGTGGTCATGGTGTCTGCAAAAATCTGTTGAAATTTCAATTTGTAACTATTTGGAGAAAATCCTCTAGTAGCAAAAGTCAATGGAAAATCTATGCAACTCTATATCCATCACAATATGATATTATTCTTATCTTTCGATAAAAGTCCGGTGAGGTTTATCCTATTGAAGAAGTGTATTGAGAATTGTTATGAGGCGTATGTCTCTACTCATGTTTTTCATAAACTACTGAATGTGGTCATCAAGTATTGTTAGTCCACCTATCTCCATTAAGAAACTGATGTAATATGGGGAGGTTTTAGGAATATTACATCATTAATTTTGTTTTAGTTTGTTCAAATATTGTATATTGTGTAGGAAAATATATTGGTTGTACGAATATTTGTTTGTATTGAGTTCTTAAAGCATCTTATCTATATAAAGTAGTTATATGAGGTATAATATAGGAGATGAAACTTCTAATAATATATAATATGTATTGAATGAATAATAAGATAGAAGCATAGGTTATCCTATGTATGATCATGTGCACCTTCTGTAAGCTCACCTCAAATCTCTAAAATGACTATTACCCATCACCATGCATGCCAAAAATGTTTAAATTTGATGGTATGTATCATAGATGTAAAAATCACCAAAATATCGGGCAAATTGCGATTTATCGCAAGTCATTTGCCAAAACAATTTAATCGCTATTTAAATCGCATGCGATTTATTCAAAAAAAATCGCGATTCTTAGTCGTAAAAAATCGCAATTAAAACCTAGAAACTCGGCATAAAAAAAAAAAGAGTTTTAAAAAAAGGCCGCGAACCCTAAAATGTAAAAAAGGGTTGCGCGAAATGATGAAAAAAAGGTTTTCTTTTGGCTAATAGAAACTCGCGACTACGGCTCTGCGACTTCCCTCTTCCCTGACAGTCGATACCTGACATCCCTTACAGTCGTCGAAATTGACACTTCCAGGTTTGGCTCGATTTAGCTTAACGTAGTGAAGTGAAGTTGAACAAATATTACTTCGCTAATGAGGGTTGTGTCCCAAATTTTCTGATGACGCCATGTCTTCTGAAGTTTTGATAAATGTTCGCTACATTCTTTGTGGAGGGGATATGGATTACTGTGTAACTATATATCACACAGTTGTGTAATATTTTGCTCGAAGTCTGTTTAGCTATATTTTACAGAATTTAAAAAAAATGATATATCATTATCATATATTAGTTTGCAATCAATTAAAATGAAAATTAGGTAATTTGTGAACAATAAAATCTCCTTCCCTTGTATGCTGAAGGAGATATATTCAAAACACAATCAATGTAAAACAGTAAACACTAAACACAATCAAAAGTTCAAAACCTTGTAAACAGTATACTATAATTAGTAATTACACAACTCTTGTTTCACATAACCTTCGATTTATATTACATGATTTACAGTAAACCTTGTGATTTATAATTTTATATTACACAACAGTAAACCTTGTAAATCATGCAATATAACTCATGTTTCACATTTTCATTTCCTTTTTTCTTCAAGAACATAAGATTAAAAATTTATGCTAGAAGTTAGACCCAAAGCCACAATTTAAGAAGCAATGCCTATGAAATACACCAAGTATCCAGGGATAAAGGTGAACAGTGAAAATGTAGGAATAATTGTCTTTTGAAGATGTAAATTTATAATTGTTGTTAAAAACAAACTAAAATAGATTGTTTGCCAGTTTCTTCTCAATAATTGTATATTTCGGAATGTCTGTAATGTGTAGAGTCTAGACTTTTCATGCCATTCCAATATCAACTAAAGAAATACCAGCATTTGTTTCTTAATGGCATATATTGATCCATGTTTGGTCTCTTTTGCTAGGTTTCTTTCGAATTTTTATAAAAGACAATGACTTCTACAACTAGAGGTGGTGGTAGAAAGAGGGATCCTATGTGGAAACATGGCACACCAGGTGTAGTGGCAAGAGAGGTTATTTGTAACTATTGCAGGAAAACTATGACCGATGGAATATACCGACTCAAAATTCACCTTGCACAGATCAGTGGACAAAATATTACAGTATGTGACAATTGTCCTGAAGAGGTTCAAAGGGAGGCAAAAGCAAAAATTTCAGAATTTGAGCAAAAGGGCGCAGAAAAAAAGAGGACAGCAAAGGCAATGACAGCCCCAACGAGGAATATCAGTCCTACAGAGTCAGAAAATATTAGCGTGGGCAGCAATATATCCAGCTTTTTCATTCCTCGTAACACTCCTGGTGCACAACCTGGATTGTTAGGTACTTCATGGAATAAGGAAGTGCATCAACAGACAAGAGCAGCAATGGCTAGATTTTTGTTTTACAACAATATTTCATTTAGTATTATTGAGAGTCCATATTGGGAGCAAATGGTCAGTGGATTGACCATTTCTGGTAAGGGGTTCAAGTCCCCAAGTTGTTATGAGTTGAGTGGGCCATTATTGCAGGATGAGGTCCAAAACACACATCAACTGGTGGAACAACAAAGGAGGAATTGGGAAAAGAATGGCTGCACCATTTTATCTGATGGGTGGACGGATAGTAGGAATAGGACACTCATAAACTTTCTAGTTGCTTCAGGGGGACAAGTGGTTTTTTTTAAGTCGATTGATGCCTCAGATCAAGTGAAGAATGCAGAAACCTTGTGCAACATGTTGGATGAGGTGGTGACCGAAGTGGGAGTGCAGAATGTTGTTCAAGTTGTGACCGATAATGCAGGTGCATATGTGGCAGTCGGTAAAGTTCTACAGGCTAGGCATCTATCATTATTTTGGAGCCCTTGTGCTTCTCATTGCCTTGATTTACTCCTCGGGGACATAGGGAAACTTAGTTGGGTGAAGAATGTGGTTGAAGATGGAAGAGAAATCACAAAGTACATCTACAACCACACATGGATCTTGGAGCTTATGAGACAACACACTGATGGTAAGGATCTTGTGCGTTCAGGAGTCACACGTTTTGCCACAAATTTCCTCAACTTACGGAGCATATTACGTGCATTGCCCAACCTGAAGAGGATGTTTGTGAGTGAAAGATGGTTTCAAAGCCCTTGTTGTAGGAAGCCTGAAGTAGAGAAGGTCATGAAGGTCGTTTTTGATGATAGATTTGCCAAATTCATGGAGGAGATCATCAATGTAAGTGTTCAAAGTTCAAATTTCAATTGATGATATATTTTTTAATTTTCTAATATTACACATTGTTGATTTTTGTTAAATTTGTCATGTCTAGTTGTCAGAGTCGTTGGTGAGGGTTCTACAGATGGTGGATGGGGATAAAAACCCCATAGGGTATCTATATGAGGCCATGGATAAGGCCAAAGAGGCAAGTCAACACTTGTATAGGTCAGACAGGACCAAATATGAACCCATATGGTGCACAATTGATCAAAGGTGGAACTGACAACTCCACCAACATATCCATGCTGTTGCCTACTATTTGAACCCCAAGTTCTTTTACTCCCATAGTTTCAAAATAGATGAGGAGGTTCAACTTGGCCTTGACACATGTATTCAGAGGTTGGTTCCTGATGAAAATATTCAAGACCTCATTGTTGATGAGTTGTAGAGGTACAAGAAGGAAGATGGGCCATTGTTTTCTTCACCTATTGGTATTCGTAAGAGAGACACCTTGCTGCCAGGTAAAAAAAAATGTGCTCTTAAATCTATTTTACCATTTATTTCAATCTTTAAGTTTATAAAAATCTTTACCGAGTTATAAATGTCAATTTGTATGCTTGCATATCTGTGGTGGGAAGATTATGGTGCCACAACGCCTAATCTCCAAAAGCTTGCAATCCGCATATTATCTCAACCTTGTAGTGCTTCTGGTTGTGAGTGCAACTGGAGTGTCTTTGAGGCCATTCACACAAAAAAGCGCAATAGGTTGACTCAAAAGCACTTGAATGACCTTGTATATGTGCGGTACAACCTTCGACTGCATGAAAGGAGGGTACAAGGGAACAATTCATATGACGCACTTGACATTGATGAGATTGATCCTTACACAGTGGATTGGATTGTTGAACCTGATGGTGTTGCTGGTGATATTGATGTGGATGCATTTATCACTGATGCTCAGTTAGATGAGATGGAGAGGGAGGCAGCTGAATGGGCGGCAAAGGTGACAGAACGTGAGGAGGCGGAAGATGAGTTTGTTGATCCAGAAGAGGCAGATTCATCACCGGTTGAGGATATTGCAGTAGCAGCAGCAGCTGCAACACCATCTACTTCAACACCCACTCAGCGGCAACAAAGTTTTTTGAGCTTTAGTCGCAAACGCAATCTATGATTTCCAGTTTTCAATGATATGAAACCATGAACTTAATATGTATTCAGACTTCACTGATTTGTTTTGTCGTCTAGGCTCTACAATATGGATTTGACTCAATCGTATTTACTATTTAGAACTTGAACTTGTTTTTTTGGTATATCATTTTGCTATATGCCATATGGTATGTATTTGACTCAAAGTATCAAACTATGATTTATATATGATGGAAACCACTAATATGCTATTGTGTTCTATAAATTTAGTGTATACATGTGTTTTTTTAGAATATTTTAAAAAATTATATATTTTCAAATGTTTGATAATTTTGCCGATTTCCAATTTTTTTTAAAATTTCGGCCAAAAGATTTATTGCCGATTAAGATATTTACATCTTTGGTATGTATTGAAAGGATTCATCCCTAGGTCATTAACGACTGCAAGAGCATCTGGGTGGACTGGTAATCATCATCAACCAAAAACATTTTCACATTGGAGATGGCATACTGTTACACACTTCTAAATAAATGTGAAGATGCAAACCAAAATAGAGGGCACAAAGAAGGATTGTACTAGAACTATTCACCATCAATGTGTTTGAATGGAAAATTGTTTTGTTCAAATAAAGAAATTGTGACACTTTATGCACTGAGTGCAAAATGATTATGAAGGGATATGTTTTGTTGTGTCAAATAAGATTTAAAGGTTTTGTGTGCAGTGAGCTATCACAATATAATCAAATACCTAGCATGTAGAATCAAAAAACATATGTTATAGAAAATCTATGTTTAGATTAGACACCTTTGCAATAATGTCTTAGATGGATGGTGTGTCAATGAGATCAATATGATCAAATATTTGTAGGCCTTCATCCTTTTCACTTCCTTCCTTTGCCAACCAATCTGTTGGTTGATCAGGTTCCTTATAACAATGGGTCAGCGCATAATAATGAAATTTTGATAGGAAAGTCCAAGATTCATTTAAGATATAGTCAATTCCTTAGTTTCCTCCATTTCTAATACTTAAAGAATCTCCCTCAATTTGAAGACAATCAATTTCAATGTTGAAAGCTAATTTCAAACCATAAAGCAAGGCTTGTGCTTCTACAAAATTATTAGTGCCATCAAGGAGTTTAGTAGCACTACCTTTTATAATGAGACCTTTGTCATCCTGGATAACACATTGGGCTCTTGAGCTTCCTAAGTAACCCTTTGAAACTCCGTCAAAAGTTTACCTTATACATACCTTCATATGGAGGAGACCATGCAAATTGTTTTCTATTGAATTTGATGTGATTATTAGTGAATAAGTTGCCTTGGAAGGGAAGAAATGGTTGTTTTCACTTTGTAGAATTGTTGAATGCCAAGTGGAGTTGGATGAGCCAACTTGCTTGGATCTGAAAACAAATGCATTAACTTCTAATATGGTTTTTTTCAATTTTCACAAATACTACTAACTCCAAGGTGTTTCTCTTTTTTTGAATATTCTTGTATTGCTATCCCACTAAATATTCGGTATCACCAATGAAGGATAAACTTTCCAAAGTGATGCAAAGAGAGATTTGGAATAGAGAATTGGCCATCTAGAGAAAAGTTCCCACAATGTGTTTGGCAAAGGTGATATCCATTCTAATTTTTGTTGAAGCCATTTCCAAAAACATTTTGAGAAATTACAATTTAGAAGTAAATGATCTATGGTTTCTTCTACAACTCCACATATGGCACACTTAAAATCGTTTTAAGATGCCCAATTTGACCAATCTTGAGCTAGTTGAAATTCTATTTTTTTCAAAGCTATCCAATAGAAAAGAACATCTTTTGGAAGAAGAGAACCATTCCAACATAAATTATAAGCTCCATTTTTAAGAGAATTTTGACTTGAAACATCAATAATAGATACCTTTGTTTGATTCATCTGTGAAGAAAGTAATCTTGCTTGATAAAATTTTATCAAGGTGATATATATATATATATATATATATGATCTTGAGAGAATGAAAGATCCCCAAAATTATTCTAAACTATTGGCTTGAAGATATTATTATTGAATGTCTCAAAATAGTCTTTAACTTTGACTCCTCATTCATATTTTAAGAATCGTTTTAATTCTATGAGTTCAAAAATATTTGCCAATGGCAGGAAACCGTTCCAAGAGTCTTCCCATTATGAGTAGTTCAAGAGATATAGGGAAGCATTACAATTTTTGAACCTATATTTGGATCTACTATAGTGAGAATTCTTGCACAGTCTAGTATACAAGGTATTTGGCTTGCAATAACCTACACTATTTTGAATGTTGCTTTTGAGAATAAACCCCAAGCCATTTTTGCTCCTAGAAAGTGATTTTAGGCTTCTATGTTATAGATACTAGCTCCTAGAAAGAGATTTTGGGCTTCTATGTTATAGATGCTAGCTTGCCCATCATTCTTTTCTTTGTATAATACCTCTTTCTTAATGTTTTTCAATATTTGCCATAATTAGTTTACACATATTGATTACTAGCATGATTTAGTTTGGAATTGTTCAAAGTGTTGCCTTGATCATCCTTATTTTTTAACACTAGGGAAACCCATCTTCCTTTCAAGGACGATATTCTATTCTAAATACCAATTAAAAATTTGTTTCAAAGAGAATTTTCATTTGCTCCTAAAAAATAAAATCTAAGTACTGACATGGAAGATTGCCTTATTTAAAACACATAATCTAGAGGATTCAATTTGAAATCAAAGATAACAAATTGAAAAAGATCTTTGACTTAGCTAAATTTACTTGATGTCCTAGAACTAAAGTATATTTTGATAAAATTCATTTGATTGTGTTTTCCACTACTAAAGATGCTTTACCAAAAGTAAAGTACCTTCTAGAAATAACTAATGAGTTTTGTAATATTGGTTTTAAGAATTGATAATCCTTTCTTGATATCATTTCAATGATAAGTAGATACAATTCAATGGATAGCTTTTGGTAGAATGAAAAATAAAAAAGGAGATGAGGAATCTTCTTGTCTAACACCTTGGGTAGAATTAAAGAAATATGAAGGAGCTCCATTTACTAGAACTAAAAAATTCGTTCCTAAAAGGCAAGATAGAATCTACTTGCATCATTTAGGATAGAACCCAAACTATCTAAGAAGTTTCATTAGAAAATGTCAATCTAGTTGATGCACGTCAAAAAGGGGGCACAAGGCACAAAAACAAGTTCAAATGTTAGTAGATTAGTTACAACTAAAACGAAATACAAATGAACCTAAAAACCTTAGCATGCATATCAAGAGAGATATAAAGCACACAATAAGAAGCATACATAAACAAAAAAGAGAATGAAGACCCCCCAAGATGCTCCCCAAAATGTTCATAGATGCTCCTCCCTTGTTCCTTTCCTCTCCAAGTCCCACATGAGTGTAGCTCTTAGCTTATGCACTATCCATGGATGTCATATGAAGATTCAAGATTGTTGTGAAAATGAAAACAAATGCTTATGCAAGTGTGAATGATTTACTATGAGAAAGCACCTAATTAGCCTATGTGAATCTTAGTCTAATAACAGTGCAAAAAAAATTTCTAATGCTCTCTAAAATGACTATAAGTTTGATGCATAAAAGACTTCTGATCTTAAAAATGAGGAATGAGAGCTCTATTTATAGCGTAAATAGGGCAATGGATGGTCAAGATTGAGTAATCTTAACAAGGCTCAGGGTTGAAAGTTAATCAATCCATGTGATGGCTTTCAACCCAATCCCATGATGACAAGCGTCAACATGAGATGGCTTGAGAGGAGAGGGAAGAAACATTAAATGTTTGAGATGACATGAAGGTTACCCTAGGAGGGTTTGGTTAGGCTTGAGTTAGTGAATAAAGCTTTTATCCAATAAATAATGTCTTTATCCAATGGATAAACTCGTGCAAGAGTGAATGGGGATAACCATGGTCAAAGCAATGAATGCTTGAAGAGACCCATGAGTTAAATGGGGGTTGAGTTACAGGGGGAGCCTCTAACCATGTGGGTGAGTTGAGTTAACCATTAATGGTTATGTAAGAGCCATAAATGGTCTGGAAGACTTTGGGGGTTAGCTTGTTGAAGGATAAAAAGCCTTTAATGCATTTCAAAGACTTTAGAGGCTTTGAGAAGTGACTTCTCTTTCCTTAGGAATGTGACAATAATTAGGGAGGGGGGTTAGGCTAATTAAAATGGATTAAAAGAATCTAGAAAGGGTTTAGGAGGGTTTAGAAGGGGATTAGAAGAGTCTAGAAGGGGATTAGGAGGCAAGTGGGTTTGGTGGGCGAGAAAAAATAGGATTTTAATTAAAATAAAATTCATTTATTTCAACTAAAATTGTGCAACTTGCATTTGTAGGAGAATGCAAATTGGAGGGTTTTAGAGAGTTTTTAAATAAATATTTAAATGAAAAAAGGGGGTTAATTTAAACAAATATACTTTATTCATTTAATTAATTGTTTGAGTATAGTTTAATGAATTATTTCAAATAATTTATTTAATTAATAGAAGAAGAGGTTTAAGATTGATTAATTAAATATTAATTTAAATAACTGTTGATTGATGGTTTAAATAATCAAATAAATACTAAATATTCAAAGAAAGAAAGAAAGATAGGTATGAGAAATATGCCCCATAAATGTTAATTTAGTGGGTGGTATGCCCCCTCTAAAGATGGGCCGAAATTTTTTGAAAAAATTGGGCGATCTCTCGAAAAAGAGAAGGAAGTTGGGGGCAGGTAGAATAGAAGAAATTAGAAATAATGGTGAAAGAATGGGAGCCTTATGAAGTTCACAAGGACCACGACGGTGAGCGGGGTGAAGTAGGGTTAGGGATGGGGGATGTATATTTGGAGGGGAAGGGGTAAAACTATCTCATTTTCACCTATCTCCCTGACAGTTTGGAGCTCTGATAGTGACCTTTAGGCGAAGGAGTGAGCAGCAGTCATCATGGTCGTGCCTATAGCACATCACCGGCTAGAGCGGATCTGCCGATACCAGTGGCCAGAGGACTACAGAGTGTCGGTACGCAAATGGTGAATTTTGCTTTTGATGCATTTTTATCATGTTTTTTCAAGCGTCAAAGTCCAAGGAAGACAATAGCCCTAAACCTGTGTTTTAGCGCTTTTGTCGCCTAAAGTAGCGCTATGGTTCCACAATGGCGCTTTTGCATAGTCGATTTAGCGCATTTGTCAGTTTAGCGCATTTGTATCATAGTTATAGCGCCCTTGTAGTTTAGCGCTTTTGTGTAGTTGTTGTGGCGTTGTTGCGATAAAATAGTGCAATTGTATAGTTGATGTAGTGCTATTGTTGTTCTAGCACGTTTGTGCTTTGGTTGTAGTGCTATTGTCAGTAGAGTGGCGCGATTGTGATAGATGCCCTTGTGTTAGATAAAATATCACTTGATGCTTGTGTTGATTGATTGATTGGTTGTTTTGGTGAATCATAGTAGCCCCATTGAGACTAGGTCATTGTGATAAATGTTGTTGTAGTCTAGGATTGCCATAATCGATTACCTGTTGAGACCCGAAGATACTTGATTAAAAAGTATCTGTTGATAGTCTAGGTTGAAACTTAAGAAAGTTTGTAGCAAAACAACTGATATTTGTTATGTAGAAGGATCTTCCCGTCTTACAGATGCAGGAGCGGCATCCCGCGACACAGGAGCTGTGTGAGCAGTTGACTAAGGTGGAGATCGATTGTATATGTGCAGCTAGGTTATATGATATGATGCACCTACCTGTGATTTGAACAAATCGCGAACTACTGACAGCATTGGCTGAGCAATGGCATAGTGAGACATGCTCCTTTCATTTGGCGATGGGAGAGATGACGATGACACTAGAGAACGTATGGAGGATACTGCATATCCCGATTAGAGGGGAGCTCGTGACATATGATTGCCACCTGGGGACGACAGTCATATAGAGGATATTTGTCGAGGATATATACATTGAGGACAGCTCCATGGCATGGGAGGATATAGCGGCGCTCTATGAGCCACTACCATTAGTACTAGCAGGTATCGTCGAGGCTTTTCTTTGCCCCGATCGACGTTCGATGGATTGCCCGTTGGGTGGGGCCAGGTATTAGAGCAGATGGTGATAGAGGGGACCCACTATGCATGGGGGCCATGTGTGTTGGCGCATCTCTACAGGGATTTGCACGAGGCATGGTGACAGAGGGGACCTGCTATGCATGGGGGCCATGTGTGTTGGCGCATCTCTACAGGGATTTGCACGAGGCAGTCTATCGAGAGAGTAGATCACTAGATGTAGGGATCACTCTGTTACATATTTGGGCTTGGGAGCACTTGTCAGTCACATGACTGATATGTTTGAGGTTTAGAGTGATAGATCAGCCCTATGTATGTATGTATGTATGGAGGTTTGATGACCTAGCCCCATTTGGGGAAGTTGGAGTTTTGGCGGCAGGCATTAGATGACTTAGATACAGTCATATGGAGGCCTTACACTGATTGTGAGGATTGGAAGGATGATGGAGAGGCCTTACCATATGTATATGTGACTCAATTTTTTATTGGTCGCACATCCCATATTGTGGAGAGACAGTTTCCAGGGAGAGTGATGAGACAGTTTGGGTGGAGGCAGAGTATGTCAATGGGTTTGAGGGAGTATGCACGGGTAGTGCAGGAGAGATATCAGTGGGGGTTGGTTTTGCCCTATGATCAGGTCCTTGCAGAGTTTCAGACATCACAGGCGAGACCATGGAAGATGAGGCCAAAGATTGTAGATGCGGGGGTGATAGAGGAGTACACACAGTATTGCACTGCTCATTCGATTTCACGGATTTCAGATCTTGCAGAGCCCATACCACCGTTTGAGGATGATAGAGAACCGCGATGAGGGAGGAGGAGGAGGTAGTGGGGGAGGTGTATTTGGAGGTGGAGGTGGACTTGGAGGTGGAGGTGGTGGAGGAGGATGGTTACAAAGGAAAGGCAGAGGTGGGTAGTCGTTACGACTATCACAGGGTCTACTGATACAGGGAGCAGCGAGAGCAAGAGGGAGAGATGTCGGTGGTGGAGAGGGTGGTGATGAGGCAGTGGAGATGGGACAGGGAGCCGTAGGTGGTGGTGAGGAGCCTATGGAGATGGGGAAGGGAGACCTGCGATATTTTATGATATTACAGTTGCAGACTCACCTGATAGCAACCAAGGCAAAGCTAGAGGACAAAGATGCAAAGATTGCAGCCAAGGATGTCCAGCTTTTTGCACAGGAGGCTGAGTTGATTGTAATTGTGCAAGAGAGAGATGATCTGGTGGATAGAGTGAGGGAGATACAGGATCGAGTTCAAGTTTTGGAGGGAGCACAGTGATAGGGTTTGACTGGGGAGATATTGAGGGAGATGTGGCGGGCAAGGGCAGAGATTGACTATTGGCGGGGATTATATGAGCAAGTTGTGTTGATTAGTCAATGAGCGATGAGCTACTCCCAAATGTGGCAGGCCATATCAGAGCGGTCTCAGAGGGGTTAGAGTAGCAGTGGTGTAATGGGTCCTCCTTGGCGAGATGGTGAGGGTGGTGGGGGAGAAGCATCTGGCCAGATTGTCATTTGAGGTGTTTTTGTGCAGTATTACATTGTTATTAGAGTGATACTTGGATGGTTCTCGGTAGCTGATATTTTGGACATCATTGTATTCTGATACATGTATTCTTTTTTATGCGATATATGACGAGACCTCATTTTTGTGGTGATGATATGATATGTATCCATGTGATGATATGTGCACTTTATGCAGGACGATGATATGAGTTATGCTTAGATGCATGATATGGAGATGTTTTCTTTGTAGATGTACATGTTGATGATATGATTTCTATATGTATGATATTGATGATTTGCTAACATGTAGATACAGGTTAATAGATGGATGATGCTTTTGTAATGATACTAATGTGATGAAATGATGATGATTTATGCTAAATGATGAGCTTAGATAATGAATAATGATATTTTAATAGATAATATTGTACATGTTGAAATGATGAGATAATGATATGAATGACATGAGTAAACTATGCATTTTTTAGATGTACTAAAATGAAAATGTTGATAAAAATGTCTTGTGTGTTTTTAGATGAATGTACTAAATGGGTAACTGAATGCACGTAATGATGAAATAAATGCACTTATTAAATTAAATGAATGACTGAATGTATTTAATGAATAAAATGCCACTAAATGTTTGAAGGAATGAAGGCACTGAATGCTTAAATCAATGAAATGATGTGAAATGCAATTTAACTGATAATTAATGCACTTAATGAATCTAAAATGAATGAAATGATTTGAAATGCAATTAAATGAATCTAAAATGAATGAAATGATTTGAAATGCAACTAAATGATAATAAATGCATTTAATGAATAAATGCAACTAAATGTACTTAAATGAAGGAATGAATGCACTTAATGAATAAATGCACCTAATGCAAGTAAATGATAATGAATGAATGCACTTAATGAATCTAAAATGAATGAAAATGATTTGAAATGCAATTAAATGATAATGAATGCACTTAAATGAAGGAATGAATGTACTTAATGAATAAATGCACCTAATGATAATGAATGCATTTTCACGAGTTAATGAAGGAAACTAAATGATAATACCATTCCTACATGATATATGAATGTCAAGTTGATGAGAAAATGCATATATGGAATGGAGATGTGAGATGATGTATTTGAGAACTCCGTCGCGATTGTACCCAAGACAAATTTGAAAGACTTAGCTTTCTCATAGAAACCTGAATTAATTGCATGTGAATGACAGATATGACCAATGAATGAGCAAATGGATGGGTGATATGCAACGGAATGTAATATAAACAAATGAGATGAAATGATGATCCATGGTTTATTCACAGTGCTTAATTTTCATCGTCGAGCATGGTAGTTTTGATCTTGGCCGAGGTATCAGAAACCACGGTTGAGCATTTCACCTGTAAACAAACATCACAGATAAGGAGAATTCCCCTTCATTCTGATTCATGTACAAATGGTCAAGGTATACGCTCTAGTCAGTAAGCCATAGTGATCCATGACTATATTTTTGCATAGGATTACGTAGCTTAGTGATCTTCCCACATAGACACCATTAGTATATGCCCCAGAACTTCACTGGAACAATCCGCAAACAACAAACAAAGAAAAACATATCAAGAACCATCCCGGCTAGGCTAATCACTTGTGGATATCCTGGAGTAGCGTAGGAACCTGATATAAATAAACAAAAATTAAAAAAATCGACCAAGTACTTATCAGCCAAACAGAATTTTCTTGTCAAAGAAAATGTTACCATGTCTTGTTTGTGAGGAAGGATGCATCCTTGTGAATATGGTTGTGTGCAGATGTTTTGATTTGTTGGTTGATTTGATAGGTGGTCATCGTTTAAATAGCTCAAAATGTTGTTTTGTGTCTTTTGCAAAGTGTATGTACAAGGAATAATATACTTTGCAATGTTTTTTGGATTGATTTTGGTGTTTTTGTCATGTTTTTGGATTTTTTGAATGTTGTAAATGTTTTTGGTATTATCTTTAGGACATTTTGCAAATGTTTTTTTGGATTTTGCTGAGATTTTATGAATGTTTTTGGCATTATTTTAAGACTTTTTTTTTGAATGAGCAACTTAATGAATCCCAAGCAATGGAGAATCCACTCCTATCAGTAGGTTTAAGAACATTTGCCCCCAGCTAGATGTCGGTGTGAAAGTGTGACACGGGACACATGAAGTAATAACCCTGATTGTAGATCAATAACAAGCCATGGTATAAATGATGGATGAATGGATGCAATGGATGTGATGGCAACAAGTTTGAAAGACAATGGAGCCATAGCCTTTATGAGTGGTGCATGTTAACCAGGTTTTCACCACCGTACTTACCCAAGGCGCCACCGGAGTGGTTTTCACCGTTTGGATGAATGATTTTTCTTTACTATTTTCTTGATTGTTTTGTATTTTTGTATTTTGTTTAGGATTGTTTTTTGAATGTTTTTGGTATTTTCTGATACTGGATGAGCCTGATGCTCTGTACAGCTTATGTATGAAACCTTTTGAGATGCATGTTTTTGATCGGATCTGCTAATGGTTCTCCATCTGAAGTTGCTAACTGATATGCCCCAGACCCAAAGACAACAGTGGTGACATATGGACCCAGCCAATTGGATTCAAATTTGCCCTGGTGTTCTTTGTTTAGTTGATTTCGAGGATTCTCCCTGAGAACAAGATCTCCTACTTCAAATGTGTGAGGTTTGACCCTATGATTGTAGTTTCTGCTCATGCGCTACTGATAGGCTTTTAGGTGATTGTAGGCAACTTGTCACTTTTCATCAACCGGTTCCAAGTCCTAAAGATGTGAGACTCGGTATTCTTGATCATTTATTAGATTGTGCAAGGAGACCCATAGAGATGGTAATTCAACCTCAATAGGCAAGATGGCTTCTCCTCCATAAACTAGTGAGTAGGGGGTTGCGCTTGTAGGAGTTCAAATGCTAGTTCGATATGCTCATAGTGTTGGATTCAAACGAATGTGTCAATCACGGCCAGCATCATTGACTGTCTTTTCAAGGATCATCAATATATTCTTATTGGATGTTTTTGCTTGATCATTGCCTTCTAGGTAATATGGGGTGGAAAAATGGTGTTGGATATGAAACTTCTCACAGAGCTCACATACATCTTGATTTTTGAAAGGGAGTCTGTTATCTATGATGATGGACATGGGTACACCATCATTGCCTTGTGGGTAATATGGGGTGGAAAAATGGTGTTGGATATGAAACTTCTCACAGAGCCTACAGACATCTTGATTTTTGAAAGGGAGTTTGTTATCTATGATGATGGACATGGGTACACCATACTAGCAAATGATGTAAATAAGGACAAATGAGGTGATCTGCTTGTCGATGACTTGGGTGAGTGGAACGACTTTGATCCACTTTGTGAGGTACTCTGTGGCGGTAATGATAAATTTATGACCATTGGATGAAGATGGATGGATTTTACCCACAAGGTCAAGTCCCCATTAGCAAAAAGGCCACGGTATTTTGATAGGTTGTAATTCTTGTGCTAGGGCATGTATTAGACCTCCATGAACTTGGCACTTCTTGCACTTTCTGACAAAGTAGTAGGAGTCTTTTTTCATGGAGGGCCAATAGTATCTGGTGCGCATGATTTTCTTTGCTAGTGAAGGACCACTTGAGTGAGCCCCACAAATTCCTTCATGTACCTCTTCCAAGGCTTTTGTTATCTCATCTTGTTCCAAACATCGAAGGAGAGTACCATCAAGACTTCATTTGTATAGGGTTTCGACAATGATGGTGTATCTAGAGGTTTGGTGGATAAAGGTTTTTTGTTGGTTGTTTGATTGGTTAGGGGGAAGTGTGTGGTCACATAGGTAAGTGAAAAACTCACTATACCATGGGGAGTCGAAACCGGTAAGGCGACATATCATTTCAGATTCGTGGATATCATAAGCGGGGATCCAAAGTTGTTCTACCAAGAACTCATAGTGTGTCGAATTTTGTGGAAGATCCAGGAGAGATGCGATTGTAGCCATTGCGTCGGGAGCTCGATTATGATCTCTTGGTACTTGCTCAAATTCGATAGTTGTAAATGTTTCTTTGAAACTATCCACCATCGCTGTATGGCATGAGCTTATCATCCTTTGTTTGGTATTCATCAGTGACTTGTCGGATGACCAGCTGGGAATCTCCATGTACTTGTAGCTCTTTTAGATTCCATTGTATGGCCTATCTGAATCATGTGATCAAGGCCTCATATTATGCTATATTATTTGTGCATGGGAAAGTGAGTATGTAGGACTTCGGGATACTGTCACCTTGAGGTGTGATAAAAAGAACACCTTCCCCCGAGCCATGTCTAGTGTATGAGCCATCAAAATATAGCTTCCAGGGTTGTGTAGTTGTGATCATGAAAATTTCCTCATTCGAAAAGCTGGAAATAAGAGGATGATCACCTTTGAGTGGTGCATCAGCCAATTGATCTGCAATAACATGTCCCTTGATATCTTTGTGGTCCACATACTCAATGTCAAATTCACTAGGGATCATAACCCATTTGGCCAAGCGGCCTGTCAATGTTGCCTTATTGAGTAGGTACTTGAGTGGATCTATCTTGGCAATAAGTTGTACCTTATGCGTTAACATGTAGTGTCTTAATTTGGTGGCTGCCAAGATAACTTCGAGACAAGCTCACTCAATAGGTGTGTAATTGAGTTCATATCCTACCAGTGATCGAGAGATGTAGTAGACAACACATTCTTTTCCTTTCGCATTATGTTGTGCAAGCAATACTCCTACTGTTGTGGTTGTAGCTGAAATTTATAACAATAGAGATCTGCTTGGATCTGGTGGAATCAACAATGGTGTGTTCATTAGGTAGTCTTTAAGCATTTGGAATGCTTGCTGGCATTTTGAATCCCATTAAAAGAAGATAGTTTTATGTAACAGATGGGTGAATGGATGACATTTATCGGCCAATTGTGCAATGAACTGCCGAATGGATTGTAGCAGCCCTTGTAATGTCCTCAACTGACTGATATTCTATGGAGGTGGCATGTCCATGATTGCCTTGACTTTCGCAAGATCTACCTCGATATCTTTACTTGAGACAATGTATCCTAAGAGATTCCCAGAAGTTACTCCAAAGACACATTTCTTTGGATTGAGACGGACGTGGTATTGTTCTAATTTGTTGAAACTTTTATCCAGTCTTGGAAGATGATATTTTCTTGTTAATGATTTAGCTAGTAAATCATCCACATAATCTTTCATTATTGTGTGCATCATGTCGTGGAAGATGGTAGTCATGGCTCTTTGATATGTTGCCCCTGCATTCTTTAGACCAATGGCATTGCATTCCAACAGTATGTTCCCCATGGACATGTGAAAGTAGTTTTGTGTTGATCTTCTGGAGAAAATTTAATCTGGTTGTATCCTGAAAAGCCATCCATAAGAGAAAGCATCGCATGACTTATTGTTAGATCGACAATCATGTCAATATTTGGTAAGGGGAAGTCATCTTTAGGACATGCTTTGTTTAAATCTCTAAAATCCATATAGATACGGATGCCTCCATTTGGTTTACCAACAGGTACAATATTGGAGATCCACTCTACATAATCAATTGGTCTGATGAAACCAGCATCCAAGAGCTTTTTAAGTTCAGCCTTGACAAGAACGGCAATATGTGGGTGCATCTTTCTGAGCTTTTGTTTGACAGGTTTAGCTCCTTCTACTACAATTAGGTGATGCATGACCAAATTTGGATCTAAGTCAGGCATGTTTGCATAAGACCATGCAAAGTTGATTTGGCGCTTCTGGAAGAATTCCACAAATTTTGGTTGTTCTTCAGGATTAATAGAGATGCCAAATGTATTTGGTGAGGAGTCTCAAGGGTCCCCACATTAAATTCTTTTGTTTCTTCTATTAGGATGGTTGATCTCTCCTAATTCATACTAAAGGAGAGGATGTCAAACCTTTCATCCTCGAGCGCCTCAGAGAGGTTTTCACCTTTGGATACGCTCTTTGTTTTAACTCTTTTGCGATCAAAAAATGTCACCATGTGGTTTTCACTAGAAGATCCATGCTTTATTGTAATATTTTTGAAGCTGAAAGAAAGGTTTGGCATCCGCCCCAAAGTGTGTTGCGTTGTTAAGTTTAATGGAAAACCCATCTTTATGATCTATGCTTGGTATGTTATCCCGTAATTCTAGAAAGTCTATGAGTGCCTCATCGTTTTGGAAATGGTCAAGGCATGAGGGATTTGGCTGGTTCCATTCAATGAGTTTGAAATGAATGATAGGAATTACTTCATTGATTAAGTTGATTTCGTAGGAGACATCAGTGAGGGTTAATATGGAGTCATGAAGTTCGTCGATGGTACTCTCCTTGTCAAATTCGGGTGCAGGATTTGGCGTAGAGCCTGTGGAAGTTTCTTCTAGCTCAGGAACCCAAAAAAATTTAATCCATGCTTCTCCATAAACTGGTATATCCTTATGAGGTGGAGGAGGTGAGGTTTCTTCCTCGTTTGAAGTATTTAAATGCACTGAATCCCATTCCCACTCATGTGAGTCTATCTCAGAATCACTCTCTAGCATTTGATTACTGTACCAAGTTGGGATGTCTTTTAAATTGAATAGTGCATTAGTTACTAGCTTATGTATTTTTAGAGGTGGGTTTGCTGGTGCTACTAGTGTTGTTGGTGATGCTGGTAGGATTGCTGGTGCTGCAGATATAGTCAAGGATTGCATCCTTGGGGTAATTGGCTAAAACGCAGGTTTGTTGGGTTTTCCTTTGAATCGAAGCGTAGGAACATATTCTCTTTGAAAACCTACTCCAATTTTATCTCTTGGTTTCAACTCAGGTTGTAAGGGCTCTTGTCGTCCTTGCTTGCAAGGTCCCAAAGCACTATGACCACCATAGACCATTTTTTGCATTATAGTGAATCCTTTGCCATATTTGTCAGTGGGGAGCTTAGCCTTCAGGCTTTCTTTGTTGAGAGGGTTTGTGTAGATCCATTCTTCCAGATCTTCATCCATGGTTTCCTCCTCTTGACTTTTACCAGGGGTGAATTGTACCAAATTGTAAGTTCTTTTGGCCAGCAATGATTGAAGTAAACCTTGAGGTTTTCCATGAGTCTTAGGGGATGTGAGTAACTGCCCAACACAAAAGAGTTGACTAAGATTATATTCATCGGGACCTTCCTCGACCATTTTATTTTTTAATTTATCTTGTTTTGGTGTAGGGGTTGTTAAGCTAGAAAGAGAGGCCAGATTAACATATGATGAGAGAGGGATAGCTTCCCTGTTGTTAGGTATGGTGATCTCTGGCTGATGGTGAATATTATTACAATATGAAAATGGATTAGCATCACCGAGGATTGTAATTTCTACCCCATTATGTGGAAACTTGATACATTGGTGATAGGTAGATGGGGTTGCTTGCATGGCATGTATCCAAGGTGTCCCTAACAAAATATTGTATGGAAAAGGAAGGTCTATAACCTGGCAAACTATATGCTTCACCACTAGCCCAACCCTGATGGGTAATATAACAGCTCCTTTGGAAGAACGTTCTACATCATCATATGCTTTGATGGTTATTTTCTTATTGACATGTACTAATTTTGTTGCATAACCCAATGTTGTGACTAACTACAAGGTGCATATGTTTAAGTTGGCTCCATTGTCAATCAAGACTCGCGTGATTCTATGTTGGTTTACGAACCCTTCAATATGGAGGGAGGCATTATGGGGTTGTTGGAAGGATGTGTTGTCACTTTCGGTAAAAGTTAGATATGGTGATGACTTTAGACTACCAACCATGGCTTGAAACTGATCTATTTTGAGGTTGGCGGGGACTGACGCTTCTTGGAGAGCTTGGTCCAAGATTGTTTTATGTGAGGGGGATAAGCGTAAAAGCTCTAATATGGAGATGAGGGCTGGCATCTTATCCAATTTCTCTACAAGATTATATTGTTTGGGGAGGGGTTTCATTCCTTATGGTGTCACTCTAATAGTAATCTTCCTACGACGCGTAACAATGTTGCATGTAGGATTTTGATCTTTTATGGTAAGAGTTGCAACTTGTTCATCTGCATCATAAAGGTGATTCATAGTATAATTGTATGTGGCTTGTGTGTAATTGGTTGTGGTACCTGTGTTTCTCCCTAAAGTGGAAGGACCCCTTTGATCATGTGATGGAAGTGGATTCTTGAACATTAAGTGATCATCATTAGATTTTTTTGGGTCATGTCCCTCAATTTCGATTTCTCCTCTATCAATAAGATCCTGAACAAGATCTTTTAGCCAATGGCAATTGCTTATTTTATGCCCTCTTCCTTGGTGAAATTCACAATGTTTGTGATCTCACCACCATGGAGGCTTGACTTTCATAATTGGATGTTTTTGGTAAGGTCACAAGATTGGAGGATATTAATTGGCATAAGATTGTTTTGATAGATTCCCCTAAGGGTGTATATGTGTGTTTTGGCTTGTAATTTTGTTGCTTTTGTTTTGGTTCCTCTTGTTGTGTATTGCGGCCTTGATTTTGTGGATTATTGATGGTATTGTTAGCAGGGATATTTTTTCCTGCAAACCTAACCACAGGTTGTGCAATTTTCACTGTTCTTGCGTCCACTATCCCATCATTAACAACATTCTTTCTCTTGTTCCAAAGTTTTGGTTTGTCGCTATTATAGTGTGAACGAGGACCATCTTTATTTTCATTATAAATTTTGATAAGTCCCTTTTTTATGAGGGCTCTATCACATTTGAGCCCTTGAGTTATCATTTCTTCAAAGGATTTTGTGCCCTTCATGTCCAAATGAAATTCCATTTCATCATTTAAGTTGGAAATGAAAATTTCCAGTAATTCTTGCTCAGGTAGATGAAGAGAGCATTTGCTAGCCAGTTGTCTCCACTGTTGTAGGAAATTTCAAAACAAATCCCTTGGTTTTTGTTTTGTGTTGCACAAATCGGCCATGGTGACGTCACGTTCTATGTTGTGTGCATAATGAGCAATAAATTTTTGGACCAGTTCTTCAGAAGTTCTAATACCACCTGGCAGCTGTGAAAACCATTGTGTGGTTTTGCCTCCCAAACTTTGAGGAAAAAGGCGCATCAGATATGTGTCCTCATAGGCCACCTCTAAGCAAGCTGAGTGAAGGATCTCCTTTGCCTCTATATTTTTCAAATTTGGATGTTTCAAACCCTCGTGGAAAAGGTGACATAAGCATGTTCCTATCAAATGGATAAGGACAAATGTCGTTAAGTGAAAATAAATTGGTCTTCACACCACTATTCAGTTGTTGGGCGAGATTTTCTACTTGTTGCCTCAACATGTCTATTTCTGAAGGAGGAGGAGGTGGAGGATGCCCTTGATGATTAGGGTCATAGTGGAAGTAATCTCTACCTCCTCCACCATCATGATGGCTATGTTTCTCAGATGTTTTTCGTAATTGTGATGTATCAAAATTGGAGGGAAGTTTGGCACCCTCTTGAGCGAGTTTCAAAAAATGAGCATTGGCATTGTTTCTAAGAATTTCATCAAAGAGTCTATTGAATTTTGGATTATGTTGTGCTCTTTCTATATCTTCTGGAGTTGGAGTGTTGGGTTCTTCATCATTAGTGCCCCCTCCAAAGGCCTCATGAAATTCATTGAGGTTTTCTTCCTCCTCTTCAATTTCTGGTTGTCGATTTCTCATTGATCTTGTTTGAGCCACGTTTTAAAAGTTGATGTTTGTAAAAATGACTATGAGGTGGTGGTGAAATGTTTGATGGAAGACATTTTTTTGTGAAATGTTTGGTGGAAGATAGATCTCCAATACTGAAGGTTTGATGTCAACAAAGTTCTTTGTGAATTGCTTTTGTGTTTTTCAACAATTTGATGCGATGAGGTATAGCAAGGTTTGAGATATGTTACAATCTATGCTACCTAGTAATGAGAATATGCACTCATAAACTAGTTTTAACCTATCTAGATGTGTAGAAATGCCTCTTAGGATGATTGATCCTAGATGTAGAGACACCCTAAAAATGATTTGTTGGTTTGTTTAAGCAATATCTAAAAGGACTAAGGACAAGACCTCTTTGTGTTGAGAGTTGAGCGAATTTCTTAAGTTTTGGATTTGAAAGTGGATAGGATGTGTGTCTCAATAAAAGATTTATGTTATGAAGGGGGTTTCTATTTCTTCCTCTCTTACAAAGGTTGGTGGTTCCTCTTGAGCTTCGTTGTATGTGATACAAATTTTAGGAAAGAAAGTAGGATTGATCTCGCCCCCTTTGTTCTTGTGATAATCAAAAGCTCTATACTGAGTAAAATCTCTATTGCTTAAAGGCTCTTTGTCAAATTTGTTGGATTTTCCCTAAAGGTACAAGCGCATATGAAGCAAGAATACTCTATGTGAGAGAAAGAGTTGTCTATTGATATAGAAAATTTTCCTTTTCTTGATAAGACCCCTTGAACCAAGTTGTCTCTTCTTCAATTTGGTCTTTTGATGAAGATTTCTTTTTCGCAAGATATGAGTGATGGTCATACAAACTGATATTTTGTTCAACTTGTTGATGTTGTTTTATCAATGTTGATGTAGATTTGTTGGATGGATACTTTGTTTCAATTATTTTAAATCCTTTGATAAGAAACCACGGCAAGCACACAAGCATATAATCTTGCACCCTTTTCAATAAAGGCACAATAGGTGTGGGTCTAAATCAACCCAATCATGAACTTTTTGACCCTTTATAAATGTATGTATGTTCCCAAGGCCTAAAGTCGACCCAAATTTTTACTGGTCTGAAACAAGATGAAGACAACTCAAACACTTTTTATCCCTAAGGTCATGGCCAGTTGCGATATTTTTAGCCCACATCTTGATATTTCTTCGACTTTGGTACTACATACCTTATGTATCCCACCGTGGCAGGTAAGGATGTGATATACTAAGTCTTGCGCGAGCATAACAGATAGATGATCCCTATGATGAGGGAGTCACCACTTTCATCAAGCTACAAGTAGCCTTTCAAAAATCTTTGTTTCCACTCAAGGAAATATGTAGTGAGTATCTTGGGAGCAAAACCATCTATGCTCTTGCACTGAACTTTTCACAAATATCCTCAATCAATATAATGGGTGGGCTTATAAAATAAGAGGTGTCTAGTAATGTTCGATGTCTTTGGACATAAGTTCATTCTGCAGTTTCTCACATAAGAGCCTTGTAACTCACGGTGGGGCCCATATGTCCTTTCAGCAAGTTACACTATAGGAACAGCTACACCCAAGGCTACAGCTTTCGCTCTCGCCTGATTTCTATAGTGGCTTGAACGATTTACCGTGCAAGGTCTTTCCCAAGAGTGATGTGTCTCTTGGCAGGTATCTCTTAAAAATAGAAAATTTAGAGCATTACTAACACTTTTCTCTTGCACCTAGGACCACGAGAGCCAAGGGAGAGGATAGTGTGTGTTATAATTGAGACCATTCTACATATTTGCACAAGTGTGCCAAACACAAAAGACACTGGTTCTTTTTAACATTTTATTGAAATGTGATCTTTTTGCTACTTGGAGATATTGCTCCAACAGACATGGTGTTCTTTTTATCTACAAAGCAATTTTTTTTCTAACTAGGAAAGTGAAATCTTGGTCAACAAAATGAAAGCACGTTTGAAAGTAAATCATTTTTTTGTAAGTAAATGGACAAGTTGTTTGTTTGTTTTATAGCCCAAATTTGAAGTGTGAATTTGCAAAAAGAAATATTAAGTTTGTTGTAAATTTTAGCTTTTGCAAATGATGTTCTTTTTAAGCCCAAATGACAAGTTTTGATTTGTTTTAAAGCACCAAAAACTAAAATGTGAATTTATTTTTACCGAAAAAGTGGAAATATGAATTTATTTTTACCAATTTTAGGAAAGAGGTTAAAACGAAATCAAAATCCTAAATTAAGCTCCTTCACCCTGCAATAAATTGTTAAAAACCTGCAAATAAAGAAGTTAGTAAAATTTAAAACCTGATGTGGGCTTCCACAAGAGTAAATTCATTTTTTCGGTTACAATTTTGAGCTCTCTGGAACAAAAGCGCTAATCTGTGAGAACACAGAAGCGCTACTTCGTACAACAGCGCCAAAGTACTCACAGAAGCACAACACTATTATTAATAGCGCCAAACTATTGACAAAAGTGTTATATTAAAAAGCTAGACAGAATTAAAAACTGATAAACAGAGAGAGAAAAAGCACTATATCAATACAAAAGCGCTAATTGATGTGCAAAAGTGCTAAAACTCTAACTAAAGCACTAAAACTCTTCTGACAAGGGTGTCAAAACATGGAACAAAGGCACTAAAGCGCAACCTGTGTGTGAACATTCAAGAAAATCATTAAAAAAGTTAGAATCAGGATCAGAAGCTTGCGTGTTCGGTTCATGTTAGGTTCACCAAATTATGCACGTCAAAAAGGGGGCACAAGTACAAAAACAAGTTCAAATGTTAGTAGATTAGTTACAACCAAAATGAAATACAAATGAACCTAAAAACCTTAACTTGCATATCAAGAGAGATATAAAACACACAATAAGAAGCATACATAAACGAAAAAGGGAATGAAGACCCCCCAAGATGCTCCCCAAAATGTTCATAGATGCTCCTCCCTTGTTCCTCTCCTCTCCAAGTCCCACATTAGTGTAGCTCTCAATTTTTTGCACTATCCATGGATGTCATATGAAAATTCAAGATGGTTGTGAAAATGAAAACAAATGCTTATGCAAGTGTGAATGATTTACTATGAGAAAGCACCTAATTAGTCTATGTGAATCTTAGTCTAATAGAAATGCAAAATTCTTTTCTAATGCTCTCTAAAATGACTAAGTTTGATGCATAAAAGACTTATGGTCTTGAAAATGAGGAATGAGAGCTCTATTTATAGGGGAAATAGGGCAGTGGATGGTCAAGATTGAGTAATCTTAACAAGGGCCAGGATTGAAAGTTAATCAATCCATGTGATGGCTTTCAACCCAATCCCATGATGACAAGTGTCAACATGAGATGTCTTGAGAGGAGAGGGAAGAAGCATTAAATGCTTGAGATGACATGAAGGTTACCCTAGGAGGGTTTGGTTAGTCTTGAGTTAGTGAATAAAGATTTTATCCAATGAATAATGCCTTTATGCAATGGATAAACTCTTGTGCAAGAGTTAATGGGGATAACCATGGTCAGAGCAATGCTTGAATAGACCCATGAGTTAAATGGGGGTTGTGTTAGAGGGGAAGCCTCTAACCATGTGGGTGAGTTGAGTTAACCATTAATGGTTTTGTAAGAGCCATAAATGGTTTGGAAGACTTTGGGGGTTAGCTTGTTGAAGGATAAAAAGTCTTTAATGCATTTCAAAGACTTTAGAGGCTTTCAGAAGTGACTTCTCTTTGCTTAGTAATGTGACAATAATTAGGGAGGGGGATTAGGCTAATTAAAATGGATGAGAAGAATATAGAAAGGGTTCAGGAGGGTCTAGAAGGGGATTAGAAGAGTCTAGAAGGGAATTAGGAGGCAAGTGGGTTTGGTGGGTGAGAGAAAATAGGATTTTAATTAAAATAAAATTCATTTATTTCAACTAAAATTGTGCAACTTGCATTTATAGGAGAATGCAAGTGGGAGGGTTTTAGAGATTTTTTAAATAAATATTTAAATGAGGAAAGGAGGTTAATTTAAACAAATATGCTTTATTCATTTAATTAATTGTTTGAGTATAGTTTAATGAATGAATTTAAATAAATTGAATAATTTATTTAATTAATAGAAGAAGAGGTTTAAGATGTTGATTGATGGTTTAAATAATCAAATAAATACTAAATATTCATTTAATTAAGTGGACAGATTTATGTGTCTACACTAGTTTATCATATGTTTTCATCATGTCCAATTTTATTATCATTGTTGAGATCTTAGGGGTTTCAATTGAATGGAGGACTTCATGACTAATGAAAGCACCTTCTATTGTTTCTCTTCATAGAGAAAAACCCCCTTTCTCTTCTAGGACAATTTGAAACACAAAATAATTATATTTAGCCTCCTTACCATTAACAAATGAAACCCAAAGTTTAAAGATAATGTAAAATTTCTCTTTTGTTGTACCAATAGAGGGAATAATAGTGCATGGGTTTACTATTTCTATAATATAGGGATTATATCATGTTGTCTAATCACATAACTTAAAAACCAACTATAATAAATTTGCAATCCTATAATGATATTTTTTAGATTATTTATGAATGTATCTCAATATAGACCCATTACAACCCTATTGGTTGCATGCCCTCTTATTGGTGGATATCTTCCTTTTTCCAAAAATTTTAAGGTTGAATGCAAGCATATCTTAGTATTTTTAATAATATAAGAACCCTCAACATCCCTATATAAACTATTTTTTATATAAAAATAAGTACAATTATCAAATATATTGATGCTCTGCAAAATGGACAAGGTTAGCACATGACAAACAACACAAGACACAAGAAATTGTTAGTGTTAGTTAACCAAAAGCTAATCTAAACAGGCATATCAAAAGAGATACTAAGAACATGAAAGAATATTTAACTAAATAAGCAAATATGAAGAGGCATCTCCAAATGCGTCCTAACATGCTCTTGGCTCCTTCTCCTTTGTTCCTCTCCTCTCCAAGTTCCAAAATAGTGTAGCTCTCAGCAGCTTTTTGCACTATGGATGCTTATGGAGGATTGAGATTCTAGTATTTTGCTCCAAATGTAAAATGAAAAGCTAAAATACTAGATGCTATTAAAAATAATTGATTTTAACCAAAATAACAAGATATTAGTTTGCTATGCTAAATGCTCTCTAAAATGCCTATAGGTTAAATGCATACAAGTTTTCAGGATCTGGATTATGAAGAAATGGGTTCTATTTATAGGGAAAATGGAGCAATGGATGGTTGAGATTGAGTAATCTCAACAAGGGTCAAGATTGAATGATTTCAAATCCATGTGAGGGCTTTCAACCCAATCCTATGATGACAAGTGTCAATGTGATATAGGTTGAGAGGAGAGGGAATAAGCATTAAATGCTTGACATGACCTTGGGAGTTAAGGTCAAGGTTAGTTGAATGAATAAACTCTTTATTCAAAGAATAAAACTTTTATCAATTGGATAAACTCTTGTGCAAAAGGCAAGAGGGGTAAACATGGTCAAAGCAATAAATGTTTGGGGAGACAAGTTTGAAATAACCATAAATGGTTATGTAAGAGCCATTAATGGTCATGTAAGAGCCATTAGTGGTTTTGGAAGACTTTGGAGGTTAAATTGTTGAACACACAAAGCATTAAATGCTTTTCAAAGACTTTGAAGTCTTTGAGAAGTGACTTAAAGTTACTTAGGAATGTGACAATAATTAAGGAATGGATTAGGCTAATTAGGAAGGGGTTAGAAGAATCTAGAAGGGGGTTTAGGAATGCAATTGGATTTGGTGGGTGAGGGAAAATAGGATTTTTATTAAAATAAAATTAGTTTATTTCAATAAATGTGTGCAAGTTGCATTTGTAGGAAAATGCAAGTGGGGGGGATAAATGATTTAAATAAATGTTTAATTTAATTTATTTAAAAGAGGAATAGGGGGATTTAATTAAATAAATAGATTTTATTTATTTAATTGATTTGTGAACTTGGTTTTAATGAATTAATTAAAATAAATTGAATAATTTACTTAATTAATAGGAGAATGTTTGAAGATGAATTAATTAACTCCTGGCTAGTGGATTTTTAATCAAATAAATAGCAAATATTTATTTAATTAAGCTGGACACATTTGTGTGACTACATATATATTTTTCAAATTTATAAATAAATTGAGAGAAAGATTTCAATTTATTAGATCAAATTTGTGAAGAAAAACTAATTGAAATATTTACGAAAAGAACAAAATAATTCTTGTTGCCTATACATATATACATAAATAGATGGGATGGATCGATAATTGTCAACTTAAAGTAAACCTATTGGATTAGAAACTAATAATATGGCAGAAATTCAAGCACTCAATGAAGGTCTCCTCTGAGGATAGACTTATAATCAGAAAAAAGGAAACTGAAGGAGATCTGGCAATCATTATTTATGATTTTAAGGAAGGAATTCACACCTAATAGGTATTTAAATGGCCACATGGGAAGGGCTATTATCCCTCTCAAAAGCTTGAAATATTAGACTAAATACTATATAAAGCGAAGGCAACGGTAAGGCCGATAAACTTGCAAACTCAGGGGCTGGTTAGTAGTGGGTAGAAATATTGGAAGAAAGAGTCGAAGAGAGAAAAACTTTTGATGCAGAGCCCCAAGGAACAAGGCTACTTACACACACTCACACAATTAGACCCTCAAGCCAAGGTCTCAACATTCATGGGTTCTTGACAATCTTGTAAACAACATACATGGACTCACCTACACTTCTTTTTGCTCCAATGGAGCCCTCTGATACACTAGCAACTCACTGAGATACAACTTCTAACATCAAGTCCTCCCTTGACACCAACTCCCTCTTTGGATCACCTATGACCAACTTGGGTTATAACACATCCACCACTGTAGAGAAGGCGTGGACCCTATAAAACATCTTGTCCAACCCTAAAGACATTAACTACAACCAAGACAACACCCCTTTGTCCCCACAAGTTCATTCAAAGTGATTTGTCTCTACAAGACACCTATTCCTTGTAGCCTGGGTTTTGGACCTTTAAGGGCACAACTTTGAAATCCTTCAAATGACACCCTAGACTCTTGACACCTTTAGATACCTTCTTTGGTGACAAAAAACACTCCCAAGACTCAGACCCTAACTCTTGCATTGACTGGGTCAAAATGTTGCTATTATAGTAGACCTAATAGGGCTTTTAGGCCAATTTTACAAAGCAACCACACACTAATGGCTTGGTCCAGTGACACCAATGGCTACAAAAGGTCTGTACACATCCCAAAACATGAAATCCACTGTTACATAGGGTCCACCACTCTTGATTTTATCTCTGCACATTTATTATCAGTCCACACCAACTAGTCACATGAGGATGCCTAGCCTAGGGCTTGCTCCCAAAATTCACCAATTTCACAACCCACTCAGAAACCTTGAAAATCCTAAAATAAATTGTGTCCCCTACCATTCCCCTGACTTTGAGCCAGTTTGGTCTGAGGAATGTGGGGTTATGAAAGCATCTTCTTAGAAACCCTGGTTTTGGAGGGTTTTCAGACCACCTTTCACCAAAATGCATATATCTCACTTGTTTCTTAGGTGAGACCGTGGGACATACGACCGAGGGTCATGGATGCAAGGGTATCAGATGAATACACGCAGTACCGGGTGGCTGATCTGATTCTATGGATATCTGATCCAGCAGAGCCGGTGCCCGATTTTGAGGATGAGAGGGGATGGAGACGGAGGAGAGCAGGAGGTCGAGGACCGAGGGTGGGTGGAGGAGGGAGAGGAGATGGTGGAGACGGAGGAGGAGGTGGTGGAGGAGGTGGTGGTGGAGGAGGTGGTGGTGGAGGTGGTGGGTTGGGGATTCGTATTCAGCAGAGAGGGAGAGGTGGACTACCACTACGGATATCACAGGGAGGAGTTAGATTGGGTGGTAGAGGTATGGAGAGGGAGATCCCGATGGACAGAGGGGAGAGAGCTACTGGAGAGGGTGGTACAGGTGAGGCTGCTATGGATATCGAGGAGGGAGCCACTGGAGATCTTAGGGATCATATGATAGCACATTTGCAGACCCGGGTAGAGGATTTGGAGGCGGAGGTGGCGGCTAGAGATGTGCAACTATTTGCACAGGAGTCAGAGCCAGCTGTAGTGTTGGAGGAGAGGGATAGTGTGGTGGAGAGATTAGCAAAGCTGCAGGAGAGAGTCCAGGTTGGAGTAGGAGCACAAGGGCCTACGGGGGAGGTGATGAGGGAGATGCGGGGAGCACAGGCTGAGATAGACTACTAGCAGGGTTTATATGAGCAGGTGGTGCTAGCTAGTCAGCGAGCACTTAGCTATTCACAGATGTGGCAGGCCAGATCAGAGCGATCACAGAGGGTGCAGAGCAGTGGGGGTGTGATGGGTCCTCTATGGAGGGAGAGATCAAGGGATGCAGGAGTGAGTGGGGGTTTGATGGGGCCTCCATGGAGAGATAGATCAGATGGAGTGGGTACCAGTGGGGGAGCAGGTGGCGATGGTGGTACAACACCTGGCCAGAGTGGCATATGAGAGAGCATTTTTGGCATATATATATAGTATCATTGTTTATTTTTGGATTGTATCTTGGATGGCTCTTGGTAGCCGATTTTGTAGACTTCATTGTACTCTGATATATGAGATGATATATATGAGGAGATCCCATATTTTGATGATATGCATTTGATATGTATGGATGGTTATGCAGGATGATGAGTTATTGCTTAGATGGATATGTGTACATGTATGCATTTGATGAGATGTTTCTTATATGCATGTTTTTATGATGATTTATGATGTTGGATACTGACATATGAATGCAGGTTTATACATGTGTGCATGTTTTATTTTGATGTAATGCTTTATGTATGTAATGCCATGATGATGATGTATGTTTATGATGAGTTAGGAACAGGATTTTGGTGTTTCCTATTTTGATAAAAGGATGAGATAATTTATGCGATGATGTTAATGCAATGTTTGAATGAATGATGTTATGTATGGATATGTATCTAGATGTTTTTAAATGAATGTAATATGGATAAACAAAATGTAAAGTACAAATGTTTATATGATAATGTCTAAATGAATGCATATGTATAATGGATATATAAATAACATGAACCAATGTGTTTTGGAAACAAATGGTTTTATGATTCTAAATGCTTAAATATGATTTAGTAAAAATGATAATGTGATGATAATTCAACTCATGGTTTTAATAACTACACCTTAATGCAATTAAAAAAGGATAATGAATGCAATGTGAATGAATCCTAAATATGAACATAATAAGATACTTAATAATGGATGAATGAATGCACCTTTTCACTAATGAATAGATAAATGAATTTATGCAATGATAAATGATAAAGGAAAATGAAATGATGATGGATAAATGATACTAAATGAATGCATAGTAAATGGTTTAATATAATCAAGGATAATGAATCTAATTATTTATGATTATGCAATGATGCAAATGTTTAATGAAAACTAATGTCAATAAACCAAATGAACTATATGCAATGTTAATTTTTTAAAATGACATGAATGTACTTAATGCAAAATGCAACTAAATGTGACGATGATATGATTATGAGGAATGCAAGGTTTTTGAGACTTTGCATGATGCATTGATGATGTATCAGAGTACTCGGTCGTGATTGTATCCAAGACCAGCTTAATGGTCACATTTGCATATAAATCCTACATATGAATGAGTGAATGGATGGGTGATATGCAACGGAATGCAATATATAAACAGATGAGATGAAATGACGATCCATAGTGCTCTATTTTCATCATTGAGCTTTAAAATGTTGGAAGAGAATACAAGCATCTTGACATAACGATTCAAGATGACCTGAGTATTTCTTACATGGATTTTATATAGCAAGTTAATACAAACGACTTGATATAAGGGTCAAGTCGACCAGAGTATTGCTTGCAGAATAGACAAGGATTATCTTTGTTCATGCATGACTTGGATCGTCCTCCTTGATCTTAGGCTGATCATATCCTGAGACAATTGCATACCATACTAAGAGATAAAAACCTTTATCCAAATTGGATGAGGAGGAACCAAAGAAGGAGCATTGTTCGTGCAAACAACAGTATATACATAAAGAATAAAGAATAGGGATCCTTGGTAATGGTTCATGCTCATATGGTCGAGGTATACACTGTAGTCAGCAAGCCGTAATGATCTATGACTGCATTTTGCATAAGATCACGTAGCTTGGTGAACTTCCCACGTAGACACCATTAGTACATGCCCCAGGACTTCATCGAAAATAATGCATAGACGATACAAAATAATGCTGAAAGATCCTGATACAGATAAATGAATGAATTACTCACAAATCAACCAAGTATTTGATAGCTTAACATAATTTTCTTGTCAAAGAAAACATCATTTTTGTCTTTGTTTTGGTAAGGAAGGATGCATCCTTGTTGAAGACAGTTTGATTGTTGATGTCGATTGTGTTGGTCAATTTTTGATAAGTGATCATCATGCAAGTATTTGTCAATGTTTGTTTTGGTGTCTGCTTGGATGAGTATGTACAAGGTGTTGCCATGTTTTTGTGTGATTTCCAATGTTTTCCGTTGTTTTTGGATTTTGTGAGACGTTTTTGAATATTTTTGGATTTTGTGAGACATTTTTGAATGTTTTTGGATTTTGTGAGACATTTTTTAATGTTTTTGGATTTTGTGAGACATTTTTGAATGTTTTTTTCGGATTTTGTGAAACAGTTTTGAATGTTTTTGGATTTTGTGAAACAGTTTTGAATGTTTTTGGATTTTGTGAGATAGTTTTGAATGTTTTTTGGATTTTGTGAAACAGTTTTGAATGTTTTTGGATTTTGTGAAACAGTTTTGAATGTTTTACCCAATGAATCACCAGTAATGTAGAATCCACTTCCATCAACTAGATTTAAGGGCATTGCCCCCAAGTTTTAGACATGACTATGAAAAAGTGGGATGCAAGATGTATGAAGTACTTTCTTTGATTACAGATCAAATAACAAGCCATGGTTTATATGGATGGATGTGTGTATGCATGAATGTGATTGCAACGAGCCTGAAAGATAGTGGAGCCATAGTCTTTTACGAGTGGTCCCTATTTGGCAGGTTTTCACCATCGCAATTACCCAAGGTGCCATCGGAGTGTTTGTTCACTGTTTGGATGCATGATTTTTCTTTACTATTTTGATGTTTTTATATTTTCTTCAAGACATTTATCTGGATGTTTTTGGTATTTTTGTTGATATGCAGGGGAGCCTGATGTACAGCTTAGGTATAAAACCATTTGAGGTGCATGTTGTTGATTGGGTCTGCAAGCGGTTCTCCTTCTGATGTAGCCAACTGATATGCCTCGGACCCAAATACAGCAGTGACAACATATGGGCCTAGCCAGTTTGATTCAAACTTGCCCTAATGTTCTCTGTTTGGTTGGTTGTGAGGATTCTCTCAGAGAACAAGATCACCTACCTCAAATGTACAAGGTCTAACTCAATGATTATAACTTCTTCTCATGCGCTGTTGATAGGCTTTGAGATGGTTGTATGCAGCTTGTCGCTTCTCATCAAGTAACTCTAAGTCCTGAAGATGGGATACTCTATAGGCTTCGTCATCAATGAGATTATGCAAGGAAACCCGTAGTGATGGTATCTCGACCTCAATAGGCAAGATAGCTTCTACACCATAGACCAATGAATAAGGAGTTGCACCTGTAGGGGTTCGAATGCTAGTTCGATATGCCCATAGTGCTGGATTCAGTTGAACATGCCAATCACGGCTAGCATCATTGATTGTCTTCTTGAGGATTCTTAATATGTTCTTATTTGATGCTTTGGCCCGACCATTGCCTTGTGGGTAATAGGGAGTGGAAAAGCGGTGTTGGATATGAAATTTCTCACAAAGTTCACAGACATCCTGATTTTTGAAAGGAAGACCGTTATTTGTGATGATGGACATGGGTACACCATACAGGCAGACGATAATTGAGGATGAATGAGGCAATATGCTTGCCAGTGACTTGGGTAAGTGGAACAGCTTCGATCCACTTTGTGAAATATTCGGTGGCGGTAATAATGAATTTGTGGCCATTGGATGAAGATGGATGGATTTTACCCATAAGGTCAAGGCCCCATTGACAAAAAGGCCATGGTGTCGTGATTGGTTGCAGTTCCTGTGCCGGTACATGTATCAGGTCACCATGAACTTGACATTTCTTGCATTTTCTGACAAAGTAGTAGGAATCTTTTTCCATAGATGGCCAATAGTATCCATTGCGTAGGAGTTTCTTGGCTAGTGATGGACCACTTGAGTGAGTCCCATAAATTCCTTCATCTACCTCTTCCAAGGCCTTTGTTATCTCATCTTGTTCCAGACATTGAAGGAGAGTACCATAAGGACTGCGTCGATATAGGGTTTTAGCAATAATGGTATATTGAGCAGTTTGGCGAATGAAGGTTTTACGTTGGTTATTCGATTGGCTGGGAGGAAGGGTGTGATCGTGGAGATAGGTGTAGAATTCACCGTACTATGGGGATTCACAACCGACAAGGCGACATATCATTTCAGATTCAGGGATATCATAAGCGGGAATCCAAAGTTGTTCTACCAAGAACTCGTAGCGTGTTGAATTCTGTGGAAGATCTAGGAGAGATGCGATGGTAGCCATAGCATCAGCAGCTCGATTCTGATCTCTTGGTATCTGCTCAAAGGTAATTGTAGTAAATGATGCTTTTAGTTTGTCCACCATTTGCTTATATGGCATGAGTTTATCATCCTTGGTCTGATATTCATCAGTTGCTTGTCGAATGACCAGTTGTGAGTCGCCATATACTTGCAGTTCTTGTAATTTCCATTGTATGGCTAGCCCGAGTCCTGTGATCAAGGCCTCATACTCTACTATGTTGTTGGTGCATGGAAATGTGAGCCTGTAAGACTTAGGGATGCTATCACCTTGAGGTGTGATAAACATAATGCCTACCCCCAAGCCATGCCTAGTGTATGAACCATCAAAGTATAGTTTCCATGGTTGTGTTGTTGTGATCATGAATATCTCTTCATCTGGAAAACTGGAAATGAGAGGATGATCGCCTATGAGGGGTGCATCGGCCAACTGATCTGCAATAACTTGTCCTTTGATAGCTTTACGACCCATGTACTTGATGTCAAATTCACTCAGAATCATCACCCATTTGGCCAAGCGGCCTGTCAATGCTGCTTTGTTGAGTAAATACTTGAGTGGATCAATCTTTGCAATGAGTTTTACTTTTTGTGTTAACAGATAATGTTTCAGTTTAGTGGCTGCTAAGATTACTGCTAGGCAAGCTCACTCAATAGGTGTGTAATTGAGTTCATAGCCAACCAGTGTTCGAGAGATGTAGTAAACAACACACTCTTTTCCTTCCGCATTATGTTGTGCCAGTAGCACACCCAATGTTGTACTTGTTGCTGAGATATAGAGTAATAATGGTCTACTTGGATCTGGTGGGATCAGCAATGGTGTATTCATGAGATAGTCTTTGAGCATCTAGAATGCTTGCTGGCATTTGGCATCCCATTGAAAGCGGATGTTCTTGTGTAGCAGGTGTGTGAATGGGTGACATTTATCAGCCAATTGTGCAATGAATCTTCGGATGGATTGAAGTCGCCCTTGTAATGTCCTTAGCTGACTGATATTCTTTGGTGGTGGCATGTCCATGATTGCTTTTACCTTTGCTGGGTCGACCTCAATACCTTTGCTTGAGACAATGTATCCTAGAAGCTTCCCGGAGGTTACTCCAAAGACACATTTCTTTGGGTTGAGTCGAACATGGTATTGTTCCAGTCTATCAAAGATTTTATCTAAGATGTGGAGATGCCCTTCTCTGGTGAGTGATTTTGCTAGTAATTCATCAACATAATCTTCCATCATAGTATGCATCATGTCATGGAAGATGGTGGTCATTGCTCGTTGATAGGTCACTCCTGCATTCTTGAGACTGAAAGGCATTGCATTCCAGCAATATGTGCCCCATGGACATGTGAAGTTTGTCTTATGTTGATCTTCTGGTGCGATCTTTATCTGATTGTATCCTAAAAAGCCATCCATGAGTGAAAGCATGGCATGTCCTGCTGTCAGATCCACTATGATGTCAATATTTGGTAGGGGGAATTCATCCTTAGGACATGCCTTATTCAGATCTCTGAAGTTAGTACAAATGCAGATGCCCCCTTTTGGTTTGCTGACAGGCACAATGTTGGAGATCCATTCTGCATAATCAATTGGTCTAATGAATCCAACATCTAGGAGTTTCTTGAGTTCTGTTTTGACTAGCACTGCAATTTGAGGATGCATCTTACGAAGCTTCTGCTTGACAGGTTTGGCTCCTTCTGCTATGGTGAGGTGATGCATTACTAAATCAAGATCAAGCCCAGGCATGTCTGCATATGACCATGCAAAGTTGATCTGACGCTGTTGAAAGAACTCTATAAATTTAAGTTGTTCTTCTAGAGTGAGAAGAGATGCTAGATGTATGAGATGAGGATTTTTAGGAGTCCCCACATTGTATTCTTTGGTTTCCTCGATGAGAATCGTTGATCGTTCCTGTTGTGTACTAGCATGGAGGATGTCAAACCCTTCATCCCCAGGCGCCTCAGAGAGGTTTTCACTATTGGATACGCTCTTTCTTTTTACTTTTGTTGGATCAAACAGTGCCACAGCGTGGTTTTCACTGGAAGATCCATGTTTTATTGTTATATTTTTGCAGCTCAAAGGTTTGGCATCCACCCCAAAGTATGCTGGGCTATTTAGTTCTATGGTGAATCCAACTTTGTGATCCCTACTTGGTAGGTTATCCCTTAATTCCAAAAAGTCAATGATAGCCTCATCATTTTGGAAGAAGTCAAGACATGGGGGATTTGGTTGGTTCCATTCAATGAGTTCAGGGTGAATAATGGGCATTACTTTATCAATTAGGTTAAGTGTGTTAGATGTATTGGAGAGGGTTAAGACATTGTGGTGAAGGTCGTTGATGGTACTCTCCCTATCAGAATCAGGCGTAGGACGAGACATAGGGTCTGTGGAAGATGTTTCCAGCTCAGGAACCCAAGAAGTCTTTATCTGTGCTTCTCCGTAAATAGGGATGTCTTTGCGTGGTGGAGGTAGTGATGTGTCTTCCTCATCTGAAGTGATAAGCTGTACATAATCAAATTCCCACTCATGTGAGTTGGTCTCTGAGTCACTTTCTAGCATCCGATTACTATACCATACTGGGATGTCCTTTGAGTTAAATACTGCAGGTGTGATTGGTTGATGTACCTTTGTAGATGAAATGATCGGTGTTGTAGGAAGGTCGATGGGGATTAAGGAATCCAATACGGGGAGTATCGGTAGTGTTGACTCAATTGCTTCTGTTGGAACTACTGGTGCCATAGATGCTATTGTGGGTTCTGATACAGTTGCTGCTGCTAATGGTACTATTGATGTGATGGTTGTTGCAGATGGGATTACTGGTTTGATTGGTGGGATGATTGGTATTGTAGATGGTGGTGTTGGGATTTTGAGCCTCGGTGGGGCAGTTGTGATGGTGCTTGATGTTGTTTTGATAATGAAAGGTGTCCTTTTTGCAGTAGGCTGACATAATGGTTTGCTGGGTTTTCCTTTGAATTTGAGTTTAGGAAAGATCTCTTTTTCAAAGCCTAGGCCTGTATTACCTTTGGGCTTGAATTCCAGCAGTAGAGGTTCATGTCATCCTTGTTTGCAATATCCCAAAGCACTCTGACCATCATACCCCATTCTTTGCATAATGAGGAGACCTTTTCCATATTGATCCGTAGGAAGCTTAACTTGCGGTATATCAGTGGTGATGGGATCTTTATAGATCCATTCCGCTAAGTCCTCATCTTGGGTTTCTTCTTCTTGACTCTTTCCAAGGATGAAAGTTGTCAAAGCACATGCTGGCGTGATTAGTGGTTGTTGGAGTAACTGTTGTGGTTTACCATGTGTTCTAAGAGAAGTGGGCATTTGTCCCACACAAAAGAGTTGACTCAAGTTGTATTCCCCAAGACCTTCCTCTGCTATTTTCATTTTAAGCTTTTCTTGCTTTGGTATAGTGGTGTTCGTACTGGCAAGAGAGGTGGGACTTATAGATGATGTGGAGGAAATGGCTTCTCTATTATTAGGAACGGTAATCTCTGGTTGATGGTTGATATTATGGCAATATGCAAAGGGATTTGCATCGCCCAGGATTGTGATCTCTACACCGTTATGGGGGAACTTGATACATTGATGGTAGGTAGCTGGAATGGCTTGCATGGAATGTATCCAAGGTCTTCCCAACAATAGATTGTATGGCAGAGGAAGGTCCAGAACCTGACAGATGATGTGTTTTACCACAGGGCCCACTCGGATTGGTAGTACCAACGCTCCTTTGGATGAACGCTTCGCATCGTCATAGGCTTTGATTGTAATCTTCTTGCAAGGATCCACTGATTCTATGGCATATCCCAATGCTATGACCAACTGTAGGGTACAAATATTCAGGCCTACTCCATTATCGATCAAGACTCGCTTGATCCTATGCTGGTTGATAAAGACTTCAATGTGTAGTGAAGCGTTATGAGGTTGCTGGAAGGAAGAGTTGTCACTTTCGGAAAAAGTGAGAAAAGGTGATGACTTTAGACTTCCAACCATGGCTTGAAATTGGTCTGTATTCAGGTTTGCAGGGACTGACGCCTCTTGGAGTGCTTGATCCAAGATTGTTTTATGAGATGGCGATAGGCGTTGTAGACACCCAAAATTGTCCGGTCTAATTAAATAAATATTTTATTTATTTAATTATCTAAGCTTAATTCTTCTATTAATTAAATAAATCTTTATTTATTTAATTAATTCATTTATCCTCTTCTAGCCTTATTTCTCATTTAAATAAATACATTTATTTATTTAAATTATCCTTTTTCTTAAATTAAATAAATATTTTATTTATTTAATTAATCCCACTTCTACTATTAATTAAATAAATCTTTATTTATTTAATTAATTCATTAATCTTTTCTACCTATGACACATGTCATTCATCTCTTAATTCATACACTACCTACCCCTTTCATTATTTTATTATTTCTTTTACCTACCCTCTAATCATAGCCGGCCTCCTTTTACACCTCTCAATCTTATCCCTCCATTTCATATTGTGTCTTCTATATAAGGAGATGCTTCCTTCATTATCAAACCCTAATCAATCATTCTAATCAATCTATACCCCCCATTGACTACTTGACTACACTACATTTTTTAACATAGGCGATCCTACTTGCAACCACATTTCGTTCTTTGTTGAGCTCTTGTGCACATAAAATCTGAGAGCAAATACATCAAACAAGATCAATGGAGATAGGAAGAATGGAGATCCAAACCCTATTGGACATGTGATGGTATAATCTTTGTGATTTCGTTTGATTTGCATTGTCTTAGGTAATCTTCATATGTTATGGTGGATCTTTGTTGTTGTTAGGCTAGGGTTTTGTGGTTGAATTCATTTAGCCTTTCAATATCCTTATTATTGTTATCCATTTTCACCATAAACATTTTGGCACGCTTGATGGGACATAGATTTTTGTTAGATCTATGTTTTTTGCAGATTTTTCTAACCATATATTGTTGTTTTGTAAAACAATTTGGAGAATAACCTTGTGCAACTAGGGTTTTGGACACAAAATCAAGATCTTGGAGAGATTTGATCATATCTCACAAACGGCTAGGAAATTTTGTACCAAATTTTTTTTGTAGGTTGAAGAAAGTATCAGGAGCTCTCAATATAAAATTTAGAATTTTTGGAGGACATTTTCATTTTCTATGAATTTTTTATGATTTTTCATAAAAAATTAAGTTTAAGAGCAAATGAGAGAATTTTTTGGATTTTCTTACATTTTTGGAAATCACTCAGAACTATACATAGTATCTGTTCTTTGTGATTTTAATTTGGATGCAAAATATTTCCCTAAAAATCGGATCTTTAAAAATTAGGGTTTTTCCTTATTTTGATCAGATCTCACAAACAGCTTTGAATTTTGGCATCAAATTTTTTGTACAGGTCAGGAAAAGTATTAAAAGGATTTAATAAAAATTTCAGATTTTTTGTATCACTTGTTCAATTTATATGAAGTTTTTATGATTTTTCATAAAAAAATTAATTTTGAGGGAAAATTAGCGAATTTTTCAGATTTTCTTACATTTTTGGAAATATCTCAGAATTATACATAAGATTTGTTGTTTGTGATTTTAAATTTGATGCAAAATCATTCCTCAAAAATCAGATCTTTGAAAATTAGGGTTTTGCATTATTTTACTCATATCTCACAAACTGCTTGGATTTGTTGCAGAAATTTTTTTATGCAAGTTTGGAAGACCATCAGGAATCTCCAATAAAAATTTCAGATTTTTTGGATTGATTTTGCATTTTATATGAATTTTTTATGATTTTCCATAAAAAATTAATTTTTGGAGCAAATTAGCAATTTTTTTGGATTTTCTTACATTTCTGGAAATCTCTTATAATTTTACAAGTGGTATTTTTTTATGATGAATCAAATCTTTGAATTGGTTAACAAAATGCATTGTTGAAGGCCCCTATTTCACAAAGTCTTTTAGATCTAAAATTTACCTAACTTGTGTGCTTGCAGGAAAGGGTGATTATTTCAAACAATCCAAACTACTAATAAATCTTTGTTGCAGGTCATTGGTAAGGTTTTTTGGATTTTTATTGTGTGTCTTATTTTCATAGACTAGCAAACACTTCAATTGGTGCACTAAAATTGAATCATTGTCTTTTGTGTCTTGAGCGATAGGCTCTGTTTGTTTAATCTTTAGAGGGTCTGTCTTCCCGTGTGGTCATTAGGACTACTAGTGAGAAGAGAACGACCCAAGTGGTAGCGAGGAAAACCTACCTCTTCCGAATCACTATAAACAGCTGTATTCATGATGAAAACTATGGATAACGTGTGCTGATTAGTTCATACCGACACTATGTCTCCCCATAAACTCGTTTGATCAAATTTATTTGATCAGTTGTAGGGCGTAACCCCTACCGGCTGGGAGCTTTCTAAATTTATAGAGCTGAAAGTGCCGCATGTATGGCCACACGAGCGGATGCCCTTACTAGCACCTTTTTGTTTTAGAAGCCAAAATCCTTCTAGTTGTTGAGGCAGGAGGTCGAACCTCTGATAGCGGCCCACACACATACGGTTCTTAGTAGAGATACAAAGTTCACCATGGGGAGTTTTTGTGGGGACTGATGCTTGGCTGACCTGAGAAGTGAGTGTCGAGGGTGGAGCCAGTGACGTCAAGCATCAAAGTATCCGCTCTGAATAGCGTAGCCTCGAGGGTAAAACCTCATGTGGGATCAACAACTATTGTCTTGGCCAGCCAGCCATAAGAATTGTGCTTGACTTATTTTAAACATTCAAAACATTCAGGACCAAACAGCAAAACATTGTGTCTTTTGTGTCTTCAAGTGTATGCAAAATATTTTTACATCAAACAACACACTTTTCTTGGAGTCATTTTGAGTCTAAACACTTGCAAACATTGAGTCCTCATCAACATTGTGTCCTCTTGTCATGAAAAACAGTCAAACATTCAGATTTGGTCACAACCAACAACTTCACAAATTGGAAAAATTTACAGTCCAACAAACAAGAGCAATCAGTTTCAGAATTCTTGAGCTTCCTAGGTTGTTTCTCCAGGTTTTCATCTAGCATTCAACTTGTCTTTAGGTCTCACAAAGTCCATCATTGCTTTACATCTTGCATTAAATTTACATTTGTCTAAACTTGAGTCAAAAGGTCACTTGCTTGTCCTCATCATACTTTGCCAACACACTATATACAACAACATTTTGCTAAGTGCTCCCTCATCAAGGTCTATCACCTTTGGGTCTTATTTGGTCTTACTTAGAGTCAAGGTCAACTTACCTCATCAAGAGAAACTATCATCTCTTTGGAAGTCACACCTACTCTACTACATACATACTTGGTCTTACACTTTGGACATTGCAAGTACACTTCAGATTCATTTACATTCCATCCAACCCTTGGTCTTCCATACTTTTTCCATTTTCATCTAGTCTCACACATCTTGGTCAATACCTAGTTCATGGTTGAAACCTGTCTTCAAAAATCTAGGAGAGAAACTAAAGAGCCTCAAGAGTCCGCAAACATGAGTGCCTATGAGTATGACAATGATATCTTTTTCAATTCTGATCATACTACATTACCTGACATGGATGCCTATAGAAACATTCCAGATGTTGAGAACATGGACACTACAAACAACAATGATACACACAATGATGATATGGACAACTTTTCAGTACATTCAGTAGATGTGGAAGAATCCATTATGGATCCCCGTTTTAATTGATTGGTTGAGGAAATAATGAGGAGAGATAGACAATACTTTCTACAAGTGATGGCACAAAGTGGAGCCAAGATACCTCATGATTTTGACATGTCTCAAATAATGGAAAATCGACCTTTGCAACCTCACTCCAACATGGATCAAAGGAGGCCTAATAGAGGAGGCAATAGAAGACCACATCTTGTGCCTGAATCACCATCATCTTTATTTCAAAAACCAGAGGTCCCACATACACATGGTCAAGCATATGATACTCACCTTCGCAGACCATTATAGAAGTCTTATGCAGAGAAATATGCTCAATCACATATCAATGCTAAGGATCAACCACCAAAGCAATTGGATATTCAAAGGCATGCTCAAATTTGGACACAAGGAAACCCCGTGTCAAATTTGGGGGCAACACATTAGAACATGACATGCCTGTAGAGTATGGTATACATGGACAAAATAGATATTTCGTTCCTCAACATGAATCTATACCAAGTGGTCCATATATGCAGCATCACTATAGACCTCCTCCATATGAACATGTGTATGATCAATATCATCCATATATGCAAAATGCTCCTCCTCCAATTGGTGCCTCAAGCATAGGGTATGGTCCAAGAAGTCGATCTCCACCTAAGAACAATTTGGAGCAACAAATCAGGGACTTACAAAAGAAAATGGAGGACATAAATACACCGAAGCCAACATACACAATGAGAGACATATGTCCTTATCCATTTGACATGACCATTCCAGTGCCTCCTTTTCCTACATACTTTGTGACACCTAAGTTTGATAAGTATAGAGGAAAAGGGGATCCTAAGGCACACATAAGACAGTTTTTCATAGCTTGCATTGAGGTAGCTTCAGAAGAGACATATTTGATGAGATTATTCCCACAAAGCCTAGGTGATCAAGCTATGGAATGGTTCTCCCAACTTCCACCTAGTGTTAAGTCATGGGGTGACTTAGCAGAGGCATTTATTCAACATTTCTCCTACAACATGGAGACAGACATATCAGTCACTACTCTGTGCAACACCAAGCAAAAAGATGGAGAGCCGTTTTCATCATTTTTACAAAGATGGAGGAATCTAGCTAGCAGATGCTCTTGTGAAATTCCACAAAAACAAATGGTAGAGATGTTCACCCAAAATGTTAACAAAGACATTGGCTATGATCTAAGGAAAGCTTGTTTGTCCACCTTCAAGGACGTCATTGAAAAAGGCTTAGCGACAGAAAAGGTCCTAATTGAACAAGGAGTCATTAAGATATTCAAGGAAAACAAAGATGACTTTAAAGGAAAAGACAAGCCAAGATTTTGAAATAAAAACAAGAACACAGTCAATGATGGTGTTGTTGATGCCAATACAGTGTGACCCAAATTCGTTTTTTCCAAATCAAATTAGGTGAATACTCAAACAACTTCTAAATCACGAAGGAAGTACACTCCATTGGGAGAACCACTTGAGTCAGTTTTCAAAAAGCTAGTGGCAAACAAGGTAATCACTATTCCAGATTTTCCTCCATATGAACCAAAGGTTAAACCAAATTGGTGGAATGATGATGAATATTGTGAATTTCATAAGAGCAAGGGTCATAAGACAAGAAATTGCCATCGACTGAAGAACATCATACAAGATCTCATTGATAGGGGTGACATTGAGATTGAAGGGCACTCATCCAATCAAGAACTTGAGATGTTTAAGGAACCATTCCCAAAACATGACAAAGGAAAAGCTAAAGTCACAGATGATCAAACCAACTATACCAGAGCATCCTACAACTATGATTCAACTATCAGTCACATCTCGATGGACAATTACGTCTCTACCATTATCATCAAGGACAAAAACCCTGAGAATTCTACCCAGAGACCCAAGATTGTCTTAAAAGGCATTGGATCTTCTTCCGAACCTACCTCTGAATGTCATGTTACAACTCGTCGAGGTAAATTCACTTTGCAAGGTGCTCCAGCCAAAAACACCACTACCTCATCAACCAAGCCTGAGTATGACCTTGTAGAACAGTTAGGGAAGACACCCACGCTTATCTCCATCCTTGAGCTCTTACGCATATCCCCCGCACATAAAGCCATTCTTGATAAAATCTTGAGAGACACCTCTATCCCTACTGATCTAAACGTGGACCAGTTTCAAGCCATGGTGGGATACCTTTCTGTTCCACACTCCCTTACATTCACAGAAGTCGATGACGCCTCCATAAGTCAGCCACATAATGCACCATTACACATTGAAGCCTTCATACACAAACATAGAATCAAACGAGTCTTGATAGATGGAGGAGTAGGTCTAAACATGTGTACATTGAGCACAATTAAACAATTGGGATATTCTAATAAAGCTGTGAATTCTACAAACAAAATCACCATCAAGGCATATGATGATGAAGAGCGTTCATCCAAGGGCACAGTCACCTTACCTCTCAGAGTTGGGCCAGTTTCGAAGGATGTGGTTTGTCAAGTACTTGATCTTGATCTCACATACAACATATTGCTAGGACGTCGTTGGATTCATGAAATGAGGGCAGACCCATCTACATATCACCAATGCATTAAGTTTCCTCACAATGGAGTTGAAATAACAGTTAATGGTGATCCAAATCCATTCATATATTACAACAATCTACAACCTTGATCAGAAATAACAATCCCAATCAATTGAGAAGCTCCTTCATCAGCATATGTGGATCCAGAATCCTTGAAAGCTTTTACATCAAAACAAGCAGAGATCAAAGAAAATTTCAAGATTAAAGACTTGGGATGCAGTGAGTATATCTTTCATGTTGATCAACTCCCACTATCTCCTAACACATTTTGTTGACAGGAACAATCTACAAGCAACTTGCAATGCCAAGGAATTGGGTGTGAACCACCTAATGTTGTGGCTATTAAGTCTGAATGCAAATCTCCTCTAGGGGTGCACGCAACTCTTCATATCAATAGTCCTAAGAGTGGTTCCAACAAAGAATCTATTGAGCATATCGCCAGCCCTCTTGAAAAATCACATAGCCTTACCATATCATCCATTCATTCCATTTCCACTCCTCTCCCAGACTTGGATCAACAAGAATTACAAAAGCCCTTACTCATTGGGGATGAAAAATCAAGCTATGAACATAAAAAACTAAAAGTCAAAACTAAAGAGAAGTCCTTCAATCGAAATCAAAATCAAAAGCTATTGGACTCTGCAAAAATCAAAGTCAGGGATAAAAATTCTATGAAAGAAAAGGAACAAGAGATGATCTCCCCTAATATCAAAATAACTGGGGGCAAAAGTTCTAAAATTTCAAGTCAAAAAGCATACTTGTTGATCCTACATCACCATCATGCTATCCTACTTTCACTTCTTTTCACAATCATAAGCCTTCATCACTCATCCACTTGTTCCACACATCCATCCCCTTCTGGTGATACATCATGGACCTTTAATGGAGCTTCCTCGAAGGACTTTGTTATCAGGGGTGCCAAAACTTCTTCAGGTGACACGCATATGGGCCTACGTAGTCCACACACTAGTAATTCTATCTCAGTTCCTTCATCAAGGAAGACAGTCACTCGAGATACACATAATTCAGTCAAGCAACATGCAGTTACAATCATAAAGTCAAGCCTCGCACATTTGAGGTGGGTGACTTGGTTCTCAGAGAAAATCCTAAAAATCAGCAAGACAGAGAGAGGAAGGGCAAGTTTGAACCAAATTGGCTTGGTCCTTACATCATTACAGCAACATATGGATCTGGGGCATATCAGCTCTCAACTACAGAAGGTGAACCTTTGGAGGATCCTATCAACAGCATGCACCTTCACAGGTTCTACACATAGCTCTTTGGAATATCCTAATTCAAAAAATACAAAAAAAAAAATTTTAAAATCAAAAATACAAAAAAAAATCGTTACTTGATGAAAACCTGGAAAACAAGCGCCTTGTGACACAAAAAACATTAAAAAATCAAAAAAAATAAAGAGAAATAATTTTGTCCAACGGTGAAAACCACTTCGGTGGCGCCCTAGGCAAGTACCATGGTGAAAACTGGGTCACCAGCGCCATGTGTAGAGACATTGCTCCTCCCTCCTTCAGGATTCCATTTCATCCTTTCACTTTGCAAACACTCACAACCTATCCATCCATAATAAACTTGCCCATTCCCATCATGGCTTGTTATTGATCTACCCAAGATTGGTTTGTCATCCATAATAACCTTCCTTTTCACCCTTTCCATTCATAATAAATCAGCTCCTATTTGTGGCTAAGGCAAATCCTACATCTAGTAATGGGTGTGGAACTAAGAACATCACATGTTTCACGGAGTACAGTTTCTTCCAGCTTCCTTCAGTCTATCCACGCACAATCCGCAATAAAGCAACATTTGCATCACAATCCGCAGTAAAGTTTCATCTTCTTCGCAATAAAGTATCAGTTTCATGGATTCAGTCAGTTTCAGATGAGACACAGCAACAACAATGGGCTTCAACAAATCAAATCTTTCAACAGACTCAGACAACATATGGTTCAGTGCCATCTATCCTTTCTATGAAAGTAAACATTGTGACCACAATCAAATAAGACCTATACAAGTGACAAGAGACACTAAATTTGAGGACTATAGTGGATGTTGGTGTCGAGTCTTGGTTTTCTTTTGATTTTATCTTTCTGGTGACATGTCTTTTAGCTTTTTCGGGATGTCTTTGACTAGAGATTCTATCTCCAGGATGTCTTTGACTAGAAAGGCGAGGATGGGGTATCGTCACCTATTTTTCTTTTGTTGTCTGTGGATTGTCATTTAGTAATGCTACGACTTGTCCAAGGATATGAGGACACTATGAGTCTAGTATAAACTGGGGCATTCCTTGTTTGTGACTGTCTTATCTCCATGCAAACAGGTACAATGACTTTTTGGGTCGAACATATGCCTTGATTGTCAAAACCTATTTTGCCATAATAAAGCTCAATAATGATAACGCACAAGAAGCTCTTTCACTTTCATATCTACTATCTTCCATCCCCCTTTCTTGATTGACTTTCATCATCCTTCTTGAGTCCATGTAGCTTGTTATCACATGACTGAGTATAATGACATGCCAAAAATATTCACATTTCATGTAGTTGCACCTGCATTACCACATATAAGCATTTCATACATACATATAGATATCACAATTGCATAACATCCTACACACAACACTTGTTAGCACAATTTACATTTGCATTATCATATTCATTTGCATTACATACATTCACATTTGCATCATGCATACACATATAAAACATAAAAGAACAAAATATATATATATATATATATATATATATATATATATATATATATTGCATTGCATCATATACATATTTGCATCCATATCATAAGCATCACATAAAAACATCTCATCACATAGGTACACATGCATATAGCTGCCGCAAAGATGAATCATCTCATATATATATATATATAAAGTGTCATGATACAATGATGTCAAAATCATATGGCTACAATCACCCACAAGTGTCTACATCATCATACAAAAATGGTACAATACTGATACATAGGGAGCCCTCTACGGCTATGATGAATTTCCTCCCTCAGAGTCGACTGGCCTCGACGGAGTCTGAGCCCTAGAAGGACCCACCCCAAGATAATCTCTCCTGGCCCCTGTGTCCTCTGCAGCCACCCCTCGTGTCACCCTATCCAGACAGAGGAACCCACTGATAACTCCTGCCAACACTGTTGGTAGTGCTAATCCTATCCATGTCATGGTATCCAATGCCACATGTCCCACCCTCATCTCCAGTCCTGGATCCTAGAACACTCATCTAAGGGCATCCCTGTCTCCATCTCGATCGTATGGAATCAACTCCCCATCGATCGGTATCCGCAGAATCCTGTATACATCCTCCAGGGTGACTGTCATCTCCCCCATCGACAAATGAAAAGTGCAAGTCTCAAAGTGCCACCTCTCCACCAGTGCAGTCAGCAATCCCATGTTCGCCCGAAACTCAGGCACATACAGAATATGTCTCAATCCCATAGCCTCAATTGTAGCTCGGTCCTCAGCTATCAACTCAAGTCGCAACCTTTGAGTCAATGGGAATCTCTCCCGTGACTCCACCATAGGCAAATAC